>NC_069130.1:63814143-64161226 GCF_026914265.1 Mya arenaria | reverse complement strand
CCTAAGCGTGTACCTTCGCTACCACACTTGTATTGGTCTTGTTCTGGAAATGAATTTCTTCAAGAATCATCCCCTGGCTCGGCTTATAAGAGACCATTCCGGCTCGTACACATCTGCGTGTTTGGATTCGGCAAAACTTGGTTCGGCATCTAGTGCATGGGCAGTTCTCTCCCTGGCAGATGCCATAGAGCGACCTATACGCGTTATCTACCCGCATGTTAACGGACGTGATGACCATCCCCATATATCCTTGAATAGAGTGTTTGAAACTGAAACCGGAAGAGACCACCCACCGCTATATATACTGTGGCACGGATACGGCAGTATTCCAGTTCCTGGACAGTACAACATAGTGAACCACTTCTCGGCAGTATCGGGTGTATCACCAAAGGAAGACCAATTCATACCAGTACCGGAACCAGAACGTGTCGGGAAACAGAAGGCCAGCACACCTGTTCACATCGGGGTACACTCAAAAGCCCCCCCCTATCAAAAGCCCCCCGTTCAAAAGCCCCCCCTATCAAAAGCCCCCCGTTCAAAAGCCCCCCCTCAAAATGGGCAAGTGGTTCAAAAGCCCCCCCCCACTAAAAAAATAAATATATATATAACCATTAATATATATATATGTTTTTTTCAATGGTCACTTTTTTTAGTTTACAAAACTGTTCAATACCGTTAATTAATGTATAACATGTACAGTACTTTTTTACTTTTAAATTTTCAAGCAATTTTCTTCGAAGCAATAAAAAATATATTTGTTTTATTGTCATTTTTTAGGCGATTGGTTTACTCAATTTGGCAATATTTTATCATTAATTACGATTGACATTTTAGCTAATAAATATTCATGAGGTATCAATTATTTCAATAATCAGTGATGAATGTGTTAACTAAGCTTTGAATAATTGCTGTTTTATGATTTTATGTTGTTAGCTGTGTCAGATAATGATATTGATTGTTTCTTTGATCTGCTATTGATGTACCAATTATTTAATTACAAACATGGCCATGCTAACCTGCTAATTATAATTAAAGAATTAACTACAATTTATTAAAGTTACATCTTTGAATTCTGTGTAACATCAAACGAGCAACATCAAATAAATGGTTTTCACAAGTAAGCAAACTGAAAATTTCTTTATATTTTCCTGTGTATAAAATGGCTTTAGAATTCTGTATCATCATTCACTTTCCAACTTTTCAATCGTGTTCTCATGTGTGTTTGTTATCATGGAATTAATTAAGAATAACAGTGGTGGACTGAAATTGTGTTTAAATGGATATATGTATACGAAGAAGAACACCAAGAAGACATCCATACGCTGGGAATGTTCTCAGAAACGTGGACTTGACTGTCTCGGAGCTGTCAATACTGACATAGAGGTGAGTTCATATGAAATTGTTTATATGTTTTAAACAAAATGAACGGTAAACATGTAGACTCAGATAAGGGTTGTGTAGCCCTTAATCTTGGTTTACTTATGTTTACCGTTATTTTATTATTATTTGGTACAACTTTATTTTATTAAACAATGTTGTTGGCAGTGATTTCATGTTGAAGTCTTGTTTTATTTGGGATTTTCTAAGCACAAGTTGTGAAAAAATCATAAAAACCTACCGAATAGAATTTATTTGATAACTGTTGTACACATGTCTAAATTTCGTGTTTTTTTCTACTTAAAGGTACAAACAGTTCTATCCTCAAAAGACCACAACCATGAGGCTGACTTTGACAAGATTGAGGCGACCAAAGCTGTCAATGTGATGAAAAACGGGGCTAACATCAGCCGAGGACGCCCTCAACAACTTGTAGTTGACGTGCTACAACCACTACCTGTGGAAGTCCGGGCAGCAGCTGGGACAACAAATGCAGTGAAACAGAGAATCAGAAGACAAATGAACAAGCTCCGCCCCAAAGACCCTGCATCACTCCAAGAACTGGACCTTTCAGAAGACTGGAAACACACTGGCGAGCCCTACCGACATCCCTTCCTTCTACATGATAGCGGAAGGGATTCTGAGAACCGCATCCTCGTGTTTGGAACTGGCCAAGCCCTGAGACACCTGTGTGCGTCCCAATTGAGGACGTTTCTGAGGGCATGGAATTTCTTAAACAGACTGCACCAGAGGAAATTGAAGATGTGATAGCCTACTTCGACAAGACCTATGTCTCAGGAACATTCCGAAGGATCCAGCAGCAAGATGGCCAGCCAATCAGATTGCGACGCATCCAGCCTCTCTATCCACCAACACTATGGAATGTACACCAAGCAACGCTCACCAACTCTGACCGCACCAACAATCTATGTGAAAGTTGGAATCAACAGTTCCAGAAGCTCCTTGGGTACAATCATCCGACTGTCTGGGTTGCGATTGAGGCCTTCAGGAAGGACCATTCAGTGGTGGAGACTGCACTCTTCAACAACGCCAACGGTGTGCCACCCAAGAAAAGGGTAAAAAAGTCTACCACCGAACTTCAAGAGCGCCTCCAAAACCTATGCACTGACTATGTGGACAGGATTAAGGGGATGGAGGAATTCCTTCGAGCAGTCGGACGAACCATTCGATGGAAGGTGTAAACGGTGCTGGCAAAGCAAAGCAACACTTTGAAAGAAGCATAACATACTGAATGGTTGATGTTTGTACATCACTATGTGTCACTTGGTGTTTTCTTGCATGTAAATAAGTCTGTGCTGATGTATGATTTAGAGTGAAGAGTAACATTTTATTAACAGCTTAAATATAGCCTTTTAGATGCAATGTAGACATAATTTGATGTGAACTCCATACAAAATATGATGCTCATTTTAATCTATGTTTACATTGTCCTAATATTTCACTGCAAAGAAACAGTTCATTTACAATTCAATAATTATAGCCCTTGAATGCATTATCGACATAACTCAATGTGAACTTCATACTCATCTTATTTTGTTGATGTTTGACAAATCTACATATCCTTATGTTAATCTTAGTCAGCTGGCTATTATCTGCAGATCTTTATTTTCCACCAGAATATATAGAATATATATAGGGAAAAACAGTATAGATACATAAAGGTACTTATAAATGTTAATAATCAAATTAAAGATATTTATTCATTTAATTGTCTTACACTGTTATCCTTTCAATTCCTTATCCTTGTATGAGTCCTTGTATGAGTCCTTGTATGAGTCCTTGTCCGAGTTGAGTTGAGCCAGATCAAACACACCGTTCACTTGCTGATTACCAAGTCAATATGCTAATATTCTATCAATATGCTAATATTCTATCCAAATGAAACTCCAAGCTACTTGGTGTTTCGTCAGGAATAAGATTTCCAACAAAAAATTGACCCGAAAGCACTAAAGCACTAAAGTAGCCTAATTTATCGAATTAGTGCAGGAAATTAACGTAAAATAGGGTTAAAATGTCTGATCTGGATCTACTCAATAAAATATGACAACATTCTTCAATTGGTTTAAACTTATGGAACAAAATTATATTGAGGGGGGGCTTTTGAACGGGGGGGCTTTTGATAGGGGGGGCTTTTGAACGGGGGGGCTTTTGATAGGGGGGGCTTTTGAACGGGGGGCTTTTGATAGGGGGGGCTTTTGATAGACACTCGTTCACATCAGCGACACTTCGTTGTCATCGCTGGACATGTCCGCCGTCAAGGAAGACTGCGCACCAAAATCTACAACATGGCGCATGCCAAAACGGAAACACATTTCGCGAAAGTCATTCGTTTCCGTGGAGTCGAACATTAGTCTGACTAGCAGATATGACGTGTTAAGCGAAAACGAGACAAGTGCCAGTGACACCGACGATGATGTTCGTATGATGGATGCTGATGACAATATTGTGAGAGATGATGATGATGATGTTAATGTTGATGTTGGTGTTGCTGTTGTTGATAATTATGGTGATGATGATGATGATGATGATGATGTTGATGATGATGATGTTGATGATGATGATGTTGATGCTGATGTTGATGTGGGTGTTGCTGTTGTTGATGGTGATGATGTTGATGTGGGTGTTGCTGTTGTTGTTGTTGTTGATGATGATGATGATGATGATGATGATGATGATGATGATGATGATGATGATGATGATGATGATGATAATGATGTTGGGTTTAGTGTTGATTCAGAATTGCAAGGACAGTTATCGGGGAGATTTTTAGACGGCAGCTCAGCCGTAAATCTATTATTATCAGATAAATGTGGCTTAAAATCTGTACCTACGGGAGTTAAAGAGAACGTGTATTTCGTCCTTGACAACACAAGAAACTTTGAAGAAAGGACTAAAAAGAAAGCCAGTTGCTTTGGAGATGACTGTGGTGCATGGGACAGTGCATCAGGGACATCCCCAAAGTTCTACTATCTGTTAGCTTCGGATGGTTCGCTAAGTACCGTCTTCCTGCGCAAGGAACAGTACTGTGTCCGAAAAGTTGTCCAGAAAAAGGTTGTGTACGTACCTGTGAACCCGCAGCCAGAAAAGGCTAAGGTTGTCGTGATTCACAGGTACTACACAGCTTCTAAACTTGATAACAAATACAAAAAAGGGTCACTTGTCATATTTATATTTACTTCACCTAAATTTATACTAATATAAGTTTTATTTGCAAAATAAATGTATTATTCGGTAGTTATTTGGTATTATTCGGTATTATCCGGTATTATTCGGTTTTAAGAGTACCCGTCTGAACGTATACCATCCTTATTATTTGTCTCATTACTATGAAACTTAAAATAAACTTTGATTAACAATTTCTTATAAGCGTGCAGTTGAAATACAAAAGCGTTTTATATTTTTCACTCAATGTCTTTAAATTTTAACTATTCGATAAGCATACGTGTGTTTCCAAGAACATGCATATTTGTACAGGAAATGAAGTTAGGGCGCCTGGGGGCTTCAATAAGGGGCACAACCTATATATATTCGCCCCTCCATCAGAACCGAAATTGAAATGGTTAAAAATGTTGACAAGTGGAGAGAGGGGGAGTAATTCTGTACCCAACTAATTTTATGGAAATTTTAATACCTTAGACATAGACCCCGTTGGAAATAACCTTTTGCAGTTTTGCAAAACTTTACCGGGGGTTTTCTGTCCTTATATGCCACCAAATTTGTTAAAATTATTTCGTTACTAAATTAAATAATTTTATCATTGATAGCTGAGGTAATAAATATTTTAGTTGTATGACTTGATTTATTCCAAGTTTTCTGTGATATAATTTATCATAAACCTACTTCAACCAGACAAGCTATTAACGATCGAAGTACGCCTTCTCTCTGCACATGCTGCACGCCCACGTACGTGTGTGATCCGAATTTATCTTTGAAAATTAAGCCATCGGTATCATGGGTATATTACACTAAGTTATTCTTATGCATAAAAAATCATGTTAACTTGTAGGAACACACTAACTCACGAGTGTGCGAGTTTTGTCCTTAATTTTATAATAATTAACAAGAAATATATTTAAAACAAACAAACGGCGATCAATTTGTAAACAAGATGAGTGTATGAGGAAGTGGTATGAACTTAACATGTGCACATTGTTTCAATTGAATATCAAAAAGTACTTCACAACTTTTATTATCAATAATATGGCATGGAACACGTCCGTAATTACTGAGGCAGGGTTAGTGCCATTTCAACATATGGCACATTTTATAGGAAAAGGAACAATATTCCCATCTTCATCATTCTGTTCCATTTCTTGAGTGTTGGTTGGTTAGTAATTACTGAAACCATACTTATTATGCGTAATACTGTACATGGATATACCACAATTAAGAACACTTCTCTTAAATAAGTTTTTTTGTAGAGTCCGTAGCCCCCTTTTATTCCTCGTAATTACCACAATGTTTATTTTTTTGGTACAAATAAAAATAAGTTTCAACTCTTATCATTGAGAATAAACCGCTTCTCATGAATGAGAAATGCACCATATTTAAGTAAACATTAAGCGATTTTACTGTCATCTCGTATATTGCTAAGGTCTCCGTTTTTGTATAAAAAAAAACGTTTGCGGGCATTAATTTCATAGTTGTTATTTCATATTTTATTTCGATTTTGTACCAACCGGGCTGTTGCGTGGCCCTAAGAACATTTAAAATATATTTAGTGTTATGTAACCTACAATCATCGATAGCGTTACCTCCCTTGATTAAAAAAACGATTATTGTTTGGTACGTTATTGTTTTGGGTTCAATGAGCACCAATATAAACACACTCGTGACAAAGAAAATGAACTTTGGAACGAAAAGAGCAATGGCTTCTTACGCAGTTTGGGCTTTAATTTCCTTTGCAGTGTTATCTTTGGGGTAAGTTTATCTCTGACTGGTGTAAATTGTTGTGAAATACAACTGTCATCCAATAATGGCTATTTAAAACAAACAAAAACGGAGAAAACTGGTCAACTTACTGAACAATCTGTTTTAAGCACTTTACCATTTAGTCCAAATAATTGTACGTTGACGGATTTTTTTTAGATTTTTGATATGGCAAATCCTTCATGTACAAAAAGCTTTTTGGAAATATACACAGTCAAAGTTAACTGTTAAAAAGTTTAAATCAATGCTTAACATTGAACATTGGAATAGAAAAAAGTTTTTATGTTAACATAACCGCACTCAGTCGAGAAACCACTAAAGAAGACATTTACCAGAGGGGCCACGATAGCGAAAGCTAAATTTACGGCCTGAAGATTACAGGTATTACAGGTATATTATTAAGAGTGGGGTTAGCGACTTGAAGGACAATGAGGGTGTTATGTACAGCAATGACGAATCCAAAGCAGAGATTCTCAACAACTTTTTCTGTAGTGTTTTCACTAACGAAGACATTGAGAGTGTACCACATATGACAGATATACATAAACATCACAGAAGAATCAATCTGCAAGCACCTCCAGAAATTGAAGACCAGCAAATCGTCTGGGCCAGATGGCTTCCATCCAAGAATCTTGAAGGAGGTAGCAGAGAGCATAGCAGCACCACTGTGTCAAATCTTCAGACAGTCACTTGATTCCGGTCAGCTGCCCTCACAATGGAAACAGGGCCAAGTCACCCCAATATTTAAAAAAGGAGACCGCAGTACACCTGGGAACTATCGGCCTGTCAGTCTGACATTGGTCCTATGTAAGGTGATGGAGTCCTTCATTCGAGAAGCACTGATGGACCATATGACAGCAAATAATTTTTTTCTGCGACGAACAACATGGATTTGTCCCTGGCCGTTCATGTATGACACAATTGTTAGTTTGCCTGGATGAATGGACCGAGGCGTTGGACAGAGGGGCATGTATGACACAATTGTTAGTTTGCCTGGATGAATGGACCGAGGCGTTGGACAGAGGGGATCCGCTGGACACTGTGTATCTCGACTTTAAGAAGGCATTCGACACGGTTCCACACCAGAGACTATCCAACAAGATAAGAAGTTACGGCATAAAGGGGAAAGTGAGAGACTGGATAATCAGCTTTCTACAAGACCGTTTACAGAGGGTAGCAGTCAACGGGCACACATCCAGTTGGGCGGAAGTGACAAGCGGTATTCCTCAGGGCAGCGTCCTTGGACCCATACTCTTTGTAATCTTCATAAATGATCTACCGGATGCTGTCAGGAGTGTGACTCGTATCTTCGCCGACGACACAAAGATGTATGGAAAATCTGCGACGAACGAAAACAGGGTGAAGCTGCAAGAAGACATTGAGAGGCTGTCAAATTGGTCAGACACGTGGCTCCTGCGCTTCAATGCAAGTAAATGCAGCGTTATGCACCTTGGTCATAACAACAAACGGCACCAGTACTACATGCGCGACAGTGAAGGGCAGCAAACAGAACTAGCAGCAGCAGAAATGGAAAAAGAGCTTGGGCTAAATGTAGATGACAAGTTGACCTTCCATCAACATGTCAACACTGCAGTGGGGAAGGCAAACAGAATCCTGGGGCTCATAAAGAGAACTTTTACAACAAGAGCTAACATTGTTATGAAGAAGTTGTATACGACCATGGTTCGGCCAGTGCCGGAGTACGGGAATGCCCCCAGAATACAGCAGTATGCCATTGACATCGACAAAATGGAGAAAGTTCAGAGAAGAGCTACATGGCTTTGTAACGATGTCAAGGATCTGCCCTACGAAGAGAGGCTACGAAAACTCAAACTGCCATCCCTCTACTTCAGAAGAGAGAGAGGAGACATGATCCAGGTATTCAAAATCCTGAAGGGCATTGACAGGATTGACCAAGACAGCCTACTGCCATATCCCAAGGTACGAGAAACCGGGGCCACAGCATGAAACTGAAAAAGCAGCGTAGCAGACTAAATGTCGGGAAGTATTCGTTCTGTGTGAGGGTTGTAAACGATTGGAATAGTTTGCCCAACTGGGTTGTGGATGCAAAAGACCTTAACGCTTTTAAGACCAAGCTTGACAAGCACTGGGGTTACAAACAATTTTTAACTAGACCCACGCATGCAGTCATAGGTGTTAAAAGAAGACTTGAGCGGGAGTTACAGGCCTAGCCTAAATCCTGTAGAACCGGTAACAAAGGTAACAAAGGTAACAAATTGTTTAGTATCAAAAGTGGGTAGTTGTTCCGATCAGGATTCCGGGTTAAAGCATATAGCGTCTATAAAATATCATAAAAACAAGAAATATTATCAGATAATGTTATTTTATATTAGTTCCGTACGCACACAAAAAATATCCAACTTATAATTATGAGTTTGACGGCTTTTCTTTATTTCATTCTGTCAAAACATAACGATATATACATGAATGGGCACCTGCAAGGCTTCAGGGCACAGTTTTAAATCGCTCGGAACATTTTGGCCATGGCCGAGTTGTTACTATTGTTTAACGAGGTCTATCTCGAAGCTTTGTCGGAGGAGGCCGAGTTATTACGATTGTATCGAGTTGTTCCCCTTCGCATAATTGTTACCTGTGTCAGTCAACTTTCGTTTTATTGGAAAGGTAAACAACTTGTTTTAATGCATTAAATGCTTGTTTAGTGCAAAATAACATTTCACTTACATGGTAAAATATGAATTTAACTCTTTATGATCAATTTCAACCATAAAATACTTCACTTAAAACAATTTCAATATTTTTAAAACACCCCCGTTTTTTGCACATTCCCGTTTAGACGTTAGGGATTGGAAGAATCCCGTATAACACGTCTATTATTTTAGACTATTTACCCTTTTACTTAGTTTCAGCAGTCTGTTGGAAGATGCACTTATTAAAATCTGACATCCAATAAATCTGTCTGCCCAGTGATGTCCTCAAACCTACAACTGCTTGAACATGTAATTAACCAGGTTGCTGGCTCTTACCAACATACTACATAGACAGGGGTGGGATCCAGGAATTGACATTTAAAGAGAGAAAGCAATAAACTAGGGGCACAACCTTTTGACATGAACCCCTCCTTCTGAACCAAAAGTATATGGCGTAAACTGTCTGCATGTGGATTTTGGGTTACTCAATCAAGAAAATGTTAACAATTTGTAGTTGGAAATGATGCATTGTGAGCATATTTTATTATTTTTTTCTCCTATTTAGACATAAAAAGTAAACTTGGATGATTTTATGAGTATACTTTTGTATTAATTACAAAGTTACAAATGTATGAGGGAGATAATAAACTTGTCTGTTTGGCAAGGTATTAGACTGACATTGTGCATTTAATCTGTTAGAGTTACACTGTGGACTCATGCATTCCATTTCAGTATTATTGGCAATTTTTAGAATAGAAGTTCTAGCTATTTGACTCGCATTCATTGCCAAATTCCGGTATGACTTAATAAAATAACCTATTTTTCGCGAAATAGGTTATTTTCGAAAATAGGTTATTTTCGCGAAACTAAGATTTTGAAAGAAATATTAAATCAGATTTAGTTTTGGCGAAAATAACATTTTTGACCAAAATATATATAGTCAGTTTTTGGCAAAAATAAAGTTATTTTCATGACGAAAATAAGATTTTGAAAGAAATATGAAAATAGAGTTAGTTTTGGCGAAAATAACATTTTTGACCAAAATATAGTTGCAAATAAAGTCATTTTCGCGAAAATAAGATACTGATATAAATATGAAAATAGGGTTAGTTTTGGCGAAAATAACTTTTTTTGACAATAATTTATTTAGTTTTTACTAAAATGAAGTTATTTTCGCGAAACTAAGATTCTGATATAAATATGAAAATAGGGTTAGTTTTGGGGAAAATAGCCTTTTTTGACAATAATGTATTTAGTTTTTACTAAAATAAAGTTATTTTCGCGAAACTAAGATTCTGATATAAATATGAAAATAGAGTTAGTTTTGGCGAAAAATAACATTTTTGACCAAAATATAGTTGCAAATAAAGTCATTTTCGCGAAAATAAGATACTGATATAAATATGAAAATAGGGTTAGTTTTGGCGAAAATAACCTTTTTTGAAAATAATGTATTTAGTTTTTACTAAAATAAAGATTTTTACTAAAATAAAGTTATTTTCGCGAAAATAAGATACTGATATAAATATGAAAATAGGGTTAGTTTTGGGGAAAATAACATTTTTTGACAATAATGTATTTAGTTTTACTAAAATCAAGTTATTTTTGCGAAAAAATCAGATTTTGATATAAATATGGTTAGTTTTGGCGAAAATAACATTTTTTGATGATAATGTATTTAGTTTTTACTATTAAAAATCAAGTTATTTTTGCGAAAATCAGATTTTGATAAAAATCAGATTTTGATAAAAATCTGAAGGTAGGGTTAGTTTTGGTGAAAATAACATTTTTGACAATTATGTGGTTAGTTTTTGGCAAAAATAAAGTTCTTTTCTCGAAAATAAGATTTTTTTAAAAAAAAATGGGAGAAATACATTCTGTTGCCGTAAATGACAATTTTTAATCCAAAATATTAAAAAACTTTTATTCGGTCTACATTTAACACATATATGACAGGTGCATTAGTGTTTCGAAACTATTGTGTTTATAAGAAAAATGAACAATGATTATTGATAGTATTTTGACATGTTTCTGTTAATCACACCTCCTTCCGAAATGTGCAACATCAAAGCGGTTATACACACTTGTTTGTCATTAAGCGGATTAAGTTAATGACAATGACCCATAATTATAGACTGTTATTGCTACTGCAGCAGGTACATGATAAAACTAAAGGGAACAATCAAAGATATGCCCTACAACAATAGTAGTCTTAAATCGCTCATTGCTGATAGTATTGCTCATCCCGATTTTTATGGTAAAGTTTTAAAGAAAATTCGGAAAATTAAAATGTTTCCAGCAGGTAGTTGGGCAGATAGACTTAATGAATTACTTGGATTTTATTTAAACCGTGGATATAAAGGCAATTTTTTGAAGAGCATTTGCCTTCTTGTTTTTGAAGATGAATACCTGAAACAAAATATTGGGTTGAATATAGCATCCTTTCATAACTAAACTTTCAGAGCTTTGATTTTTATGAAGATTTTGCTAATTCATGTTATCTTTAAAACCGTATATTTGGCGAACACGTTTTGGCTGACTCCGAGTGTTTTGGCATGTGACTTCATTTTCTTCAAACTTGTACATTTTCAAATCATTTAGAAGGAGAGATTAGCAAATACAAGTCGCTTTATTTTTAATAATGTTTTTCTTTATTTGTTCCCAGTTTTAGTACAACGATGCTTTTTATTCTTGATAAACATACCAAGTTTGTAGAGTTTTGTGCTGTTCTATGTTTCTTGTTTGTTCTATGTCTTTAGCGTCTACCCAGTGCCACTAAACTGGGTTTATGTTTAAACTTTTGCTACAGAGCTTGTTTCTGTTGCTTTTTGCATAAATATTAAAAGGGGATGCCGACATGTCCAAAATGTTATTAATGCCCAAAATAACCCGATTTTTAGATTTTTACCCAAACTTATTACACCCCCAAATTTTTTATTTTTTCCAAAATCTAACTACATTTTTGTCAAAAATGGTATTTTCGACAAAACTTACCAGATTTTTATCAAAATCTTATTTTCGCGAAAATAACTTTATTTTAGCCCAAACTAAGTACATAATTTTCAAAAAAATATTATTTTTGCCAAAGCTTTCCAGATTTTTACCAACATCTTATTTTCGTGAAAATACCTTATTTTAGCCATAAACTAACTACATGTTTGTCAAAGATGTTATTTTCGCCAAAACTAACCCTTATAATTTTCAGATTTTTACCAAAACTTATTTCCGCGAAAATAACTTTATTTTATCCCAAAACTAACTACATTTTTTCCCGAAATATTATTTTCGCCAACACTTTTTGTCAAAAATGTTATTTTCGCGAAAATAACTTATTTTCATAAAAAATAACGGACCCAAAATAACCTTATTTTCGTATTTTAGTCAAAAAAGCTATTTTCGTATTTTAGTCATACCCCCAAATTCAGTTCAATTTATAGACTTGAGTTTTTTGATGAATTTTATATATCAAGAATTTTACTTGTAATCATAATAGAACTATTGTACACTGTTTTGATCAAATAAAACTATTTTAATGCACATTGCACTATGTATTGGCATTGTCATTGTGTCAGTGAGTAGTGAAACAGTGACCATACTTAGCGATATACTAGGAGTGTGTGCACTTCAAAATCAGTACATACACATGTATCACAGACATAAATTTTGAGTGATAAACCTTGAACTACTTACAAAATAGTGCATTTATGGAAAATATTAATTACTGATATCAAGATTGTAACCATATATTGAATAGCTGAACACACAAAAGTATTAAATGATCGGTGAGTGCTAAAAGATTTACTGTGATCTACTATTGTCTCAAGGTAGAAACATCGTGTTTTCTGCACCTTTCTTTCAAATTAAACTTGGTTTCCATCATAAGAACCATTGTTTTCGACATGTATTCATCCTTTTTGGTATTTTAATTTATAACAATTGTATTAAGTGTGGTAAATCCGATTTGGGAGTAATAGTGCACCTTTGAAACTTTGGGGTTAAACCTATTCCTGTCCAAGTTGGAGTTTTTGCATAAACAAAAAGATATAATGGGAAATGAAATCAGTAAAGACAGCCATAAAAGCAGCAGAAACTGGAAGTGATCAACATAAACATCTTAGGCCTTCTATGGATTGCTTGAGATAGAGAGAGAAAAAAGCCTCTGTCAGTTTTTGTTCATGTTTTACGATCTGTAATGCAATACTTCATTGGGAATTTTTATATTCATACTTGGACTTGATACATGAAAGCATTGAAAATATATCCAGATAACTGCTTAAAACAGCTGAACGAAAAAGTCCTGAATGATCTCTTACCAATGTATAATTTGCTTGATACAGCCATTTGCCCCACTATATAGGCTGCAATACTAGTATGATTTACAGACATGATACAGCCATTTGCCCCACTGTAGACTTCAATACAAGTATGATTTACAGACTTGATACAGCCATTTCCCCACTGAAGACTGCAATACAAGTATGATTTACAGACTTGATACAGCCATCTGCCCCACTGTAGACTTCAATACAAGTATGATTTACAGACTTGATACAGCCATTTCCCCACTGAAGACTGCAATACAAGTATGATTTACAGACTTGATACAGCCATTTGCCCCACTATATAGGCTGCAATACTAGTATGATTTACAGACCTGATACAGCGATTTCCCCACTGAAGACTGCAATACAAGTATGATTTACAGACTTGGTACAGCCATTTGCCCCACTATATAGGCTGCAATACTAGTATGATTTACAGACCTGATACAGCGATTTCCCCACTGAAGACTGCAATACAAGTATGATTTACAGACTTGATACAGCCATTTGCCCCACTGTAGACTTCAATACAAGTATGATTTACAGACCTGATACAGCCATTTGCCCCACTGTAGACTTCGATACTAGTATGATTTACAGACCTGGTACAGCCATTTGCCCCACTGTAGACTGCAATACTAATATGATTTACAGACCTGGTACAGCCATTTGCCCCACTGTAGACTGCAATACTAATTGATTTACAGACCTGATACAGCCATTTGCCCCACTGTAGACTTCAATACTAGTATGATTTACAGACCTGGTACAGCCATTTGCCCCACTGTAGACTGCAATACAAGTATGATTTACAGACCTGGTACAGCCATTTGCCCCACTGTAGGCTTCAATACTAGTATGATTTACAGACCTGGTACAGCCATTTGCCCCACTGTAGACTGCAATACTAATATGATTTACATACCTGATACAGCCATTTGCCCCACTGTAGACTGCAATACAAGTATGATTTACAGACCTGGTACAGCCATTTGCCCCACTGTAGACTGCAATACAAGTATGATTTACAGACCTGATACAGCCATTTGCCCCACTGTAGGCTTCAATACTAGTATGATTTACAGACCCGATACAGCCATTTGCCCCTCTGTAGACTGCAATACTAATATGATTTACAGACCCGATACAGCCATTTGCCCCACTGTAGACTGCAATACTAATATGATTTACAGACCCGATACAGCCATTTGCCCCACTGTAGGCTTCAATACTAGTATGATTTACAGACCTGGTACAGCCATTTGCCCCACTGTAGACTGCAATACAAGTATGATTTACATACCTGATACAGCCATTTGCCCCACTGTAGACTGCAATACAAGTATGATTTACAGACCTGGTACAGCCATTTGCCCCACTGTAGACTGCAATACAAGTATGATTTACATACCTGATACAGCCATTTGCCCCACTGTAGACTGCAATGCAAGTATGATTTACAGACCTGGTACAGCCATTTGCCCCACTGTAGACTGCAATACAAGTATGATTTACAGACCTGATACAGCCATTTGCCCCACTGTAGGCTTCAATACTAGTATGATTTACAGACCTGGTACAGCCATTTGCCCCACTGTAGACTTCAATACTAATATGATTTACAGACCTGGTACAGCCATTTGCCCCACTGTAGGCTTCAATACTAGTATGATTTACAGACCCGATACAGCCATTTGCCCCACTGTAGACTGCAATACTAATATGATTTACAGACATGATACAGCCATTTGCCCCACTGTAGACTGCAATACTAATATGATTTACAGACCCGATACAGCCATTTTCCCCACTGTAGACTGCAATACTAATATGATTTATAGACCAGATACAGCCATTTTCCCCACTGTAGACTGCAATACTAGTATGATTTACAGACCCGATACAGCCATTTGCCCCACTGTAGACTGCAATACTAATATGATTAACTGACCCGATACAGCCATTTGCCCCACTGTAGACTGCAATACTAATATGATTAACTGACCTGATACAGCCATTTTAAAAATATCTTTAATACATATATAATTTATTTCAGGAGCTGCAGATATGCAGAAGATGAGGACTCTGCTAGAAACTTATTCAAGTTTGTACACAATCATTTTATAACACCTCTCAGTCAGAGTCAATACGTAGTGGTATAAAAAATTTTTTATGTAGTATATATCTATGTACAGATCTTTTTTATACACTATGTACATGTATTTGTAAAGTGGTATAATCTCTGACTGATACTGCCACCTTCACTCCCACTAAAATATAAGTTTCAAATAAATAATTGAATATAAGGTAGTTTGAGTCTTTGCAGCTTTTCTCATAAGAATAAGATAAGTAAAAGCTAAGAAATAACCATTTCTGTATGCTGATGTTTACAATCTGGTTTGGTAGAAGTTTATTTAATTGTTACACACTGAGTCATGAAAAACTTCTTACGAGACTAATGAAAGAAACTGTGATGATACTAACTGGTGCAGTGTTCAACAACATCTTAGTCATCCATACATCTTCCATCAAGGTTATAAGACTGTTATATATATATCTGAACATAATAATTAAAAAAATATTTTTTCGAAGTGAAGGGTTTTTCTGATTTTCTGCCTGTAAGAGCTGGCTGGTAACCTTAAGCAAAACTCCCCCCCCCCATTTATAGAAAAAATTCCTGTGGAAAACATACAGATGTGGTTGATTTTCTGATGAATAAACAAAATTTACTCAAGACTAGCATCAACAAAGTACAATGTGTGTATCTAATTAACCATGCATTTTTCCAAATTTCAAATATTTTTCCATTTTGAAAGATACTGGTTATAAAAAAACAACAACCAAAAAGCAGTGTTATTATGTTATTTTGTTTTTCAAGGTTGTGGCAGAAAGAATATGAGGTACAGTATGACAGCTATCTCCAGGCGGAGGAAAAGTTCCATGTTTTCTGGGACAACATCAAGTACATCAACAACCTTAATAAGGAGTACAGGTAACGTCCATTTTGTTATAACATGTTATCACCTTACATATATAGGATAGACAATTGGCTGCATTTTAAAAAAACAAACTTTTATCAGTTATTCTAGCGTGTGATTAATGTTTTATTATGAAAATGATAGCAAGTTAAAATATAGTTTTCACCGGTTTATGAGATTAATGATAGAGAGGATATTTGTTTATTTCATTGTAAGATCATATTTTATTTCCCGAGTGTCATAGAAAAACATATTTTCACGAGTGGCGATCTTACACTGAAATAAACAAATATCTTCCATACCATTTATTTCATAGACAGGTGAAAACTACATGTTAAAATTATCTATAATCACATGCTCGAATAACTGATAAAAGTTTTTTAAAAATCTAGAAAAAATGCAGTAAATTGTCAGTATTGGGAATATTGTTCCTTTTACATTAAAGATTTGTAGTGAAAATATCAAATTAATATTTTCACTGTGGTTATTTCACTGATAAAACTCCATATTTCATTGTAAAGCATGAAAGAAATTGATCCATTTTTATTTTGACAAAATGGTTTCAGGTACTAATCCTGATGTTTTGAAAGAAATATTCTTGCATGTTAGGTTGTAAACATGTGGTGTCTGTTGTTGTGTAAGTTTTCATTTAATGTAACATTTTATGACAATCAACAGTGGTGAGACAGAGTTCGCCCTGAACCATTTTGCTGCCATGACAACCAAAGAATTCAAGCTGAAAATACTGATGCCAAAAAGACAGCCGCCAGTTTTTGATGAATCAAGGTTTGTTAGTAAGGCTATTTTAGGCCATTTTTTAAAGCATATTCTAAATGGCATGATTAAAATGAGAAAGTACAGTTTATTAGGTAACATTTTTTGTAAACATGTATTTGACATTTATGATAAACCCTTTAAAGTGTTGAAAGTTTTACCATGTTGTCAGAGTGATGATTACTCATAAATGATAAGATCTTCTGCAATTTCATGGGTTTTATATTTACAACATTCCTTAAATCAAAGAGTTTGGAAATTAAAGATGTAGCAAAGACCTTATTTACACAAGTTTGCTGGTGATTAAATAATGATGTTGCAAAGTTAAACCTCGCAAAATCAGAAAAGGTTAGGAAACAAATGTGGAAAATGAACCTCATAAAATTGATTATACATGTTAAAGTTGGATTGTACATAACATTAAATATGAACAATGAAATTGATGTTTTAATTACATCTGTTACAGATATATCCGTGATAAACTGGGTCGAGACATGATTTAATTACATCTCTTACAGATATATCCGTGATAGACTGGGTCGAGACATTCCAGACTCATTTGACTGGGTAGAGAAAGGAAGAGTGACACCAGTCAAGGACCAAGGTAGGTGTCCAGGGAATATAATGTTTAAAGATGCACTCTTACTCCCAAATAAGATTTACGACAATTAATAATATTGTTTTAGTTGTACTTAAAGGATGAATAAATAAAACAATGGTTCTTATGAAGGATACCGAGTTTAATTGGAAAGAAATGAGCATAAAACAGGGTATTTCTACCTTAGGAGACTATAGTAGATCACAGTAAATCTTTAGCATTCACCAATTGTTTAATATTTTTGCGCTTTTTGCTGTTAAATACACGGTATGTTAAACAATCTAGTTTCCAGTGATTAATATTTTCCATTCCAGCTTTATTTCTCAAAATGTATGTTTGTTATACATGTGTATGTATTGATTTTGAATAAGAGTGTCACTTAAATGGTTTACTGTTTATTAGATGTCTGCCTGATTGTTTAACATTGTGACAATTTACTGTCTAGATGATTAACTTGCACACAATGAAGTGAACACTTGAATTAAAGCTTCATGTATATGATGAATTCAGTTACTTTAAACTTTATTTATTTTATGATGATTGTGAAGGAAGTTCAAGTATTGCCATGATAGTCCATGATTTATGTGACATCATGTGTTCATCTTGCAGGGGATGTTGGCACTTGCTGGGCCTTCAGGTAAACTCATTTAAAGTAATAAGAAAACTAATAATTTATGTGATATAAATTAAAATTTAGGTATTCCTAAACACTCCATATTTACTAAATGTATCCATTCTGACATTTAGATTAATTTTAAACAGATGTTCCTTAAAGGTCTTTAAATGTTACTGAAAATCATATTTGTTGATTTTTTTCCTGATTGAATGTGTTCGTTCAATATCAGCGCTGTTGAGAATATGGAGGGTCAGTGGATAGCCGCGGGTCAAAAGATGACCAACTTATCTGTGGAGCAAGTCGTGGAATGTGACAGTAACGTGGATCACTCAGGGAACTCCACACATGCGGACTGTGGTGTGTTTGGTGGATGGCCGTACCTTGCATACCAGTATGTTATGAAGGCTGTAAGTGGATTATTGACTTCACCGTTAGATTTAGCATACTGTATCTCATGTACCGTTCTTACATGTATGCCTTAAAATGCAGCTAATCAGTTTTCTTTCAGGTTCATTTCTTTAATGCATTATTGTATCCACTTGCCTTTTTAACACACTTTGATGAATGCCTATGTATACAGAACCATTTCTGTTGAATTTCCATATGATCATTAAGATGAGTTTATAGGTAAACTTGTATCTAACACTTTAGAGTCTCAAGCATTCTTAAAAATTATCATAGTATCTTGCTAACTGTATTTTGTTCTCCTTTTTGTGTGGTCTAGCTTCATAGGTAGACTTGAAATTCTGCTGTTAACTTGGTATATTTGCACTGCTGCTAGGTACAACTAAAACCTAAAGCCCCGTAGCTGATTGTATAAAAGTGGAGTATTCTTGGTTTGATCAAAGTTAGCTGAAAAGTTTATTGATTGGTCAATATTTATCCAATCATTACTATTAACCAATCAAATGATTTAAATGTGCAAACTTACCAAAAGATAACCTGTAAGACACCTTACCCAAGTATATATATGATCAGTTCACTCATTTAATTAATCAATGTGTCTTGTTGTTGGTTACCACTTTTAAAGAGCTTTACTCTTAAAAGACATTATGCATACCAGTGTCATTAAAGTTTGAAATGGTTGAAAAATCAAATTAAATTTCATTCTGACATTTGCAGGAATTTTATAAAGACAAATAAAAAAGTACAATATGTCATTAACCAAGGTCGTACAGTCTCACCATGGTCTTTACTGAAGCAATATGAAGATAAGCCCAGAGTAGTGATTTATTTCTATGAATATGGGCACTGCTTCATCAAGAATCGAGGAACAATTTCATAACTAGCAAACATTTTCAACATGATCGCTCCTAGGATTCTTTATGAAATCTCTCCAAGGACTCCCAACTATGGTTTATTGGCACATCTATCACTCGAGATAAAACAATAATTTTTATATTGTATTATGATATTTACCAGTGTGTGTACGTATATGCTGTTGTAGGTGGGACAACTGTGTGAACTTGCGTTCGCAGATCTCACATTTGTACGGCTTGATTCCGGCATGGATGCGGTTGTGTTGTGACAAGTAGGACGAGTTGGCAAAACACTTCTGACACTGGGGACAGCGAAATGCTGACGGACTGGAAAATCATCATATGTAGTGAGGAGACTAATATATATCAATAGTTGACCATAGCTAGTTGACTAAATGTTTTAATGGACCCTCCCATGAATTTCAAGTTGACAACACTTAAATATTATTATATTAAGTACATGGATGTTCAGAGCGATTTGTTTTTATTTATTTCAATAAACTCCAACCAGCAACACATAGAGAACATAATTCTACTGAGATAGGAATGTATAGCGAACAACCAAAAAAATGAAAATGAAGGAAACACCTTAATGTTTTTAATGTTTATATTCAAAAGTAGTTCTGTTCATCAGTTATTGCACAAAAGATGTTCTTTAACTCTGTTATTGCACTGTTACTGACGATACTACACAAATGCAATTCAAGGCAGACTAAATTTTTTCCAAGTGAACAAAGAAGTGATCAGCAATGTTCATTTATATTATTGAAGTTGTGTCAAAACTATTGACAGAATGTTTGTGATACTGACCTGAATGTCTTCATGTCTTGTTTGTGGACTTGCTGGCAGTGAATTAACATGTCCGACTTCATGGAGAATATCTGAAATACAAAAGCACTCGTTATATGATATAAGAACACTCCATCAAGTTTGGACTAAACAATCTACCAAGTATAATGGACAGAACAATCAAGCAAGTATAATGGACAGAACAATCCAGCAAGTATAATGGACAGAACAATCAAGCAAGTATAATGGACAGAACAATCCAGCAAGTATAATGGACAGAACAATCCACCAAGTATAATGGACAGAACAATCCAGCAAGTATAATGGACAGAACAATCCACCAAGTATAATGGACTGAAAAATCCACCAATTATAATGGACTGAACAATCCACCAAGTATAATGGACAGAACAATCCACCAATTATAATGGACTGAATAATCCAGCAAGTATAATGGACAGAAAAATCCACCAAGTATAATGGACAGAACAATCCAGCAAGTATAATGGACAGAAAAATCCACCAAGTATAATGGACAGAACAATCCACCAAGTATAATGGACAGAACAATCCACCAAGTATAATGGACAGAACAATCCACCAAGTATAATGGACAGAACAATCCACCAAGTATAATGGACAGAACAATCCACCAATTATAATGGACTGAACAATCCACCAAGTATAATGGACAGAACAATCCACCAATTATAATGGACTGAAAAATCCAGCAAGTATAATGGACAGAACAATCCACCAATTATAATGGACTGAAAAATCCAGCAAGTATAATGGACAGAACAATCAACCAAGTATAATGGACAGAACAATCCACCAAGTATAATGGACTGAACAATCCAGCAAGTATAATGGACAGAACAATCCAGCAAGTATAATGGACTGAAAAATCCAGCAAGTATAATGGACAGAACAATCCACCAAGTATAATGGACAGAACAATCCAGCAAGTATAATGGACAGAACAATCCAGCAAGTATAATGGACAGAACAATCCAGCAAGTATAATGGACAGAACAATCCACCAAGTATAATGGACTGAAAAATCCACCAAGTATAATGGACAGAACAATCCACCAAGTATAATGGACAGAACAATCCACCAAGTATAATGGACTGAAAAATCTAGCAAGTATAATGGACAGAACAATCCACCAAGTATAATGGACAGAACAATCCACTTAGTACAATGGACTGAACAATCCACCAATTATAATGGACTGAACAATCCACCAAGTATAATGGACAGAACAATCCACCAATTATAATGGACAGAACAATCCACCAAGTATTATGGACAGAACAATCCACCAAGTATAATGGACAGAACAATCCACCAAGTATAATGGACTGAAAAATCTAGCAAGTATAATGGACAGAACAATCCACCAAGTATAATGGACAGAACAATCCACCAAGTATAATGGACTGAAAAATCTAGCAAGTATAATGGACAGAACAATCCACCAAGTATAATGGACAGAACAATCCACTTAGTACAATGGACTGAACAATCCACCAATTATAATGGACTGAACAATCCACCAAGTATAATGGACAGAACAATCACCAAGTATAATGGACAGAACAATCCACCAATTATAATGGACAGAACAATCCACCAAGTATAATGGACAGAACAATCCACCAAGTATAATGGACAGAACAATCCACCAATTATAATTGACAGAACAATCCACCAAGTATAATGGACGGAACAATACACCAAGTATAATGGACAGAACAATCCACTTAGTACAATGGACTGAACAATCCACCAATTATAATGGACTGAACAATCCACCAAGTATAATGGACAGAACAATCACCAAGTATAATGGACAGAACAATCCACCAATTATAATGGACAGAACAATCCACCAAGTATAATGGACAGAACAATCCACCAAGTATAATGGACAGAACAATCCACCAATTATAATTGACAGAACAATCCACCAAGTATAATGGACAGAACAATCCAGCAAGTATAATGGACAGAACAATCAAGCAAGTATAATGGACAGAACAATCCAGCAAGTATAATGGACAGAACAATCCACCAAGTAAAATGGACAGAACAATCCAGCAAGTATAATGGACAGAACAATCCACCAAGTATAATGGACTGAAAAATCCACCAATTATAATGGACTGAACAATCCACCAAGTATAATGGACAGAACAATCCACCAATTATAATGGACTGAAAAATCCAGCAAGTATAATGGACAGAAAAATCCACCAAGTATAATGGACAGAACAATCCAGCAAGTATAATGGACAGAAAAATCCACCAAGTATAATGGACAGAACAATCCACCAAGTATAATGGACAGAACAATCCACCAAGTATAATGGACAGAACAATCCACCAAGTATAATGGACAGAACAATCCACCAAGTATAATGGACAGAACAATCCACCAAGTATAATGGACTGAACAATCCACCAAGTATAATGGACAGAACAATCCACCAATTATAATGGACTGAAAAATCCAGCAAGTATAATGGACAGAACAATCCACCAATTATAATGGACTGAAAAATCCAGCAAGTATAATGGACAGAACAATCAACCAAGTATAATGGACAGAACAATCCACCAAGTATAATGGACTGAACAATCCAGCAAGTATAATGGACAGAACAATCCAGCAAGTATAATGGACTGAAAAATCCAGCAAGTATAATGGACAAAACAATCCACCAAGTATAATGGACAGAACAATCCAGCAAGTATAATGGACAGAACAATCCAGCAAGTATAATGGACAGAACAATCCAGCAAGTATAATGGACAGAACAATCCACCAAGTATAATGGACTGAAAAATCCACCAAGTATAATGGACTGAAAAATCCACCAAGTATAATGGACAGAACAATCCACCAAGTATAATGGACAGAACAATCCACCAAGTATAATGGACTGAAAAATCTAGCAAGTATAATGGACAGAACAATCCACCAAGTATAATGGACAGAACAATCCACTTAGTACAATGGACTGAACAATCCACCAATTATAATGGACTGAACAATCCACCAAGTATAATGGACAGAACAATCCACCAATTATAATGGACAGAACAATCCACCAAGTATAATGGACAGAACAATCCACCAAGTATAATGGACAGAACAATCCACCAAGTATAATGGACTGAAAAATCTAGCAAGTATAATGGACAGAACAATCCACCAAGTATAATGGACAGAACAATCCACCAAGTATAATGGACTGAAAAATCTAGCAAGTATAATGGACAGAACAATCCACCAAGTATAATGGACAGAACAATCCACTTAGTACAATGGACTGAACAATCCACCAATTATAATGGACTGAACAATCCACCAAGTATAATGGACAGAACAATCACCAAGTATAATGGACAGAACAATCCACCAATTATAATGGACAGAACAATCCACCAAGTATAATGGACAGAACAATCCACCAAGTATAATGGACAGAACAATCCACCAATTATAATTGACAGAACAATCCACCAAGTATAATGGACGGAACAATACACCAAGTATAATGGACAGAACAATCCACCAAGTATAATGGACGGAATTATACACCAAGTATAATGGACAGAACAATCCACCAAGTATAATGGACAGAACAACCACCAAGTAAAATGGACGGAACAATACACCAAGTATAATGGACAGAACAATCAAATCAAATCAAATCAAATTTTATTTTCAATCGGTATGACATAACAGAGAAAACACCAACTTGGACAGGGTTTGGCCAATCATAGCTTATTTTCCAATAAAAATGAACCTTAGGGCTGGAGAAAATGTTAAGCAACACAATTATAAAGTTGGCCAACATTCATTTTAATCCATACATACCTCTACCTGAATTCAGGTTTTGGTAAACCACATTTAATTTGAATGTAAATCTTTTTGAATGTTTCTTGTCTCATTTTGAAACCACATTTAAAGGCAATTTTGTTAGTATTCATCTTAATCCAGACGAAATTCATGTATAATTTTGTGGTGAACATAAATTGTGCATCGTGGGCAATACAAGTTGGTTGATGCTTTATAAGTAATAGATCGATTACATGCAGTAAAATCTGAATGATGAAAAATGGGCAAAGTGAAAACATCTAACAAGCCCTTCTTTATCATTAAGTTATTACTTCAGGTCATCTAACTGACTTAGAATACAATGTTATTGGCTGACACATTGTCAACACAAAATCTGATGCAGAAGGCAGACCTTTAAACACCTATGGAAGTTGAAATTCTTAATAATTTAGCATAGTACTTAATCATTGCCGATCTGCAATTTCATTGACTGAAAATATAGTGAAATATTCCACACAAATTTTAAAAGCAAATCAAATATTAGCTTTTAGCTATCATTTTTACCTAACTAATGTTTATACATGTTGTATATTGTATCTTCAAGCAATAAAAAATCCTAAAATGAGATGTAGGGACAGGCCCTTAGTATTCATTGATGTCTTAAACCGGAGTTTGAGAGTCAGGAAATCAAAATCTTAAATGTTACACAACACCTTTGATATAGTCACTTTTGACAAAAGATGTGTTCAAAACAAGTGATTTGTAACAGATACACTACTTTTTAACACTTAAATTTTGTAATATAAATTTTACAATAAAATTTAGATTTGCTATTTTGAATCTTAATGAATCTCAGACTCAAGTTGTTAATGATCCTGGATCTAGGCAATGGTCCCTGGGGCAGTTTTGTTACAGTGTGTTATAAACCTGATCAGACATTTAACACTAAATCAACTACGGCTCCTTGACCATCTTGGGCTAGATTCATGGAATATAAAACATATATGATTTAACTGTTACCCACCTGATCGCACATTTTACATTGAATGGACTTATTGGGCAATTTCTGCTGCGGGGGCTTCAAGGGCTGGGGTATGACTAGAGATGAGGCTCCCCCAGTCAAGGGTGTGCCGGGGCTGTGAAGCCCACCTGGGGCTCCGTTACTACGGTAACTACCATTACTGCTCGTGCTCTCGTGGCGACCCACATGATGATGATGATGATGATGGTTGTTGTTGTTCATCGCATCGGAACTGATATTACCTGCAATGAACATATCAATTTATTTACCATTACATTAACCATATTGTTTTTAAACAACAGACATAAGTCCAATATGCAAAACTATTTTTCCCACAAACTAAAACCAACTGCGACAAGAAAGATGGTGACTTTATCATAGGGCCCCAATTTCTCGAAACTGCTTAACTCCCTTATAACAGGATTAAGCTAAGCTCACTATTTTTGTATTTTAATAATTTGCGCAATATTTACTTATTTAAGAGTTTTTATGCTTTAGATAGGAACTATCATTATGATAATTGCAATAAACCATTTTTCATTAATCAAAATCCAATTTATGTATGTACTTTGCCTAATTGAAATAAGCTACTTAGCCTGTTAAGCTTAAGAAGTTTCGAGAAATTGGGGCCAGTTCTTGGCATCATATCAAAGATATTACAAGTAGGAAGGGACTTAATTATTAGTTCTTGGCATCATATCAAAGATATTACAAGTAGGAAGGGACTTAATCATTAGTTCTTGGCATCATATCAAAGATATTACAAGTAGGAAGGGACTTAATCATTAGTTCTTGGCATCATATCAAAGATATTACAAGTAGGAAGGGACTTAATCATTAGTTCTTGGCATCATATCAAAGATATTACAAGTAGGAAGGGACTTAATCATTAGTTCTTGGCATCATATCAAAGATATTACAAGTAGGAAGGGGCTTATTCATTAGTTCTTGGCATCATATCAAAGATATTACAAGTAGGAAGGGACTTAATCATTAGTTCTTGGCAACATATCAAAGATATTACAAGTAGGAAGGGGCTTATTCATTAGTTCTTGGCATCATATCAAAGATATTACAAGTAGGAAGGGACTTATTCATTAGTTCTTGGCAACATATCAAAGATATTACAAGTAGGAAGGGACTTAATCATTAGTTCTTGGCAACATATCAAAGATATTACAAGTAGGAAGGGACTTAATCATTAGTTCTTGGCATCATATCAAAGATATTACAAGTAGGAAGGGGCTTATTCATTAGTTCTTGGCATCATATCAAAGATATTACAAGTAGGAAGGGACTTAATCATTAGTTCTTGGCAACATATCAAAGATATTACAAGTAGGAAGGGACTTAATCATTAGTTCTTGGCAACATATCAAAGATATTACAAGTAGGAAGGGGCTTATTCATTAGTTCTTGGCATCATATCAAAGATATTACAAGTAGGAAGGGACTTAATCATTAGTTCTTGGCAACATATCAAAGATATTACAAGTAGGAAGGGACTTAATCATTAGTTCTTGGCAACATATCAAAGATATTACAAGTAGGAAGGGACTTAATCATTAGTTCTTGGCATCATATCAAAGATATTACAAGTAGGAAGGGACTTAATCATTAGTTCTTGGCATCATATCAAAGATATTACAAGTAGGAAGGGACTTAATCATTAGTTCTTGGCATCATATCAAAGATATTACAAGAATATGTGCTGCCATTTTAATCTCAGTCAATGGAAACTATCGCACCAATTTTCCTGGCTTAAGCAATACTCACTTCAAGACCTATCTGTGCTTGAAGGGATTCAATAAGAACACAAGCTAAGGTCATGCTAAGCTTCTGTAGAATTCCACCATTTTTATTGGAAATAATACCCAACTATCATCAAGAATTAACAAGTTATAACTCTCAATATTGATTTTAACTTTATATAAAGGTGTTATTGATGGTTCAACATATTCATGGTAACTGACATACAAACAAACTGTTTATGTGGTTGTCCCATCGGCCCTTATGTGAATTTTGATGTGTGTTGATCCCATATATCTGTTGTCACACGCTTACTCACTACTTACATGGAAAATAAATAACTGTAAAAAACATCAGTATTGACATAGTTGTTGCAGTCAATTGTTTTTTCTTTAAACTTAAATCAGACATATTTGCAATCTTTCAAGGCAGAAAAGTCAGTTTGTATAAATATATGTTTCAATTTAACTATGCCAAATCTTTATCTATCAGTTACTGTTAAAATCTCTTTAAATGATTCTAAGATTATGAATAGGGGGGTCACAAGGCATCAATATATATAATATCCAAGCCTATTTGTTGCTAAATTCATTATATCTTTCAAAACATTATACATTACTACTAACAAGTTAAAAACAGCGCAGGTTATAATCAATTCCAATGTATAAAACTCAAATAAAAAACTCTTAACCAAAAAATTCGAGATATATATGGCAGAACACGGTGTCCTTGATTTTTTTTATAAATTATTTAAGTGAAGGTGACACTGCAACAAATCTAGAAGTTTAAGAATTTAACATTTGACATAATGTGAGTAAACATGTTTTACTAAGTTCAAGCATATTTATACAAAAACAATATCATTCAGCATCTTCTACAGAGCCTAAGCACCAATTCTAGGGCGGCACACGTATTTGCGAAATCAGCTTTCTACGCACTTAATGCCCATAGCCATACACAGACAATTGAGCACCATTTGTATGGCAAAAATCACCATTTTTGGATGCACAAAATTCTACGCTTAAACTTTTTAACAATCACATACCGTGGAAGAGCATTTTATCGCTACAATTTTCTGCATCTATCTTCAGGAAATATGCTAATTCCGCAAATAACTGCATATCAAAATTTACAAGCTGGTCGCCATCTTGATTGCATATTCTGCAAGCGACTTGGGCAGATACCGTATACACACATACTCGTACTTATTCACGCGCATCGTCTAGGAGCATGTTTTCAACTTTTCCTTCTTTGATCATGTCAATGTAGTCCGATACTCTTGCATCAACTTTAAAATTTTAACTGCTTTCATAGAAATAAATCATAAATTTAATGGTTTAATTATGATCCTCTATTTAAATCTCCCATTCTGCAAAGTCCCTTTTCAAACACTATAATAATTCACATATTTTGACTATTAAAAATACCACCACTGAAGAGTTTAATTACATGCATTGTGCAATCGATTATGCCATTTGAATGGTTACGAAGTACGTAAATGACGACATTTAGTTTTAAAACTAAACAGAATGTGCTAATACCATACAAGTGCCCTTATGCCTCAATAAGCATTGCTGGTGTAATATTTCACACACCTTACATTTATCATGCCAATATGCACATTGTGCATTCAATGTTGTAATAACAGTCTGAGGTAGTCAGACGTCATTTGTCTTCACAGACTAGTCACTTCAGGCCAAATCATTGCAGTTACCCCCCTTTATGGAACTCTTCAACTTAAGGACTTTATCAATCTTTTAATTACTTTGTAATTTTCAAGTACATGGATTTCAGAAAAATTATAATTAGAACTATGCACATTGAAATAAATTCTTTTATAAATAAGTGGGTAAATGAAATAACACCGGAATTCTATTAAGGGAGATTAACAAAGCAATCGATAAATAACAAAATTATAAAACAAACTTTAGCTGTCAAATGAAATATTAGTTAATTGGGTTTTCTTTGGGGTATTTCAAATATTCTTACTGAATATGGTAAACAATTTGAAGACAAAATAAATTCTTAGCCATTTTAAGCTTTTATTATTATTATTTTTTTCATCCAAATTCCATTAATTATCCCTTTTTCACCAAACATCATAGACTTATGATTTAAAGACAATTATCAAAAGTTAGTCATTAATATTTCTAATATAAAATGTTGGTGAACTGTAAGTTGCGATATGTTACATTATGTACGTTCAGAAGTGCAACTGGATCTCCAACTCCAGACTGTCACAGATGTTTGTCATCCTAGATGTGAGAAATAGTTAAATATTCAAGCTGCAACGCCGGGCTTGCGCTAGACAGGTGTAACTCAGTATAGAAATAGAAGACATTGCAACAGTCTTGCTCTTATTCCTCAAACCGATGTTACAAGAACACCAAGTGAACCTATTATACATGCAGGTGACAGCACATGTGCAGCATGCCCAAATGAGGTCCATTACTTATGCAGCTAAACCATTATAAATTCCATATTTCCTCATCTGAATTGAAAAGCATAATTGATGTCATTAGAAGTTATTAAAGAGTCCCATGTAGCTAACCAACTTCTTACTGAATCCAGTTATGTAAGGCTTCAATTAAAATGTCAACTAAAGCATGTACTGATAAAACAAAAGGGAGATAATTCTGATGATAGACTTAATGAAAAATCATTGCCCTTCTAAACAAAGAACTAAGGAATTGGGAAGGTAATATCATCAACGACCACTTAACCTTTAACAAAAGAAATTAAATTTCTTAGCTAATAACTCAATCATTTTGAACAAAGTACTTCATCGTCTACCTCCCTTAAATTGGGAGTATATTGTTGGTTGTGTTTGTCATAGGCAGAGAATATTGTAGACGGTGTTTGTTGTATACAGAGTATTTTGTTGGCAGTGTTTGTCATAAGCAGAGCATATTGTAGACGGTGTTTGTCATCAGCAGAGAATATTGTAGACGGTGTTTGTCATCAGCAGAGAATATTGTAGAAGTTTTTTTGTCATAAGCAGAGAAATTGTAGACATGTTTGTCATAAGCAGAGTATATTGTAGACATGTTTGTCATAAGCAGAGAAATTGTAGACATGTTTGTCATAAGCAGAGAAATTGTAGACATGTTTGTCATAAGCAGAGAAATTGTAGACATGTTTGTCATAAGCAGAGAAATTGTAGACATGTTTGTCATAAGCAGAGAAATTGTAGACATGTTTGTCATCAGCAGAGAATATTGTAGACATGTTTGTTATCAGCAGAGAATATTGTAGACATGTTTGTCATAATCAGAGAATATTGTAGACGGTGTTTGTTATATGTAGAGTACATAGTAGACGGTGTTTGTCATAAGCGTGGTCAACTACTTCGTTAGAAATGAAGAAATATGTAAGCAATGCATATAACTATTATGATCATTCTTTTGCATTATATTTTGTTGCAAAATATTGAATAATAATGTCTTTAGTACAATAAAAAATAAACATTTAAATTTAAGATTGACCTATCATATTTAGTATAGAAATGATTGTCTATTGATCTAGAATTGACTCAGATAACTCATAATATCATTTCTTGATATTATAAACATTTTATGTTATATTTTGTATTTTTGTCATCATATTTGCAACTTTCATAACTTCAGTAATTTCTTAAGCCAACACTAAATTCTTATTTTTGACTCTTGTCACTATATTTTAGCACCTTTTTTGTTCTATGGTTTTGCTAATCATAAGAATTAGGCTTAAACACCTATGCAAGCCAGACAAGTTGTGATAAGAAACAATGATCATCTCAAAGGAAACTCTTTAAATCCTAAGCCGAGTAAAACTCGGTGATGACAGTGCCAGTTGTTTGCAACTTAGCCTCAAATTTAGTATTTAAACCCATGAGTCCAGGTTGTCATTTAACCTTGGACAATAAACATTGGAAGTCTGATTTGGGTACTTGTCATCTTATTCACAGGGACGACCCCCTCTAGCAATCCTCGCTGTGCCATCCTTCGGGCAGTAGTAGTCTGACACCGAAATTAGCGTCATAACATAAGCAAAAATCATATTTCATATATATATAGCATGAAATAGAGCTTCCAGAAATGTGTAGTAATTGTTTTCCCATCTGAGAAACACAGATGATGAAAAGTCACCTCTTCGACAATTACCAGAATGTACTAGTGAATAGCTCATAGCTTCATGGAATTTGTTTAAAGAAAGAAGGAATAGAATAGACAGAAGGACTTCACTATATGTGACCAATCAGTGCTTCATATATTACAGAAGAATCAAACACATTCATGGATCACAATGTTTATATGTTTATAATCTGCTGGGATTGCTTAACAATGGTAAGAGCAAGATACTCATTTCAGTTATATGGATTAATAGGATGGTTTTCTTGTAAACTGATGGACCAGTAAGTGGTCAGTATTTACTAAATGTTCTTAGTGTTTGCTCTACATTGTCACCCAATCAGGGGCGCTAGATTTTTAAAATGTTTCGTTTCTTATTTGTGAAGAATCGCTTCATATTTCTGAAAACGACACTTCAGGATTAAGTAAATTGCTATGACTGCTCATGCGCATATAGCCAAGCCTACTGTTTGCATATGCAAAGGTGCAATTTCAGTGTCAATGCTGATTTAAATGAAATCACTATATACTGAATTGATTGACAAGTCTTTTTGACAGGCGCACGGCTTAATTTAAAAGCTGATGCAATTTGGGAGGGGCTAATACTTAGTTGGTTAGAAATTATTAAGTAATTTCTTCGTGAATAAGAAACCATGGTGGCTTCGCTGTGCTCCGCTTCCTTAGGTTACTTATTCATGAAGAAATTACTTAATAAACTCTTACTTATACATAATACAAGCAGAGCAATGTTCACACTGGTAATTCCATCTGGTTAATTCATTGCTAACCTAGAGCCCTGCAGTTATGCAGACATACTTCCAATGATCCATCCAGATTTATCAATGGTTATAAGGTCTTGCTTCCGTCATATGTCCTTCATAGCTTCACATATGTCCTTTATACCACTGGCAAGGAGATTGTGTACTTTGTAACTGTCATTGGATGATTATCTTGAACAGTTTTCTAGTTATAGCCAAATTTAAACTTAAGTTTATGCATAAAGAAAATTATGTGAAAGTTTCCTTTGACAATGCCTTGAATCCCCTTCCCCTAAAAAAAGCTGAGACCAAATTGAGCTACTGTAATAGCCCATGAGATAGTTTCTTGGTCAAGTTTTAATATACTCACTAAACTCTTGTGGCACATGACTGCCTTGGCTGGATTTCCACTTAAACAAATCTGAAAATATAATGGAATCTTTGTAAATTTACAAAACAAATTGTATCAATATAATATTTATTTCTGGAGTTGAGGCCAAGATTTTCTCATTTGTACATTTTCTGCAAAATTCCAATCTATTCAAATTAAGAAAGCTCGTATCTAAACATTTTTTGCAAAGCTCTGATCAAATTTATATTTGGCAAAGCTCTGATATTTCCTGACGATCGTTGGCAAAACTCTGAGCTTAACCATGATATTCGGAAAAGCTCATTAAATCTATACATAACTGGCAAAGCTCTGATGTGATCTATACATATTTGGCAAAGCTCTGATATATTAAATTCTGTATGTCATAATCCACACTAGGAGTCATGAAACCTAAACATTTATACCCTAAAAAGCTACTTATCAACTTATCATGAAAAACCCTTAACTTTGATCCCTGGAGTTCAATGCTTATCATTATTGACTCAAGTTGTATGCACCTAGTAAAAGTGAGTCAACTTCCCATGATGGGGCACTAGGGCTGTGGGTTAAAGCTTGTATGTGATCTGGAAACAAAATGGTGGCTGATTCAATATTCCTGCATTAGCACAGGATTTTCAAAGTCCCAAAATGGACAGAACACCCAGAAAGAGATGGCCTGATGCACCTCAGACAAATACCATATATTTTTGTATATTAAGAATATGAAAAGATATTGTTTTGTTGGTCAGTGAATAAAAAAGAAAAAGAGAAGAAAAGAATATGACCATGAGATTATGTGAACCTTACTATAATACCCATACACTGCTATCTGATATACTTCATGTTTGATGGCTGTGCATCTAAGAGGCATCACACCTCAAACAGATAGGGCTATAGTTCCTTCCATTATTGTTATTGTTATTATCTCTACAGTTCCATGTAAAAACTTCAAACAATTAGTTATCAAAACATGGTTACATCTCTTATCTTAAATTACAACCAATATAAAGACTTCAGCCTGCATCCCTTACTACAGATACACGCTAACATGTAACTTAACACCCAGCGGTGTGCACATCTTGTGCAAAATAAGGCAATGACACATTAGGATCGTCTATAACATAACGAACATGTAGAAAATTTCCCTACTAAAATTGACAAGCACTCGGCGAACTGAGCCACTGTGTTTCTGCACCAGGTCATGAAAACATTGATTTTAAGATTCCTTGCGGCACTTAACTGCATTTCCGCTGCATTTTCATGAATTAGAGATGCATTTCTGCGTTTTTATCACATGCATACGATCTCGGGAGAATTCAATGAAAAATAGTTCTAAACCCTTACCATATCTCTATTGGAAGAATAAAATGTTGACTGCAAGAACGTATCAGCTCCTTATATAACTTCCAGCACTTACTACAGTCATTGGAAAACCCTTGAGATATGAAAAGGGATTCTAAATGTCTCAGACTGGGACTTAGATATTACTTATAATCACGTTGCTTTTGGAAATTTGAATAAAATCTAATAAAATGTTGTACTCATGCATTACATTGCAGCAAAAAATGATGAGAAACGAACAGTGTGATGTCAAATCTATTTTTACTAGTCAAAAAGGGACACAACTCAATAATGTTGATCAGGAGAGACATGTGCCTTGCTTGACATACATGTGCACTGATTTTCCCCTTCAACATCTGTACCATTAAGTTTCATGTGAACATTTTGTATTTGTTTTTAGTTCAATGGTCCAGTTTCTTCAAAATGATACTGTTAATGCCACACACACTTAGGCTATCATGATTCAACCATTACTAAGGCAATCACAATGCCACTTTCACTAAGCCATCAACACTAAGGCTATCACAATGCCACTATCACTAAGGCAATCAAAATGCAACTTTGACTTAGCCATCAGCACTAAGGTTATCACAATGCCACCAAACACTTAGGCTATCACAATGCCACTATCACTAAGGCCATCACAATGCAACTTTGACTAAGCCATCAACATTAAGGTTATAACAATGCCACCATCACTAAGACTATCACAATGCCACTAGCATTAAGGCTATCACAATGTCACCAAACACTAACGCTATCATAATGCCACTAGCATTAAGGCTATCACAATGCAACTTTCACTAAATCCATCAGCACTACAGCTATCACAATAACACCATCACTAAGGCTATCACAATGCAACTTTCACTAAATCCATCAGCACTACAGCTATCACAATAACACCATCACTAAGGCTATCACAATGTCACTAGCACTAAGGCTATCACAATGCCACCAAACACTAAGGCAATCACAATGCCAACATCATCATGGCTATCATGATGCAACCAATACTAAAGATTTCATGATTCCACCAACACTTACAGGCTATCACACTTTTGCTTTTACTATTTGAACTAAGAAGAGGTAAAAATCCCAATTCCTACCAATTTAAAAAAAAAGAGATCATATCCCGTCCATATCAACAACAATAACAGCTTAATAGGACACTTGAAAAAACTTATCTTCTTTACCACATTGTCCATGATGACTAATTTTACCATTGAAAATCATAAGAAAAAGCCACATATACATCAGCAGTACATCTATAGAACTTCTCCCTGTATATAATACACTCCTTGGCTGAGATTGTTGTAATCTTAATAAAAATTCAGCTCTGGAAAATCAGAACTCATTAATTTGATTAGATTTTGTATATTTTTTTCATTCTGAATCCCTGATGTTATTACAATAAACAAAGAATAATTCTGGCATGGCTTTACTCCATATATTCACTATTTAATCATGAATATGACCTTTATCTTAATAAGAATATGTAATAATCCCTATTTATAGTATCATAGCTTAGAAACACAAGTCTGCATACGGATAAGTTGGTCTAGCACTTTAATATCAAGGGACACATTATGTGTGCATTATAATATTCATCCAGGAATACAACATGATAATCTGCTGTTGGTGCTGTATACATTCGGGAATACAACATGACAATGTGCTGTTGGTGCTCAGAATCTTTGGACACGTTATGTGTGTATATATACATTAAGCAATACAACATGATAATCTGCTGTTGGTGCTCAGTGTCTTTGGACGTGTTATGTGTGCATACATACATCCAGCAATACACCATGATAATCTGCTGTTGGTGCTCAGTGTCTTTGGACACGTTATTTTCATGAAATGAATTTTTAGGTCTAACATTATCAAATAAAAAATCACAAGTTGATGCATTTTGATAGTGGCAAACTCGTTCAATGTATCACAGATTTTTTTTTTTTCGTTCAAATGATGATGTATTATTTTGCTAAATGCATCAACTTGTGATTTTTTATTTGATAATGTTAGACCTAAAAATTCATTTCATGAAAATAATCATTGATTGCACATGGTATTTCTGTCGCCATTTAAAAAAAAAAAAAAGTTTCTCTTTCCGTGAAACAACGGCATTTGCAAAGCAAACTTTAGACAGAACTGAAAGCTGAATGGATGGTTCTTTAGATTAGTAACTTAATCAGTAAATTAGTAACTAATAAATACAATGAAAACTACAGGGACAAGCCTAGCCCAGGACAAGCCCAGCCCAGCCAGAGACATGTCCAGCCGGGACAAAAAGCAGAATTGATGTTTCTTTAGATTAGTAATTTAAATTCCTCTAATATAATGAAAGCTACAGGGACAAGCCAAGCCTAGCTAGGAACAAGCCCAGCCGAGCCAGGGACTAGCCGAGCCAGGGACTAGCTAAGCACAGTGCAGCCCAGCCCAGCGCACCCAGGACAAGCCCAGCCAGGAACAAGCCCGGCCCAGCCAGGGACAAGCCAAGCACAGTGCAGGCCAGTCCAGTGCAACCCAGGACAAGCCCAGCCCAAGAAAAGCCCTGAGCCCGGGACAAGTTTGTTTTTAATGGTGTGTGACAGTAAATAAGAATATGTGAAGTGTGCATGTGCTAAATTGTTTTATTTACTACAGTCGTTGACAAAATGATTTATGAAAATGAAAAAAAATCTTATAAAGAAATGCAACGTAAAAGTTAATTATTTATTAACATATCGTTTCAACACCAGGGCGATCTAGATAACAGTGATTGCAGACAATTTTGTAAAATGTAATTTGTGTAACATCTAGTTTTTATACGATTTACGACTCTAATTTGATCACAATTTCGTTGTTTTTTGACACTTTCAGTTTATAGGAAAAAACATATAGATAATTATACGCTATAGGAATTGTTCTTAAATGTCATATATTTTTAACGTATCTAACAGATTTGAAGAGAGCAATTTTATGCACGTTTTACATCGCTTTACCTAGCACATGACTGTAAAGATCAGCAAGGCTTTGAGAAGAGAATAAATGCGTATGTTTAATTACTTAACAGGTGAGCTTAGAATATGCAAACAAACAAATGATAAAATGGCTATATATAATGCCCTGAACAGTTTAACAGAACATACTTGTGTGTATCAATAGAACTGCATGTCGGTATCAATAGAACGCACTTGTCGGTCTTAAAAGAACATACTTGTCAGGGCTATATTCACATATCTAATATACTGTTACTATGCCGTGGTAATTGAATGTACAGGTTTAATTTTTGTAACATTTTTCATCAGGATCATATAAAATTTGTGGTTTTCCCTACCCACCAAACCGGTGCAAATTTAAATGTCCAACGAACAAAAACGCAGAATATTTGGAGCTACGCATGAAACATGATTTTGCGACGCCACAGGACAGAACAGAACTAGACTGGACATAAGTAATCCTACATAGCACCCGGTAGTTTCCATCTTGGTACAATTATCTTTACTTAATATACAAATATAGGCTTTTCAAGAATTTTCATAAGGACTGCTTAACGATCTGATTTTACAAGTGTGTGACACAATCTGCAAAAGACAGGTCACTCTGAGAGACACTGATGAGCGTTACAAATATTCCCTTTTTCAACATGCTGCTTTTTTAAGCGTGATCATAAGTGGTATTATTTTACGTCAATTGACAAAGAGACATGAACAAATTAAATCCTTGTTAGGCTTTAAAAAACATGATTTCTCACGTTACGTCATTTTGCATGTGGCCTGGTTTTTACAGAATGCATACTATTCTCTATAACATGCTGAAAACTAAATGTAACATGATGAGGCAGATGGCAGAACTTATGACCATGAACAATGGAGATAAAATAAACAGGATATTTCAAAAATACATCCTGGTTGTGGTTATGCGTAGGTGCTAAAATGATAAAATTGGCTAGATAAAGTTGACAGTTATATCTTAAGGCATTGCATAGATAGTTGCAGTACATAATTATCAAATATATTAAATCTGATGAAAAATGAATATTTAATCAATTAATTTCATTATATTGTTGCATTTATTACAATGTGTCCTTCCCCAATTCAATGTGACCTTCAGGCTAGACAAAATGGCTGTTCTGTTCTTTGGATTTACCATACTATTTTTTTGAAATTAGAAAATATCTGTAAATTTGTTTCACCGTAAAAAAGCTCAGGGATAAAGCAGTCTAAATAAAAGGCATAATAATGGCCAAAAAAACACTCTTTCTTGCTTAGCAATGACTAGCGCTAAATCAATTGAAAATACTTTGGTTTAGCATTTCAAGAGGGTTTTACCAACTTATTTCATAAAATGCTGACATAAATGACGCCATGGTTCAAAGTAAAAGTTTGAATAATAATGAGTTTAGCGTCACTAAGGCTAAGGCTGTAACAATTTTTGTGCCAATTTGGCAATTCTGTTGGGTGTTAATTAATGTACCTGCAGCACTGGACATCGGGCTGTGACTTTCCGACCCAGCTGGAGTACTGGCCTGAAACAGAAAACAAATCACATGGTTTTTATATCATAGGTGATTCCAATACATGTCAGCCTCTTTTCCAATACCCCTGCATTTGTCAGCCCCTTCCCAAACCCCCTTCCTTTGTCAGCCACTTTCTTACCACCCCTTCCATTGTTAGCCCCTTTTCAAACACCCCTCCGTTTGTCAGCCCCTTCCCAAACCCCCTTCCTTTGTCAGCCCCTTCCCATTCATTGTCAAACACTACTCCAAGCCCCCTTCCTTTGCAGCTCCTTTCCAAACACCCCTACCTTAGTCAGCCCCATTCAAAACACCCCTTCTGTTGTCGGCCCTTTTAGAAATGCCCCCTTCCTTTCTTGGCCCCTTTCCAAACCCCCATCATTGTCAGACACTTTTCCAATCCCCCCTTCCTTTGCAGCCCCTTTCATAACACCCCTTCTTTTGTCGGCTCCTTTCCAAACACGCCTTCCTTTGTCAGCCCCTTTCCATACCCATTTCATTATCAGACACTATTCTAAAGCCCCCTTCCTTTACAGCCCCTTTCCAAACACCCTTCCTCTGTCAGCCCATTTCAAAACTTTCCGCTTTCCTTTGTCAGACCCATTCAAAACACCTCTTCCTCTGTCTGCCCCTTTCCAACCCCCTTCCTATGTCCAGTTCTTTCCAAACCCCCCTTTCCTTTGTCAGCACCTATCCAGTCCCTTCCTTTGACAGCCCCATTCCAAACACCCCTTCCTCTGTCAGCACCCCCCCCTTGTTTATCTTTTTCAACACCTTTCCAAACACCCCTTCCTCTGTCAGCACCCCCCCCCTTGTTTCTCTTTTTCAACACCTTTCCAAACCCCCCTTCCTTTAACAAGACTAAGCCAAGGTGACATATGATAAAAACTTGATAAAATTCAAATGTAACACACACATTTTTTATTGAAAAAATTGGAGCAGTTTGCTAAAATCACTGTGCAAAGGCCCCAAATTCTTAAAAGATCTTAAGTGTAACAAGCTTAAATTTCATAGTTCATGTAGCTAAATGACTTATTTTAAATGGAATTTACAAAGTAAAACGTTGTTAATCATCATTATTATTAAGATTTTTCCCTATCAAACTCTTTTAATGACAAGACAAATTATATCAAGACAAAAATAGTGTGCTTAATTAGCATGATCCTCTTTATTAAGGACTTCAGATTGTTTGAGTAATTTTGGCCAGGATTAACAAGTTTTATAGAAAAAAAATCCGAAACCAAAGTGATGTTGTCATAGCAATAACACCAATACTATGACAAAATAATACCTTAAATATCTTATTTCAAATAACTTTTTTAACAAAGTTCAAATTATTGAAAATTCTGTTTAAAAAGGAATTGATTGCTTAAGAAATTTCAGAGGAAATCTGTACAATGGTTGACACTTCTAAAAGCTTGAGTCTTCATATTAAAGGAGAGTGTCTCCACAAACTTCATCCTCCGCTTGATTAACATGCTGTTTGAAGCAGAATTGTCTTTGAACGTGTGAATGACAGAATAATTTCAACGGAAAATAGTGTCTGCATTTATTGCTTTCATGCTGCACTCTCTGGGTGGAGAAACACATCATGAGGCAAACAGTCAGAACATGTTACACAGTTATAAAGTACATAGGGTTAGTGATGGCGCAATTATTGAATATAATCGAATAATCATCTATGGGCGCCCTGAACATACCCAACTGTGATCGTACAAAATTGATTTTAATCGAACGTTGTTACTTTACTTTAAAACTAGAATATTCACTTGTTGAGCGATAACATGGTATATCTATGGTTTGGTTCCAAGTACTTTGGAATAAACATAAACAATATTATATCAGTATTTAGTTTGTAACGCTTTGAATTATTTGAGATATAATGACCTGTTATGGTAGTCTATGGTAGTGGATTCGATTACCAGCTATGAATTTTGACAAATTATCCAAGACCCTGTTTCCATGATGAGATTTACCTTCAGGGTGGGGGAGGGGGAAGGGCAAGTGTCAGAGGTGGGGTAAATTAGTAGGCCCAATAGGTATTTCATGTCATGTATATGGGAAACCTGATATGCCCTGGGCGCCAATTTTGGTAGTGTTTAACAATGAGATTTTAGTAATTTTAGTAAACAACATTTTTGTTTTCATTAGGTACATAATATTTATATAACTAAGTATTATTTTATTACAAAATAGTACAATACTAAATATCTTACATTAATATTTAAATTCATAATTATCATTAATAATTCATTCATTTAATGTTGATGCATTTAATATCTAAATACTGATAGGGAGTATTATGTTAGGGGATCCAGTGATCTACGGGTTGGTATCATCTTGAGTTGCTGGCGTCAAGACCAAAGGTCGAGTGCAGACAATGATAAGTGATACAGCCCCACAGATAAACTGACTTATACCACAGTATTTCTTTTATTACATACCTTTTAAGTACTTCTAAAAATAATTATAGTTTTCTTTACAAAAGCATTAAATTTTATGACAAACATCCCATTTCTGTTGCTTGATACAGCAGAAGTAGATTTGCGCATGTATAATATGGAACCAGAGAACACAGTTAATATAATGTTATACAATTTTTTTCTGGTTTCCATAAATTAATTATGTTTCAATGATGCAATATATTTTAGACGGAAATTGAACAGGTATGATATAAGGGCTGTTCCACGAGAAAATGTACTAGGGAGTAGGAACTGAATTCCCACTAAGACAATTATAATTATGTTTCCATCCCCACCACCACTATAATAATAGGGCTTGATATCCCCCACCGCCAAAACTTACCATCCCTACCACCACAACTGGAATAGGGCCGACACCCCGACCCCCCTGTGAGCACCTGGATTTAAGCTTTCTACAACACCTTTAACAGCCTCTTCAAACATCTGTTTCACAATCTCAGAAACAAAGACTCTTGGATAATTTATATTAATAAAAAAAAATTAAAAATTAATTAAAAAACATCAAAATAACAATTCAGCAGATACACGTTTCAGGGGATGTTTTAATTAGAGATGTTGCTCATATTTTTGTCAAGAGATTATAAAACTTAATTTATGTGCAATAGATGCTGCAAGTTTTAAAACTTTCTTTCTAAACTACAATCTTCTTGAGCCATTTTAAACCCTTTAAATCTACTCTGACAGCCACTGGCGTCTCCATTTGTTTTTGGCAGGCTGTTCAAGATCTTTCCTATTGTACCCTGTGGCCAGGACCATTTAAATCCAACTCCGAGCTTGCAGGTAGAAGCTTATCTCTTGTTTTTTATTTTACAATTTAAACACCAATTTGTGGTGTGTCGTAAAATGTTAATGAAAATATTCCTGTAATTCCGCCAAAGAGCTGCCAGTTCACATGATCTTCTTAATGAAGCGTCGAAGAGCACCGACGACATATGATTGTCTTTGTTAAAGAAATGGACAACTAGTTCCGACTACGTATGGGCATGCTATAGCTCAACGACTATTTAATCGTATGTGACGAGTCATATCAATTTTTCAAATTAATTAGGGAACCCATGAAAATCTCGAATTTATACAAATGGCCGGCCTTTGAGACCAGGTCAATTGAAGTTCCTTTAACACTCCCCTCCAAATTTTTTTAATTTATCTCCGATCCTTCCCTCTTTTACTTTTTTCATGGAACAGCCCTAAACGATTTTACATACAAATAATAAAAGTTTTTTTTATAAAAAAATATTTAAATTTTATCTAAACTAAGACATGTGCACAAAACAAATAAATAACTTTTAACTTATATTTAAACAAGGCGAGTTTTTTTGTGTATTTTTTTTTTTAAAGATTGTCGAGTATAAATGTATTTTAGTGAAGTTAATACAAAAAAGTCCCGAACCAGTATGACAATCAGATGAAAAATATGGATATCAAACTGGTTTGCAGCATTGTCAACCTGTATCAGACTGGTTAAAAGCATTGTCAACCTGTATCAGACTTGATTGCAGCATTGCCAACCAATATAAGACTGGTTCTAAGAATTGCCAACCAATATCAGACTGGTTTCAAGAATTGACGACCAATATCAGAGGGGTTAGCAGCATTACCAACCAAAATCAGACTGGTTTGCAGCATTGCCGACCAATATCAAACTGGTTTGCAGCATTGTCAACCAATATCAGACTGGTTTGCAGCATTACCAACCAATATCAGACTGGTGTGTAGCATTACCAACCAATATCAGACTGGTTTGCAGCATTGCCAACCAAAATCAGACTGGTTTGCAGCATTGCCTACTGATATTATACTGGTTTGCAGCATAACTAACCGATACTAAACTGGTTTGCAGCATTGTCAACCAATATCAGACTGGTTTGCAGCATTACCAACCATCATCAGACTGGTGTGCAGCATAACCAACCAATATCAGACTGGTTTGCAGCATTGCCAACCAAAATCAGACTGGTTTGCAGCATTGCCAACCGATATTAGACTGGTTTGCAGCATTGCCAACCAATATTAGACTGGTTCCAAGCATTGTTGCCAAATATCAGACTGGTTTGAATCAATGGCAACAACAAAAGTTTATGATTAGTTGTTTTATTTTAAATAGAAATCTATCATTAATTTAAAAAAAAAGCAAAAAACAGGTCCGAATTAAGAAAGAAAAAAAAACTCGCCTAAAAAAATAAATATGAGGAAAATGGTGAATATTCTTTTACAAATGGCGTAACAAAAATCACATCAAAAGATGCATGTTCATACCTTACAATTTAAAAGCCCAAATAAATCCATGGATATAAGATGGTTCCTGTTTCTATGTATAAAACTGAATCTGCATTTTTTTTAAATTGTTCCCGAGTCTGAAAAAAAGATATTCTATACATCAATTTTATGTACGATGCCATTTTCAAGCTTCTTCATAAGATAAATAAGCATTTTCTTACGTCAAATTAAGCATATGCACAATTATCCATGAAATAATACGAACAGCGCCCCCACTGCAAAGCGCCGCCTATGACACTGTATAGATATCATTTACACATTTCGTGAAAAAAAAAAATAGTCAAAGATAGTAATGAGTTATTTATCAAACTTCAATATTTTAAATTATGGAACCGCATATGGCATTCCCAATTTTTATTTTATATGTAACATCTCCACAAATCCATCATTTAGATTACTGTTGACTTGCCTAAATAAAAGTAAATATGGCGCGCGGCATACAGTTTTCTACATCATAGCGAAGCAACACGCGAAGAGAACAAATGAATAACGCTTTCAGAAAAGTATACAATAGATTTAATGTTGTTTTTTTACCATTCTGTCATATCATGATGATAAACAGTAACGAGTACGAAATGAACATATATTATGTGTAATGTACAACAGTACATATGTATGTGGCGCGCATACCGCGCACAGCACTGAAGTCATAGCCGCCATCTTTGTCTGACCCCAAAACCAGACAGCTTGCGATAAACGCGCCCTCGGCTGACAAATTAAACTATCTTTAAATAATGAATAATGTAACGTCTTACAATTAAGTGCAGTAAATATTCCATTACACGAGATGTAAACAATTGCAGCTCTATTAAGTGTCTACTGTCTGCATTTTAGGGTAAAAATGCATTTCGGTGTACACTTGAGCGCGCATGACCGAAACATGCATTCCGTTGCACTGTGGGATAGATAACATTAGCATAATAAACCTTCATCAAAATTCTAACTTTCAGCCACATATTCAAACACCATATCATACATTTACACTATTATTGAACTATTTCCAATGAACAATAATATCATAATTGAAATATAAAAATGAAAGATTAAAACCTAAAAGCCATAATTTCTCGGCTTGATGATTCAGACACAAGCATTTACCTTTTAAACAAAGGTTTGCATTCAGGCTTTTATCTTGTCGTTAAATCCGCCTGTTCGACCAGAAATCAGTTTATACATCCTATTACTTATACATCACATAGCTGTAAAATTCTAAAACAATTTTTAAAAATTCCGCAAAGCCCTGGAGACAATTTTTAAATTCAGAATAAATTTAACACCATATCCTTTCTTTAACTTAGTTTAAGTTTATAAATATCCTGCCGTAAATAAATCACCTATGCAAAAAGCCAGACTCGACGTAAACAAAGATTACATGCGGTGCATATTACTGCACACATTATGCATGTTAACTGCACATGTCCCAGATACTGTGCAGGTTAAAAGAATGTGTGCTACAGCTTTAAAGGCACTTGCTGGCTCTAAATCATTAACATACAGCAGCCTCACGTTTCAATTAAGGCCAGGGTCTGCATTGACAAAGGTTTTGTGAGGGTTTGCATTGACACAGCTAATGTTAGGGTTTGTTTAAACAAAGGTTTTGTCAGGGTTTGAATTAACACATGTTTTGTCAGGGTTTGTATAAACAAAGGTTTTGTCAGGGTCTACATTGACAGGTTTTGTCAGTGTCTCCATTGACAGGTTTTGTCAGGGTCTCCATTGACAGGTTTTGTCAGGGTCTACATTGACAGGTTTTGTCAGGGTCTGCATTGACAGGTTTTGTCAGGGTCTGCATTGACAGGTTTTGTCAGGGTCTGCATTGACAGGTTTTGTCAGGGTCTCCATTGACAGGTTTTGTCAGGGTCTACATTGACAGGTTTTGTCAGAGTCTGTATTGACAGATTTTGTCAGGGTATGCATTGACAGGTTTTGTCAGGGTCTACATTGACAGGTTTTGTTAGGGTCTGCTTTGACAGGTTTTGTCAGAGTCTGTATTGACAGATTTTGTCAGGGTATGCATTGACAGGTTTTGTCAGGGTCTACATTGACAGGTTTTGTTAGGGTCTGCTTTGACAGGTTTTGTCAGGGTCTACATTGACAAGTTTTTTTCAGGGTCTACATTGACAGGTTTTTTCAGGGTCTGCATTGACAGGTTTTTTCAGGGTCTGCATTGACAAAGGTTTTGTCAGGGTCTCCATTGACAGGTTTTGTCAGGGTCTACATTGACAGGTTTTGTCAGGGTCTACATTGACAGGTTTTGTCAGGGTTTGTATTGACAGAAATTTTGTCAGTGTTTGTAAGGACACAGGTTTGAAGGTTTTTGCCTGTTTTTTCATAGACACAGGTTTGAAGGTTTTGTCCAGGTTTGCATAGCCACAGGTTTGTGTGAAGGTTTGAGGGCGTGGTTTAAGGTTAGGGTCTGGGATTAAGGTTTAAGCGCTAAGGTTTGAGGGCTAGGTTTCAGGTTGTGATTAGGGTTAAAGTTTAAGGGCTAGGTTTAAGTGACCTAGGATAACACTTGTTAATTTTGTCTAACAAACAAAAGCACAAATGGTCGCCAATTTCAAATGCCGCTCTTTTGATCACCTACATCGAGCTAATCCCTTTATCAACTAGCTTCACTCCGCCTGGTCACTTTGTCAGAGGTGGTCAAAGTAATCCACTGGATCAAAAAGTGACCAATGATAAATGACCTAAGTTAAAGTGACCTAGCTAGGTTAAAGTGACCGAGGTTAAAGTGACCTAGATTAAAGTGACCTAGCTAGTTTAAAGTGACATAGCTAGGTTAAAGTGACCTAGGTTAAAGTGACCGAGGTTAAAGTGACCTAGATTAAAGTGACCTAGCTAGTTTAAAGTGACATAGCTAGGTTAAAGTGACCTAGGTTAAAGTGACCTAGCTAGGTTAAAGTGACCTAGATTAAAGTGACCAAGCTAGTTTAAAGTGACATAGCTAAGTTAAAGTGACCTAGTTGGTTTAAAGTGACCTAGCTAGGTATAAGTGACCTAGTTGGTTTAAAGTGACATAGCTAAGTTAAAGTGACCTAGTTGGTTTAAAGTGACATAGCTAAGTTAAAGTGACATAGTTGGTTTAAAGTGACATAGCTAGGTTAAAGTGACATAGTTGGTTGGTTTAAAGTGACCTAGCAAGTTTAAAGTGACCTAGATTAAAGTGACCAAGCTAGTTTAAAGTGACATAGCTAAGATAAAGTGACCTAGTTGGTTTAAAGTGACCTAGCTAGGTTAAAGTGACCTAGGTTAAAGTGACCTAGTTGGGTTAAAGTGTCCTAGGTTAAAGTGACCTAGCTAGGTTAAAGTGACCTAGGTTAAAGTGATAGGTTAAAGTGACCTAGGTTAAAGTGACCTAGCTAGGTTACAGTGACCTAGCTAGGTTAAAGTGACCTAGGTTAAAGTGACCTAGGTTAAAGTGACCTAGGTTAAAGTGACCTAGGTAAATGCGACCCATGTTAGGGTGACCTAGCTAGGTAACAAAGACCTTGGATTACATCTATTTCATATCAACCTTTAAGCAACCTTCAAAATTACCATTTATCTATTGTTGATTTTAGGTTAAAGTGACCAATGTTTAAATGATTTATGACTTTTTTTGTTCAATATTTATCCTAAACTTGAAGTAGAGAAGAATAACAATTAATTCAATATTGATGTTATCATTAATAGCTGCTTAAATTAAAAGGATCTAAATGATTTAATTTTTATGTTAATATAAATTCTTTATTTTATTGTGATCTTAATATTTAAACTTACTTTAAAAACAACAATACAAAAACATATGTACCGCGTGATTCATTTATACATTTAGTAATTTGCAATAGCTAAAGTTTTTTCATAAATATAAACTCTTGCTCATGGGTTTTGAATAGTTTAAAAACACTTACTTACAGTAGACAGATTTCAAAGCTGATTAAGAGCGTTTAACTGTGCATGTCTCCTATCACCTACAGTGCATATCTTGCAGCTAATACAAACAGAATCAAGTGGAACATGTAAAATATGATATGGCTCACTCCAAATGTGCATTTTGAATCATCCAACATGCACTGATAACATTGCTTCCACTATATATTTAGTCAGACGTTTACATTAAAGGTTTGCTTACAGAATTAAACATGCATCTCCCCATTAGCTTTACTACCTTACAGCACTCACAGATTGTGAATTATTTAAAAGAATAAAATAAGCCACATCTCCATTTGTTATACCAAATAAATTGAAAAATGACAAAAACACTGTCATGAAAAACGTTGTTGAAAAATGCAAAAAAACTGTTATATTAGGTTGCTTAACGCTGAAACATTTATATCTTTAATGAATACATCTTGTTTTTTTTTGCCTAAAATAACAAATAGAGGGGAGACTGAACTTCTAATTATCCTAGATTATTATTCTATATGATCAATTATGTAGGAAAGAATGGCTGCTTTCACCAGCTCTTCTTTTTAAGTTTTTTGTTTTTTATATTTTGGTCATTGGCCAAAAGCCATAGAACAAAAGATTAAATTTGAGTGGCCTTTTTATGAAACAGATTAAAGTTGTTCCTTAATTGTAAAACAAGCATATCCCCTTGATTATTATGAAATCACTTCATCAGGGCTCACAAACTTTCATTTGGACTTATTTAAAAGTAAAAATACTATTATATATAAATTAAATGAAATCTAGTTTGAAAATTGAAAAAAAGGAATATGCTACCTCTTACCAACAGTCATCAATATGAGGAATAAATTACCCAATCTATTATTAGACTGGGTTTTGGGGTATCAGTTACTATAATTTCAAATCTACCATTGCAGTATTTCTACCAACGCATCCCTGGGTGCCGTTTCATCATTATAATCCTTGGAGCGGTTTCATTTCTAAGAGAGATGGTCAACAGTGCGGTTCAACAGTTCATAAATCTCTCCTAGCTACTTAACCCCACATCTAGGTTTCTTGGTAAAACAGCTCCGAGGTTTGATTGCCAACCGGAGTGCCGGTGAACTTGGTTGGTGGTCACCGAGCCACAATACACAATAGTGTGTATGTGTTAAGGGAACTTTTTTAGCATTTGAACCTTCAATATGATGCCCTTAACATAGAGCATAGAGGAGTCCCCCCTAGCATAGAGCTGCCAAGACAAAAATCATCAAGACTCTGAAGCGGCTGTTTGTATGGACTAGGTGGTCTCCAAGTCAAACAAGTATGTTTTCCCTTGGGTTATAATAGGACAATTAAGTACTTGCCCTAATTTTGGAGCAGCCTTAAGTGCCCTCGGGTCAACCCTGAGGATCAGACTCACAATATTTGTAATGGTAGAATTATAGTAATATTTTCATCTTAAGTTTCAAGAATTTTTCTGGAAATATTTACAAACAACTTTGTTCATATTCAGTTTGTTATGTATGGCAAATGAAATAAGATATTCAATTATTTAAAACTGAAGATTTTTTTTAATCCAGGTGCCCTGAGCTTGATGAAAGCTTAATCAGAAGCTTCACTATCAGCTTAATTCAAAATAATTATTCACAAATAAAGAGCTAATATGAATGAATTATGCAAAAGATATAACGCAAGTCTGGCCAAGTATGGCAAAGAGTAGCCAAGTTTGGTCCAAACCGTGGCCAAAATAAGGAAAACATGTTTTTTCTAACCTGAGCAGGTGGCCAGAGAAACTCCTCTCTCTGGTGCCGGTCGGCCATGTTGATTCCCGTGTAACAGTCGGCACTGAAATTGAAAACAAAAAATCATTCTGACACAGATTCATTTAACTGACAGCTGCTTATTTTCATTTCTTCAGATGAAAACTTATGTTGATCTTGCAGGAGCAAAAAAAAACAATGTTAATAACTATACAGTCATTGTTTACTTCATTCCTGCATTTTGATTGGACAAAAATGACTCCATTTGCAAAGAACATATAATTAAAATTACATGACAATAAGAGTAAGATTGACAATATTAACATGAACTTATTACATTTAGGGTCTTATTGACGATGAGAACATGAAGTCATTTTATTTTGGGTTTAACTGACAATGTTGACATGAAGTCATTACATTTAGGTTTTAGTTGACAATGGTAACATGATGTCATTCCATTTAGGTGTTTAAGTTGACAAGGTTAACATGAAATCATAACATTTTGGTTTTAGTTGGCAATGTTAACATGAAATCATTATATTTAGTTTTTAGTTGACAATTTTAACATCAAAATCATTACATTTAGGTTTTAGTTGGCAATGTTTACATGAAATCATTATATTTAGTTTTTAGTTGACAATTTTAACATGAAATCATTACATTTAGGTTTTAGTTGGCAATGTTAACATGATATCATTACATTTAGTTATAAGTTGACAATGTTAACATAACATCAATACATTTAGTTTTTAGTTGGCAATGTTAACAAAGAATCATTACATTTAGGTTATAGTTGACAATGTAAAACCTGAGGTCAATACATATAGGTTTAAGATGACAATGTTAACATGAAATCATTACATTTAGTTTTTAGTTGACAATGTTAACATGAAGTTATTACATTTAGTTTTTAGTTGACAATGTTAACATGAAGTCATAACATTTAGGTTATAGTTGACAATGTAAAACCTGAAGTCAATACATATAGGTTTAAGATGACAATGTTATCATGAAGTCATAATATTTAGTTTTAATACTTATGTGAAAAATAAGTTGACAATGTTGACATGAAGTAATTACATTAAGATTTAAGTTGACAATGTAAATATAACGTAATTACATTTAGGTTTTAGTTGACAATGTTGACATGAAGTCATAACATTTAGGTTTTAGTTGACAATGTTAACATGAAGTCATTACATTCAGGTTTAAGTTTACAATGTTAAAATGAAGTCGACAATGTTTTCATGAGTCATTACATCTAGGTTTTAACCGACAATGTTGACAGAAGTCATTTTGGTGTTTAATAGACAGGATTTACATGAAGTCTTTTCATTAGAGATTCATTTTACAATTGATGTATCATGATATTGTCATTAACTTAAGAATAACTTCTAGGGATTTAAATATGGTGGTAATCTAATTCTAGTGTAATTGAAAGTACAGATTAGCTTTTCAATCATCATCATAATGAATATTAAAATGCAGCCTGACAATAGCATGACACTCAGGGATTTTTCTTAAGATCAAGTTCTTCAATCATATTATTGGAAGACACTATGAACATTAGGAGAATTGGGACAAACTTTCTGAACCTTATTAATTATACTGAAGATGAAAGAAATATCTTATGACTATCTAGCAATTTTTTCATGTTAACCAAGATGTCCTTGAGACCAGGAAACCTAATCTTGACCTCTTAAAAAGTACAATAGCTATAACCAGGAAACCCCCCAGTTTCAACCCTCGTATGTGACCATACTCTATACCTCTATATTGGTTTAACCCAGGAAACCCCCACTTTCAACCCAAAAAGGGCACCAAACTCTATACTTCGATATTGGCATAACTCAGGAAAGCCCCAGTTTCAACCCTTATAAAACACCATACTCTTGACCTCAATATTAGCATAACCCAGGAAGGTACATGGTCTAGCCCCAACAAGGGAACATTCCCTTGGCCTCAAAATTGTCATAACCCAGGTAAGTCCATGGTACAGCCCAAAAATGGGAACATTCCCTTGGCCTCAATATTGTCATAATCCAGGAAGGTCCATGGTACAGCCCAAAAATGGGAACATTCCCTTGGCCTCAATATTGTCATAACCCAGGAAGGTCCATGGTACAGCCCAAAAATGGGAACATTCCCTTGGCCTCAATATTGTCATAACCCAGGAAGGTCCATGGTACAGCCCAAAAATGGGAACATTCCCTTGGCCTCAATATTGTCATAACCCAGGAAGGTCCATGGTACAGCCCAAAAATGGGAACATTCCCTTGGCCTCAATATTGTCATAACCCAGGAAGGTCCACAGACTGGCCCTAACAGGGAAACATCCTCTTGACCTTGATATTATCATAACTCAGGAAAGTCCATGGTACAGCCCCAACAGGGGAACATTCTCTTTACCTTGTTATTGTCATAACCCAGGAAAGTACATGGTATAGCCCCAACAGGGGAACATTCTCTTGATCTTGATATTGTCATAACCAAGGAAAGTCCATGGTACAGCCCTAACAGGGGGACATTCTCTTGTCCTTGATATTGTCATAACCCAGGAAAGTCCATGGTACAGCCCTAACAGGGGAACATTCTCTTGTCCTTGATATTGTCATAACCCAGGAAAGTCCATGGTACAGCCCTAACAGGGGAACATTCTCTTGTCCTTGATATTGTCATAACCCAGGAAAGTCCATGGTACAGCCCTAACAGGGGAACATTCTCTTGTCCTTGATATTGTCATAACCCAGGAAAGTCCATGGTACAGCCCTAACAGGGGAACATTCTCTTGTCCTTGATATTGTCATTACCCAGGAAAGTCCATGGTACAGCCCTAACAGGGGAACATTCCCTTGGCCTCAATATTGTCATAAATTAGGAAAGTCCATGGTACAGCCCCAACAGGGGAACATTCTCTTGACCTCAATATTGTCATAACCCAGGAAAGTCCATGGTACAGCCCCAACAGGGGAACATTCTCTTGACCTCAATATTGTCATAATCCAGGAAAGTCCATGGTACAGCCCCAACAGGGGAACATTCTCTTTACCTTGACATTGTCATAACCCAGGAAAGTACATGGTACAGCCCCAACAGGGGAACATTCCCTTGGCCTCAATATTGTCATAAATTAGGAAAGTCCATGGTACAGCCCCAACAGGGGAACATTCTCTTGACCTCAATATTGTCATAACCCAGGAAAGTCCATGGTACAGCCCCAACAGGGGAACATTCTCTTGACCTCAATATTGTCATAATCCAGGAAAGTACATGGTACAGCCCCAACAGGGGAACATTCTCTTGACCTCAATATTGTCATAACTCAGGAAAGTCCATGGTACAGCCCCAACAGGGGAAAATTCTCTTGACCTCAATATTGTCATTATCCAGGAAAGTACATGGTACAGCCCCAACAGGGGAACATGCTCTTGACCTTGATATTATCATAACTCAGGAAAGTCCATGGTACAGCCCAAACAGGGGAACATTCTCTTCACCTTGATATTGTCATAACCCAGGAAAGTCCATGGTATAGCTCCAACAGGGGAACATTCTCTTCACCTTGATATTGTCATAACCCAGGAAAGTCCATGGTATAGCTCCAACAGGGGAACATTCTCTTGATCTTGATATTGTCATAACCCAGGAAAGTCCATGGTACAGCCCCAACAGGGGAACATTCTCTTCACCTCAATATTGTCATAACCCAGGAAAGTCCATGGTATAGCTCCAACAGGGGAACATTCTCTTGACCTTGATATTGTCATAACCCAGGAAAGTACATGTTACAGTCCCAACAGGGGAACATGCTCTTGACCTCAATATTGTCATAACCCAGGAAAGTCCATGGTATAGCTCCAACAGGGGAACATTCTCTTCACCTTTATGTTGTCATAACCCAGGAAAGTACATGTTACAGTCCCAACAGGGGAACATGCTCTTGACCTCAATATTGTCATAACCCAGGAAAGTCCATGGTACAGGCCCAACAGGGGAACATTCTCTTGACCTCAATATTGTCATAACCCAGGAAAGTACATGTTACAGTCCCAACAGGGGAACATGCTCTTGACCTCAATATTGTCATAACCCAGGAAAGTCCATGGTATAGCTCCAACAGGGGAACATTCTCTTGACCTTGATATTGTCATAACCCAGGAAAGTACATGTTACAGTCCCAACAGGGGAACATGCTCTTGACCTCAATATTGTCATAACCCAGGAAAGTCCATGGTACAGGCCCAACAGGGGAACATTCTCTTCACCTTTATGTTGTCATAACCCAGGAAAGTCCATGGTATAGCTCCAACAGGGGAACATTCCCTTGCCCTCAATATTGTCATAACCCAGGAAAGTCCATGGTACAGCCCAAACAGGGGAACATTCTCTTCACCTTTATGTTGTCATAACCCAGGAAAGTCCATGGTACAGCCCTAACAGGGGAACATTCTCTTGACATTGATATTGTCATAACCCAGGAAAGTACATGGTACAGCCCCTACAGGGGGACATTCTCTTGTCCTTGATATTGTCATAATCCAGGAAGGTCCATGGTAAAGCCCCAACAGGGGAACATTCTTGTGACCTTGATATTGTCATAACCCAGGAAAGTGCATGGTACAGCCCCAACAGGGGAACATTCTTGTGACCTTGATATTGTCATAACCCAGGAAAGTCCATGGTACAGCCCCAACAGGGGAACATTCTCTTGATCTTGATATTGTCATAACCCAGGAAAGTCCATGGTACAGCCCCAACAGGGGAACATTCTCTTGATCTTGATATTGTCATAACCCAGGAAAGTACATGGTACAGCCCCAACAGGGGAACATTCTCTTGACCTTGATATTGTCATAACCAAGGAAAGTCCATGGTACAGCCCCAACAGGGGAACATTCTCTTGATCTTGATATTGTCATAACCCAGGAAAGTCCATGGTACAGCCCCAACAGGGGAACATTCTCTTGATCTTGATATTGTCATAACCCAGGAAAGTCCATGGTACAGCCCCAACAGGGGAACATTCTCTTGACCTTGATATTGTCATAACCCAGGAAAGTCCATGGTACAGCCCCAACAGGGGAACATTCTCTTGACCTCAATATTGTCATAATCCAGGAAAGTCCATGGTACAGCCCCAACAGGGGAACATTCTCTTTACCTTGATATTGTCATAACCCAGGAAAGTCCATGGTACAGCCCCAACAGGGGAACATTCTCTTGACCTCGATATTGTCATAACCCAGGAAAGTCCATGGTACAGCCCCAACAGGGGAACATTCTCTTCACCTTGATGTTGTCATTACCCAGGAAAGTACATGGTATAGCTCCAACAGGGGAACATTCTCTTGACCTCAATATTGTCATAACCCAGGAAAGTACATGGTACAGCCCCAACAGGGGAACATTCTCTTGACCTTGATATTGTCATAACCCAGAAAAGTCCATGGTACAGCCCCAACAGGGGAACATTCTCTTGACCTCAATATTGTCATAATCCAGGAAAGTCCATGGTACAGCCCCAACAGGGGAACATTCTCTTTACCTTGATATTGTCATAACCCAGGAAAGTCCATGGTACAGCCCCAACAGGGGAACATTCTCTTGACCTCAATATTGTCATAACCCAGGAAAGTCCATGGTACAGCCCCAACAGGGGAACATTCTCTTCACCTTGATGTTGTCATTACCCAGGAAAGTACATGGTATAGCTCCAACAGGGGAACATTCTCTTCACCTCAATATTGTCATAACCCAGGAAAGTACATGGTACAGCCCCAACAGGGGAACATTCTCTTCACCTTGATGTTGTCATTACCCAGGAAAGTACATGGTACAGCCCCAACAGGGGAACATTCTCTTGACCTCAATATTGTCATAACCCAGGAAAGTCCATGGTACAGCCCCAACAGGGGAACATTCTCTTGACCTCAATATTGTCATAACTCAGGAAAGTCCATGGCACAGCCCCAACAGGGGAACATTCTCTTCACCTTGATGTTGTCATTACCCAGGAAAGTACATGGTACAGCCCCAACAGGGGAACATTCTCTTGACCTTGATATTGTCATAACCCAGGAAAGTCCATGGTACAGCCCAAACAGGGGAACATTCTCTTGACATTGATATTGTCATAACCCAGGAAAGTACATGGTACAGCCCCAACAGGGGGACATTCTCTTGTCCTTGATATTGTCATAATCCAGGAAAGTCCATGGTACAGCCCTAACAGGGGAACATTCTCTTGTCCTTGATATTGTCATAACCCAGGAAAGTACATGGTACAGCCCCAACAGGGGGACATTCTCTTGTCCTTGATATTGTCATAACCCAGGAAAGTACATGGTACAGCCCCAACAGGGGAACATTCTCTTCACCTTTATGTTGTCATAACCCAGGAAAGTCCATGGTATAGCTCCAACAGGGGAACATTCCCTTGCCCTCAATATTGTCATTACCAGGAAAGTACATGGTACAGCCCCAACAGGGGAACATGCTCTTGACCTTGACGTTGTCATAATCCAGGAAAGTCCATGGTACAGCCCCAACAGGGGAACATTCTCTTGACCTTGATATTGTCATAACCCAGAAAAGTCCATGGTACAGCCCCAACAGGGGAACATTCTCTTGACCTCAATATTGTCATAATCCAGGAAAGTCCATGGTACAGCCCCAACAGGGGAACATTCTCTTTACCTTGATATTGTCATAACCCAGGAAAGTCCATGGTACAGCCCCAACAGGGAAACATTCTCTTGACCTCAATATTGTCATAACCCAGGAAAGTCCATGGTACAGCCCCAACAGGGGAACATTCTCTTCACCTTGATGTTGTCATTACCCAGGAAAGTACATGGTATAGCTCCAACAGGGGAACATTCTCTTCACCTCAATATTGTCATAACCCAGGAAAGTACATGGTACAGCCCCAACAGGGGAACATTCTCTTCACCTTGATGTTGTCATTACCCAGGAAAGTACATGGTACAGCCCCAACAGGGGAACATTCTCTTGACCTCAATATTGTCATAACCCAGGAAAGTCCATGGTACAGCCCCAACAGGGGAACATTCTCTTGACCTCAATATTGTCATAACTCAGGAAAGTCCATGGCACAGCCCCAACAGGGGAACATTCTCTTCACCTTGATGTTGTCATTACCCAGGAAAGTACATGGTACAGCCCCAACAGGGGAACATTCTCTTGACCTTGATATTGTCATAACCCAGGAAAGTCCATGGTACAGCCCCAACAGGGGAACATTCTCTTGACATTGATATTGTCATTACCCAGGAAAGTACATGGTACAGCCCCAACAGGGAACATTCTCTTCACCTTTATGTTGTCATAACCCAGGAAAGTCCATGGTATAGCTCCAACAGGGGAACATTCCCTTGCCCTCAATATTGTCATTACCAGGAAAGTACATGGTACAGCCCCAACAGGGGAACATTCTCTTGTCCTTGATATTGTCATAACCCAGGAAAGTACATGGTACAGCCCCAACAGGGGAACATTCTCTTGTCCTTGATATTGTCATAACCCAGGAAAGTCCATGGTATAGCCCCAACAGGGGAACATGCTCTTGACCTTGATATTGTCATAACCCAGGAAAGTACATGGTACAGCCCCAACAGGGGGACATTCTCTTGTCCTTGATATTGTCATAACCAGGAAAGTACATGGTACAGCCCCAACAGGGGAACATGCTCTTGACCTTGACGTTGTCATAATCCAGGAAAGTCCATAGATTAGCCAGTTCTTGACCACTATATTGACATAACCCAGGCAAGTCCAAGGTCTGTATTCACTAAGGTCTTCAGTCTGAGTTTTAGACTCAGACTCAGAGAAGTGAATTTGAAAAAGTTACATAATTATTATCTTTGATATAAATAATGTTGGCAAGAGATGTGTGAATTATTACTAAATATATTATTTGAAAGACGTGAAGCATTTTTCTAACATTATTGATCTTCCAATACAGTTTTACAACGAAATTCAGATATGCAGTTTTGAGTCACACTTAGACTCAAGATGTAAGTACATAATAAATTATAGACCAAGAGTTCGAGTCCCATCATTCTCTTGATCTCTCAAAAAGGACTTTCATTACTAAGATTTACCTCATTCTTATGAAAATGGATGTTTATTTATTTTTAAGCAATAGCTTCTATTTTAACCAAATGTTCGAGAAAAAAAGGTGTCAGTCTGAATGATTGGCATATTTTGACATAATTAAATGCAGAAAGATGCTTTTTTTGGAAGCAATGATGCATCAAACTCTGTGTAACTGTGTTGTTTATGTCTCTAATGAATTCAGGAAGACAGCATCTTTCAAAATGAGAATTTGATGAGGGGTTTTCTGGTTGTCAATATTCAATGACAAAGTTCAAAATTCAACTCAAAATTTTCCATTATAAAAGCTGACTGTTTAACATTTCCAATCTAAATATAAATAAATTAAAAACAATGTTAAAAAGGGGGCTTACTCAGTTTGCTCAGTCACTTTTTTTCAGACAAAATCTGTATAACAAAATTCAAATGGTATGATCTAAAGAATGTTTGTATTCTGACCACCATTCTGAGCCAACATTCTGGCCACCATTTTGAGTCACAATTCTGAACCACCATTCTGAACCACCATTCTGACCCACCATTCTGACCCACCATTCTAAACCACCATTCTGAACCACCATTTTGAACCACCATTCTGACCCACCATTCTGAACCACCATTCTGATCCACCATTCTAAACCACCATTCTGAACCACCATTCTGAACCACCATTCTGACCCACCATTCTAAACCACCATTCTGAACCACCATTCTGACCCACCATTCTGACCCACCATTCTAAACCACCATTCTGAACCACCATTCTGACCCACCATTCTAAACCACCATTCTGAACCACCATTCTGACCCACCATTCTGACCCACCATTCTGAACCACCATTCTGACCCACCATTCTAAACCACCATTCTGAACCACCATTCTGACCCACCATTCTAAATCACCATTCTGAACCACCATTCTGAACCACCATTCTGAACCATCATTCTGAACACCATAATCTGAACCAACATTTAGCCACAAGTCTGACCGACATTCTGACGGAAATTTTTTATATAAATACATTTGTATAAGATGGCACTTAGCGACATCTACTTATAATTGATATGACGCAAAATGTGAGCATGACTGCCCTTGATAATAACCTTCTTTGTTTAACACAGCTATATATATTGAATCTATGTCCGTCCAGTCAGGGCTACCATGAATGTGGCTTGCTAGTCTCACCATTGGTTTAACAGTTATGAATATATACATCAGGCCGGTGCAGTGTCCTGTCAATTCTGGACATTCATGAGTATGATAGTTTCAAAGACATTAAGTTTCTTGACATGTATATTATGTACGATTTCTACATTTAGATAAAACTATGAGAAAATGTAGTCTGGCTTGACAGACTTCAGTAACTAATAAATGATGTAAGTAAAAAGTATATCCCACGAGTATCAGTTTTCAACAAAATTATACATTACAAAGACAGAAGTTATATTATGTATATATATATAAGCAATTACCGTGAAATCTGTTCAGTTTAAAGCCTATTCCCTTCTGCATGTATGCATGTGCAGATTGTCACACAAAATCTTTAAACTTGACTACACACTGCCAGGAGGTAATTACAGCTGCACGATGCACATGCATGCATGTTGGTTGCACACGCGAACGTCTATTCAATACAATGCGACAAAATGCAGTGAATATCTAATCCTTGCAGTAGCAAATTGCACTTTGTAATGTATGGGTTTTGTAATTTACTAGAAATATAAATGTAGAGTTGGTTGAAGATTTAAGCAAATATAACTTTATATATAAATAAGTCAACAGCCACCTAGATATATTATTTCACATGAAAGGGGCTGAAGCAGGGGTGGGGGTGGAGCAGGGATGGGGTAGTGGAGGGGCAGGGGATGAGGGGGGAACTAACAAAACCATAGATAAAACACTTCTATATCAGATACAGCAGGGTTTTATCAAGGATTTGACGCTAGAGGGGGTCTACTTTGGCGGTGCCACTAAGTACGGGGTGCACCCCTTTCCCAGAAATGGAAAAAACAGGCTCTAAACATGGTAAGAGAGAATGGGTATTCTTTCGCATGAAATTCTCTTGGCCTATCAAAATAGGCAATATAATAACCAAGGGAAGAAACTTGACTGCCAAACCTTAGAGAAAATTCCAACACTAGTGCCTGATTCCAATGCTAGTTCCTGATTCCAACACTTTTGTCAGATTCCAACACTTGTGCCAGATTCCAGCACTTGTGTCAGATTCCAACACTTGTGCCAGATTCCAACACTTGTGCCAGACGCAACACTTGTGCAAGATGCCAACACTTGAGCCAGATTACAACACTTGTGCCAGATTCCAGCACTTGTACTCCAACACTTGTGCAGAATCCAGCATTTGTGCCAGATGCCAACTCTTGTGCCAGATTCCAACACTTGTGCCAGATGCCAACACTTGTGCCAGATTACAACATTTGTGCCAGATAACAACACTTGTGCCAGATTCCAGCACTTGTGTCAGATTCCAACACTTGTGCCAGACGTAACACTTGTGCCAGATGCCAACACTTGTACTCCAACACTTGTGCCAGATTCGAACACTTGTGCCAGATACGAACACTTAAGTGCCAGATTACAAGATTTGTGCCAGATTACAACATTCGTGTTTTTCTGGTTACACGTATAGTTAGTTTCATGTGAATAATTGGAACACTTTTGTATCATGGCCAAATTAAGTTTAAGTTTTGCATGTCCTTTTCATACCAAGGAGCATTTCATACCAAGGAGCTGAACTCAATAATTGTTTAAAGGGACTAAACACCAGATGATACAATTGCAAGAAAAAAAAAGATATTTGTCAAAAACGTACACAAAATTTCTATCATTGTGTACAATACAACGAATCTTAATTACTGATCGATGTATCACATTGCATACGACACATGCCTCTTATACAGTTTTGCATACTTTTTCAATACGAAATTTTTACTGGATTTGTCTACTAATTAAATCCCAGTTAATTTAAAAAAAGCATTTGGGTATGTACCTGTACTTGTCACGTGACAATCACATGCTAAATATACACACTATAAAATGGGAAACCATTATCTTCAATTTTTTAAATGGGTAAACTCAGCTGAGACAGCAGCAAGATTTTCTTTAAATCATGTAAAATTATGTATTATCAGACTTATACCAGCTCATGTTGAAAATTCTAGGCTTGTTATATGTAAAGAGTGCTGATTTTGGTGTCCAGCTCCTTTAAGGTTGGATGCACAGTGACCCCATGTTATTTGGTATCTTCTGAAAGAGTTGTTTATGTAGTTAAGTGTACTTAAAAAAAGGACAGAAAATGATACAGACAAAAACCATTTTGGCCTTGAAAATAGATATCTGATTTCAGTTGAAAGAAGCAGAAATACAAGCTACAATAACTTCATGTATTATGACAGTTTTTTCATTTGTTTTACATATAATTAGTAATACCCAAACACAGTACCCTTTTAAATAAGGCCTAAAAAAAAAATATGTCTGTTTTCTGTAACCCGACCGACCATAATTTTTTACCGCCGACCGCAATTTTTTTATGCCCCAAAATTCGAAAAGTCAGATTTTTAGCGATCTCTGGCCTATGATGACAACGATAATTTAAATATTTTGGTAGTGTCCGAATCGTTGCATAGTTACAAACATTTCCGGTTTGGCAAGTTGAAACAATGGCAAAAACCTTGATGGCTGTGACATTAAACTGCAGGGCTTTCAATTGACCCGAGCTCCCGGGTTTTGACGCACAGGAATCGTAAATGACCCGAAATCAATGCATCATCCATTTGTAATATGCATCAGTTTTGACACGGGATATTTCGGTGTGAGAGTCAGTATCATCTGAAAGGAGCCTCAATGCATGATCTGAATGTTTGTTTAACCCGCAAGAGCAATTTACACCCGAAGTGACAAGTGATTATCAATCTGGAATCTGATCGGTAACCTTGTCAATTAGCAGCACTCAAACTCAATGACGTAATATTAACTCCGCCCATTATGCAAATTAACGGATACCTTCCACTTTTTCGCTAAGTGCAATGGTTTTGAAAAACAACAATGCTAGGATATATTTTGTTCATTTATTTTAAGTTTTTTTTATTATATCTCCAGTTAATTAAAAAATATTCTTATAAGTTTTTAATGAGTTAACAGAAAAATAAACATTTTTCATACCACATGTTCTAAAAAGCACGGAAAACAGGTGCACGCTAACTAATCCTGTCAATTTTAATGAGAGTGAAAGGAGAACTACGTAGATCGTTGTCAGTGTTATAGTTTAGTTCTATCACGGACCTGGTTTATAGGTCCGTGGTTCTATAACAAAACTGTTATGGTTTTGCCATTTATGAAAAATACGATGTTGCAATACTGGCAATAGGAACGTTAAATGTTTTTGTTTACTTCCGGAAAAAAAGATAAACCTGAAAGTGAAAGTTAAAGTAAGAAAGATGTCGTTGCAACTAAACAATCGCTGGTGCATATTGGAATTTGACAAGGATGCACTGGATTACATAACGAAGATGCATTAACTAAATAATATGTCCGTCAGAGTAAGAACATATTTTACCAAGTTTTGACTCTTGGAATGTTTTAACCCCCATTGTCCAGTCAAGTCCAGAAAAGGCAAAAACAACAAGGTATTCTATTGAAAGTTACATTGATTATCGTGCTTGAGATTTTTACAGAATGAACAGTGGATCTAATACAGCAGATCTTTTTAAAACACTGAAAATTGTTAAAAAAAATAAGTTGTGGAAACTATTTAAGGTACTGTACGTGTACTAGTTTTGCTGTTTTACTGTTTAAAAAAGAAAATGGTATTACTTTTTATTAGTCAGTCTAAGCTTTTTTGATACTGATTCTAGTCTATTTAAACATATTCCAGTCCAATCTGTTATTTTACACTGTTCGCTGTCAAGTCAGCATGTAAGGTTTAAGTGTCCAAGCAGTGAACAGCGTAGACCATGGGTCTACACTGGTCCCAAAGATCTGTACAATTCTGACAGCCTCTAAGAGTTAAATGGTTTAGTCATTGATTCTAGTCATTTATCAATCGAAGTATTGATTTATATAAAATTATGTTTTGTGGAGATTCTTGCCTGTTCTTGTTGTAACAGCATTTTATTTTATAATAGTTGTCATGTACATTTAATTGTAATACAATTTGATATTATTACACAGTCTATCTTAAAATAGTCTGTGCAATAATATCATGTTTTATTATTAGAAAATGTATGCATTTTGAAAGTTTTGTTTAAAACATTTGCCAAAAATAAATTGTCTAAATGTCCTTTGATTCACTCTTTCACTGGGTTATATTTGCAAAGTCTAAAGATGAACTGCTTCCCTGGTGAACATACTGACAATGCTCAAAATTGCACATAATGTTGCCACCGCTGGGAGTCGAACCCATGGCTTGCCCTTCAACAGGATGCATTCTACAACTGAAATACATGTACCATGGCTAAAAATAACTGATAAACAATGCTGTTTCTTTGTCAAGCTTCACCTATATATAGGTGTGAAAAAATCACTTAGTCTTGATTTATTACAATGATGATGTATTTTATGTTTTGATGGCTGTCAAGCTAGCAGTTTTAGCTTATAAGTGGCAGAAAGATTGAATCTATATATCACACTGAATTCTTATTAAAAAAATTCACCTGAAATAAACTTGAATATTGGATCATTCTGACATTTAAAAAAAAAAAAAAAAAAAAAAAAAATAATCCCTACCTACCGACCCATCTTTTTTTCAGCATGTTACAGGAAACAGACATATTTTTTTTTAGGCCTAATACCAATATTACATGAGGTCACAGAGCAGGCATCCAAATTGTACATTATGGTTAATGGAGCTATCAAACAACAAACTTATTAGTTGAATTAGCCACAGATATGGGCCTTGTTCAACATGTGCATATAACATGTCAACTATGTTTTAAGAGGATATCTGAAAACCAGTTTTGAGTTATGACCATTAGGTTACAGACCACATCAGAGATAGCTAGTTCAAACCTATCTTAGTCCTGTTTAATGAATAGAATCAAAACATAGATAATTGAAAATTTCTGCCCATGCATTGTCAATGTTCTGCCCAAACAGTGACAATTTCTGAAAAATGATTAATTAAAGAGTGTATTACATAAATGTGATGCGGGCATTTAATGGGTAAGGGCAGTAATACACCACACATTAGACCTCAGAATGTTGTAATAGTTATCTCCCTTATATCACAACTGGAGAATTAAACTAATTAAACTACTGTATAAAACAAATCGTGTACAGAGTACTTACTTTATTTTTCCATCTTTTATTAATTGTGAACTCTAAAAAAAGAAAACACATACAAATGTCAGTATTATATACTTTGAAGGATTTGACATACATGCCATATTTTCTGGAGACCATTCAGGGGGATTTGTTCAGAAAGGCTGAAATTTAGGGGGATTTTGGTAGTATTCAGGGGGATTTCCTTAGCAGGTTTAAGTTGGCGAAATTTCAAAGTATTTTTAGACGCAAGTAAGAAAAAATGTATTCACATATAGTTTGCTATGAAAACACTGTCATGTCATACTGTAATACTATAAATTAAATTTACCTTCCTCCAAAGTCTTTTAAAAAATTCTGCTTAATACTATCAGCTATGATGACGTTCAGACACTAAGAGAATGGAATGAATATTATTAATTTCTTCCTTTTCCAAAATAGTAATATTTCTTTGCCTTTGATCATTACTTCAAATTAATTGATCACTTGTTGTTAAGGTTTCCTTTTGGCATTTATCAAACCTTTTTTAAACCGCAATTTCACCATTGAGGAGTTGTTTCTGTACATTCAGTTTCACTCACATACTGTGGTTTCACTTTGTAAAATCTCTAAAAAAAAAAAAAAAAATTTTTTTTTTTTTAAATTCCGGGGGATTTTTACCTTCTGCTGGGAGACCGGGGGATGGATCTAAATTCCGGGGGATTCCCCCCCCCCCCCCCGTCGGGGGATATGGCATGTATGATTTGACGCCATAAAGACAATATTGATACTGTTTTCAATACTTGATGCCACTGATACTTATGGCATATCACGAAACAAATTGGTCTTCCATCTATATACAGTTCCATTATTTAGTAAAAGCTTTATACAGATCAGTCATTGCTGGTAAATAAAGATTTTATTTGCTGCTTTGTAACAGTTACCAGTATGCCCTGTATAACGAAAGCATGGGGTCACAGTCAACAGTAAATGTAATCGGAAAAGATATGCAGACAACAGTTTAATGCCACAGTGACAAAGGAATAACCGTTTTTCAAATCAAATCAAGTTTAATATTTTCTAGTTTCAGCTAATATTGACAATCAATCAAAACAAAACACCAGAGCAAAATTCTAAAAGGCCTGAGAGAAATCTTACTGTGTGTTATAATATGGTTTTGAAATACTAAAAGAAACGGAAAATACGTTACTGAAATTTTTCCTCTTTCAAACACATGCTTCCTTTTCTCTGCTTATAAATAAAATAACATTAAGGTCAGAAAATAGCTCAATAGTTTTGAAAAAACCGTGATTATAAAAATTAAAATAATTCCGGTTTCTCTAGTGAGATTTTGGTATAATTGGAATTACACTTTTATGATCTAACTTTGCCAGAACCCTCTTAAAAACTGATTTACAAATAGTGTTTACTTTTGGACATGTTGTTAAAATACAACATGTACATTTTATTATTGATTATTTAACAATCTGTTTCCAGACTGCTTTTATAAACATGTTTGTTGAATAATTTATAACAGTTTGTAATAATCTTGTAGGTTCATATTTGGCTTCATTTGATCTTAACTACCTTTGTTCTATTATTAAATCCTTCCTGCTTTATCTTCCTGTAATCCCTTCAAAATTCAAAGAATGATTGTTTATCAATTGACACATATTGCTTTTATACATACCTTAAGGGAACGCCTTAAAATATGTTGTTACAATAATATGCTCTTTGGTATTCCATGTTTGTTCTAAAGCTTTCTTGTTAAAATTGTTACTTGCTTTCATCAGTCTAGAGTTGACAGCCGTATGGTCAGAACCATTTTTAAGTAATATCTGTGGACTATCCATTGTATGTTGTAGTTAATGTTGGTTATCCAGCTTGTGAATAAAACTTGAGAAACGGTGTACAAGGACTTCCTTGAATTAGCATTAGTGTTCGAAGACTCCCACACAGACCTTTGAGGAGACAACCTTTTGAGTAACTAGACGTTGTGACAGAGAATTCTCCTCATAAAAACAGTATCAGAATTGTATCGAAATATTGTATCGGCCTGTGAATGTATTGATACGTATCGCATGATGATCGTATCATCATACCACTTGCATGGTGCAATTCAGCTTATTTTGTTTATAAAATATAATTAATATATTTTGACAAAGATATAATTATTATATATAAAATGATGTCCTTGAAATTGTGCCCCAGCCTTGTGATCATTTGATTCGAAAGTAAGCAGGCTAAAATTTCAAAACAGTGAAAAATGTCAAAATCTTATGTAACAGTTTGAATAAATTATCATAATAATGCGTCTGCAATATAATTTGATCCACATTACAAACTCAAATTGAAGCCCAAGACCAGAATGAATGAGTTTGTAATGTTCTTACCTGACCGACATTTGGAGAGTAGGGTATCTATGTAGTTTTTTTTCTTTAGTTTATTTATACCTACCCATTAATTAAAATTGTAATGAAAAATGAAAATATAAATAAGAGTGCCTTGGAGAGGATATATAAAAACGTCTGAATAGCGGGTATTTGTGTGAGTCAGTCAGGTAAGGCCAAAACAACAACATTTATTAGTTATAGCCTAAAGAAAGTTTGGTGTAGAAATTTCGAGCTCATGATGGCAGTCATTGAACAAGCCAAAATTCATATACTATAGCTTGTCATTAAATTTTTGAACAAGCCCTGCTATATAAAATTCAGGAAGGTTAGGCCTCATGATGGACAAGGAAGGTTAGGCCTCATGATGGACAAGGTGGTTTAGGCCTCATGATGGACAAGGAAGTTTAGGCCTCATGATGGACAAGGAAGGTTAGGCCTCATGCTGGTCATGGATGTTTGAAGCTCATGGATGTTCTGTAGGATCTGCCAACTGTTATTTTAACAAAAATGGTATTATTAAACAAACAAATATATATATTTTAAACAATTTAATTAACAAGAAACGCCGCAATGCGACGAAACCAGGTTTTTAATGATTGACAGAAGAACTTCAGCCTGTGTCTGTTTTTCTATTTTTAGTAACAGTGACCTTGATCCTAGGGACCCCAAATGCAATCCATTGAAAGGTATCCATAAACTCTTCCTTTATACCAAGTTGGGTCAGGATATGTCAACGCTTACTTAAGTTATTCAGTTTCAACCATTTTTGTATTTTTAGTAACAGTGACCTTGACCTTGAATCTAGGGAGCCCAAACGCAATCCCATGAAAGGTATCCATAAACTCTTCCTTTATACCTGGTTTGGTCAAGATATGTGGACCCTGACTAAAGTTATTCAGTTTCAACTATTTTTCTATTTTTAGTAACAGTGACCTTGACCTTGACCCTAAGGACCCCAAACACAATCCCATGAAAGTATCCATAAACTCTTCCTATAGACCAAGTTGAGTCAAGATATGTCATCCCTAACTAAAGTTATTCAGTTTCAACCGTTTTTCTATTTTTAGTAACAGTGACCTTGACCTTGACCCTAGGGACCCCAAACGCAATCCCATGAAAGGTATCCATAAACTCTTCCTATAGACCAAGTTTGGTCAAGATATGTCAACCCTAACTAAAGTTATTCAGTTTCAACCGTTTTTTCTATTTTTAGTAACAGTGACCTTGATCTTGACCCTAGGGACCCCAAATGCAATCCCATGAAAGGTCTCCATAAACTCTTCCTATAGACCAAGTTGAGTCAAGATATGTCAACCCTAACTAAAGTTATCCAGTTTCAACCGTTTTTCTATTTTTAGTAATAGTGACCTTGACCCCAGGGACCCCAAACACAATCCCATGCAAGGTCTCCATAAACTCTTCCTATAGACCAAGTTTAGTCAAGATATGTCATCCCTAACTAAAGTTATCCAGTTTCAACCGTTTTTCTATTTTTAGTAACAGTGACCTTGACCTTGACCCTAAGGACCCCAAACGCAATCCAATGAAAGGTCCCCATAAACTCTTCCTATAGAACATGTTTAGTCAAGATATGTCATCCCTAACTAAAGTTATTCAGTTTCAACCGTTTTTCTATTTTTAGTAACAGTGACCTTGATCTTGACCCTAGGGACCCCAAACGCAATCCCATGAAAGGTCTCCATAACCTTTTCCTATAGACCAAGTTGAGTCAAGATATGTCAACTCTAACTAAAGTTATCCAGTTTCAACCGTTTTTCTATTTTTAGTAATAGTGACCTTGACCTTGACCCTAGGGACCCCAAACACAATCCCATGCAAGGTCTCCATAAACTCTTCCTATAGACCAAGTTAAGTCAAGATATGTCATCCCTAACTAAAGTTATCCAGTTTCAACCGTTTTTCTATTTTTAGTAACAGTGACCTTGACCTTGACCCTAAGGACCCCAAACGCAATCCAATGAAAGGTCCCCATAAACTCTTCCTATAGAACATGTTTAGTCAAGATATGTCATCCCTAACTAAAGTGATTCAGTTTCAACCGTTTTTCTATTTTTAATAACAGTGACCTTGACCTTGACCCTAGGGACCCCAAACGCAATCCCATGAAAGGTATCCATAAACTCTTCCTATAGACCAAGTTTAGTCAAGATATGTCATCCCTAACTAAAGTTATCCAGTTTCAACCGTTTTTCTATTTTTAGTGACAGTGACCTTGACCTTGACCCTAGGGACCACAAATGCAATCCCATGAAAGGTCTCAATAAACTCTTCCTATAGACCAAATTTAGTCAAGATATGTCATCCCTAACTAAAGTTATTCAGTTTCAACCGTTTTTCTATTTTTAGTAACAGTGACCTTGACCTTGACCTAGGGACCCCAAAAGCAATCCCATGAAAGGTACCCATAAACTCTTTCTATAGACCAAGTTTGGTCAAGATATGTCAACCCTTACTTAAGTTATTCAGCTTCATAGGTGAGTTTGACGCTGCCCGGACATTATCAGAGAAACCAAATATATATACAAGAAAAAAACAGCGATATGATGATCCTTATATATTTTATTTTTGTTAGTGTAATAAAAGAAGCACTTTAAATCAGCAACACAAAAGCGTTTATAAATGTGTCTGGTGACATTTTATGTCATTAAAATTATCAATAAAATTTCAATTCAAAATACTTGGTAATTTGATAAACGTATAACAATTACACTGACAGCAGGGCTGAAAGGTAATGATGGACTAACATAAATTATGATTGAATAAGAACTAGTCAAACTATTAAGAACAGTATCATATTGTCTGTGCACTCTTTACACTTGGACTGCGTAATATTTAATTTATAGAGGATACAACCTACCACTACATGTGTACTGAGTAGATGCAGCACAAGAAAGCCAGTCAATACAGAAACTAAACAAGTTTTCTAAAATCATAAAATGAGCTTTTAGAAATATAATACATTTTATATTGAATGGGAATGAGTGTGATATTATTTATATAAAATAAAAATGTTATCATCGGAAATGATATATGCTCCACGACAGGGTACTTGTTCAGAAGGAAAATGGAAACTTGAAATTTTTAAACATATTACTTTCCAAGTTTGTTTTTTTAAACTTATAGTTTTTATAAAGAAGTGGGTGGTCACGACAGAAGCATCAACACTTCAGTACATCATGTTGAAAGGACTTGTGTTGAGAGATCTTGAAATTATACATAGCATTTAAAAATTAAAGAGCAGACACAAATAATTAGGAAAAGATGTGCAAACTAAACACTTAGAGCCAGTGTCACAGATTGCCATAGAGCCAGTGTCACAGATTGCCATAGAGCCAGTGTCACAGATTGCCATAGAGCCAGTGTCACAGATTGCCATAGAGCCAGTGTCACAGATTGCCATAGAGCCAGTGTCACAGATTGCCATAGAGCCAGTGTCACAGATTGCCATAGAGCCAGTGTCACAGATTGCCATACTCCTCTCCAAAATAAGTACACAAGAATTTCAAGTTTGATACTCAAGCAAGGAAATTAATTTAATCCGCACAAAAATAAAGTAATAAAATAAACAAAGGACAATAACTCTTAAGTAATCAAAGACTACTTCTATAATCACATGGTTTTGAATTTCCAGTAACGTGAGGGAAATGTGAAGACACCATAACAGTGTTTTCATCTTTATAACATTCACATACATTAATTTACTGAATCAATTAGAAGTTCAATCTCTTCTCTAGAAAAATAAAATTACAATAAAACTATTCATCTTAGTATGGACTATCCCACACTGAATCTTCCAGTGTCACGGGAAGTTAATATAGCAAAATCCTGGCCTTATGTTTATGAATCACTAAAAATAATATATAAGGCCAAAAAAAAATAACTGTTTGTTTAGGGTAACCTTCCCAAAATTTCTAGGTAGGGTAGGTAATTTTTTTTTTTTTTTTTTTTTTTCAAAATCTGTCGTAAGTTCAGAGTGTTTTCTTGCACATGGCAGTCTTTCCTACATTACTGTCATTGCCTGACTTTGTTTTATCATATTAACAATAATTCTGATTAAAATCTGCATTTATCCGCCCTTTGTAACTCTCTATTCGCTAACGAATATTTTTTTTGCCCAGAAAAGGAATAAAATAGTTATTTTAGCATTTTTATAGGTAGGGTCGGGTTACCCGAAACGGACATATTTTTTTTTTAGGCCTAATATACAACAGATATATAAAATCTGTTATTTCTTGGCAGCAACATTTATAAAAACATTATATCTCAAATCATTATCTTTGAATAACATAAAATAAGTACTCTAAAATGTCAGTTAAAGCTGCACTCTCACAGATATACCATTTTTACAACTTTTTTATTTTTTGTCTTGGAGAGAGCAAATTTTTGCGTAAATATCTGCAAACCAATACTATAAGTTTTCTGATAAAAACTCAGATCGTAGATTTTCATATTTCCGTTCGAAAATTAATGTTTTATGGCTTAAACCGTTACTAACGGTTTAAGGAAAATGCATAAAACATCAATTTTTGAACTTTATTTTAAAAAATCTGCGATTTAATTTTTTGTCAGCAGTCTTATTTGACTAGTTTTCATGGATTTTCGAAAAATTTGCTCTTTCCAAGACAAAAAAATAAAAAAAGTTGTCAAAACGTTCAATCTGTGAGAGTGCAGCTTTAATAATGATTTTATAACCTCACAAAACATCCCTGTTCCTCGGAAAAAAAAACATATTTGAAAAAAAAGGTTATTTTTATACTCAGTATTTTATACAAGCTTAGCCACTCACATGCCTGCTAAAATACTTGCGATATATATTTATCATTTAAAGTAAACTCAATCAAATGGACTGGTTCCTTGTTTAATTCACCATAAAGAATTACTAATTCCACAACAATTGCATTTTTGTACTTCAGATTTGGGTCGAAAAAAGTTGGAGCATAAGTGCATGGGTGAAACAATAATAACAAAATTCTGATTTAGTTTAAACCTGGGGCAGGCAAAATCAGACATAATTTGTCCTGTATAATTACTATTTGGAAAGCAACTGTTGAACTGTAAGGAGTTCTGAGTGAAATTTGAAACTGTAATGGAAGAACATTCTCAAAAACATCTCTGCTGGGATGATTAAATGCGACAGAAAATAAGTTTTTCTGCACTTAAGCATGATAAAAATATGTTTTTCATTTAGACTTCAAACTTATGGTGAAAAAAGAAACAATCAGTAAAAAAATCAATAATTGTTTTATTTTAATTAAACTTTTTAAAAAGTTAAATTCTTTAAGCATCAATTTGGTCTCATGTTTGTATATATTCTATGGTCCATATAATAAGATACAACTATTATATGTGTTATTCAGGAAAGTAAACATTGTATAACAGAAAAATAATCATAATTAACAGATTTTTTTTTATGGTACAACAGAAAAAAATCATGCCATTGTTACATTTAAACAGGCCTCAAAATATTTTTAAAGTCCCTCGCCCTGCAGGGTCAGTAGCTCTGAAAATCTACTCGCCCTGAACATAATTTACTCCCCTACATTTTCATAGGCAAAATTAGGTGACATTGATTTAACACAAACAATAGCTAGTTTTCCAGCCACTAAGCCACTACAATTTACTATCAAAGCTATGGTTTAAAACATTCGTTTTTTGCATTGATCCACTCGATTGTCATTATAATGTTCTTAAACCTAGCCCCTGCCACTTTAACTGCATCATGATTTATTTATAATGAAATCAAGAATATGATTGACTATTACCAGCTTATAATCAATTACAAATTTTTAAATATAATTTAATAATTAATTATTTGTTTTCTTCAATTCCCTAAGGAATTAACTGCAACATATATAATCTATAATACAGTCTCAGCATTCGACCATATGCATTCCCTAAATAATTTATACTTCCACGTCATATATCCGGTTTTGATTTGACTTTTGAATCTGGGGAATCTTGCCTGGGCAAACAAATAAGATTGATTTCTTTCTATACGAAGTATTACTAAATAAATACGAAGAGTCCTGCAGAATACTATTACTTCCATATTACTTTGTTAACCAATTTTAGCATCCTTATAATGTAGGTTTGACGTTTTATAAAACTCAACTAGAAAATTCAAGAAATAAACATTTGCAAGACTGTGAGACATTTGATAATCTATTTTCAAGACCTGAATTATTAACCAGTAACATTTTTGAAATTTTGCACATGCATGATCTTCACAAATATTTTTGAAGAACATGAAAACTTTTATCAAGATCTCTTTAAAGCTGCATGGTCAGAAATCGGCATAAAATTCTGAAAAAAAATAAATGCATTTTCAGCAATTATGTTCTGTGGTTGCTTGGATTCCAATGAGATAACAACCAGAAACTGCCTCATGTCGCTGTATACAAGTATGTCAAAACATCACATGACTTAGACTTCTGTACAACAGTCCATGATGCTACAACAGCATTTTTGATTTATGATTTCATTCTTCAGTAATCACAAAAATTAAACTGTTTCAGAACCTATTACGCTTTTCACCTGCGTCCTTTCATTCTATTTGACCACTGATGTTGACCAATTTTGATCAGTTTCCCCTAGTTCATTCTGTTTGAAAGACATTTTTAGAAAACAAAAATGGGAAAGACAAGTATGCAATCGCTTGTGTGAACGCAATATAATTTTTACCATTTTGATGGTTGATGGGATACAAACATTTTTATTTTAAGAAATTTGTCAATCATTACAAGTTGATAAAACAAATTTAATTATCATTTATTGGAATATCAACTTGGAATGTTTTTCTTAATTTTTTTAAAAATATTTCTAATCCGTCACGTAAAGTGTCTGGTTGCCTAAATATAATAATAGAAAAGGGAAATGTGAATATTTGAACATGTGTTTATTTTTTCGCTGGAAGCAGGGATTGAACTTGTGTACTTTTAGTCAGCAGTTCAGGACCTTATCCATTATACCACAGTTGATAGATGCTCTTGATGAGTTTTTAAAATGCAGCATATGAACACAATGTAAGAACGGCCAACATTGAAAGGAAAAATGTCAATACTTCAATGTTTATTGAACTTTTTTAAACTGTTGTCGGTTGTCCAGAACACTCTGCAGCAGTCGTCAAGGATACAGCATGTGACAAGAGAGCTCTTAAAAAGAAATGAATTACCCACAGGGTATAATAATAATAATTATCATACCATTTTGGAGAATGTTTCCAATATTTCCTTTGTTTTCATCTATATATTAATATATACTAATTTGGGATTCATAACAAATTAAGAACTATTCACATACACACATGTTATTATTTCTTTTACTGAGCAGAAGCTTTTTTCTATTTTTAGTAACAGTGATCTTGACCTAATGACCCCAAACACAATCCCATCAAACATTAATCTGAGCTGAAACTGAATTTGTATCAATCAAATGTGATAATGGAATGTCTCCACTGAAATTTTCTACATACCAATTAAGTTCAATATCTATACATCAATCCTATCTTAAGCTATTGAGGGGAAACCATCAGATTGATGCCTGTAAAGCCACTCGCTGCCTTAAACCACATCCTAATATTAATAATCTGTTGAAAACATCTTGATTCCTCAACTCATAGGTAAAAGTACCGTCAACAGTTTGGTTAAGATACCTATGGATGCTTTTTAGACTTTCTGCGCATGCGCGCAGGTAGTCTTAAGACCACAAACTCCAAAGAACTACTTCTATTCATGTCGTTTTAACCCATTTTTTTGTCTCAATGCGCTCTATGTTTAGCAGAATGACGTAGAAACCATACAAATGGATTGGTCGTGTTGCAGTCCGAGTATGAGTTTTTGCTTGTTCGACTATTTCCGCGCTGTAATTATGTATCCCGGCGTTTTATTTTTAGCAGAATATTACTATTTTTAGATCGTGATATTTATCAGGATTTGTTATTTAAACCTGACGTGACCTTCACGCTGATTTGTAATGGTGATTTTTAATTTGACTTTTATGAGAAAAGAAAGAAATGTAATTATTGTCTAAAGTGTTAAAATAGTTGTTTCTCAGGTTTAGCATTGCTAATGCTTCAAATACTATACATTGTAATTTACCTGCTACACAATAACAAGATACAATTCATTCTATGATTTTAGGCGTTTATATTTCTAATGAGATGTTTTCATTTTTGCATAAAAGCTTCGTTCCGGTGTATTCTTGGAATAGTTTTAGACATTAGGCTTTCAATTTATATAAGCACACAATCATGCCCTGATACGTCTGGTGAAGCAAAGTAGTTCGGATTAAACCTGTTTAACATCAAAAGAGTACGAAGCATTCATAACAGCACTAGTACTGTTTCTACACAGGTATTTACACTAAACATAAATAACATTAAATTTATCAATAAAATTTAAAAAGGACAATCATATTCTCATTCATAAAAACAGACTAGTTCCGATAATCTAAAAATAGTTTCAACTTCAATAACTGACCTATATTCTAAACATAGTTTCTACATACATTAACTGATCACATGTTTGTCCTTACCGCGGGAAAACGACCATCTGATAAGCTCTGCATTTTAAAAGGTATTATTGCTAAAGTTGCTCGTAAAAATAAAATCATTTTCATTAAAGAATTAAAACGTGTAAGTTCATAAAATTTGTCTAACGTATGCTATCTAATCAAAGCACCAAAAAACCTTTAGACGCGATTGAAAAGAGCATTTACTGTAACTTCAAATACATGGGGATACATTGACTGAATTGATATAAAGCTGTGCATTTTGAATGGAATTATTGCTGAAGTTCTTTGTAAAAAAATGATTTTCCCTAAACAATACGTGAATGTTAATAAAAGGAATATATATATATATATATGATGTATTGTATTTTCCTATCGTATGATATCTAATCAAACCAACGAAAAACCTTAAGAAACGATTGAAATGGGACATGCATTGTAACACTAAATACATGGGGGTGGGGGATTACGATGATTGAAGTGACATTTAAAAAAACAGAATGACACAAGACGCCATAAAGATATGTATAAGTTTGTTTCTTCGCCCAGTGTGGGCGCAAGCGCTGTCGGCACAATTTTTCACTTTTATTTATGTGCTCTTCACCATTCCCATAGTTCAAATAAAATTTGCAACTCTCACATATTTGCCCGCAGATAGTCTTTTAGCGCCTCGCGCTTTGATTCACACCAGTCACAAACATCTTAAATTGACGCAAATTCCAAGGCAACTTGTGAACAATGTTAATTAATATATAGACAATAACAATTAACAAGTCACAAATACGTGCATAAAGTATGCACTTTTCATCTTCCCTATGTTAAAGTGCATGACATTTTACAATTCTGCCCAAAGATATCAAAAGACATTCAGGACTTTGTTGAAGTTAACAACATTGTTAAAGTCACTTTTGTTATCTTTCAAATCTATAATACTTTGGAAGTTTCATTCTGCACTGTGCAGTACTACTTATAAAATTTCAGACAAATCTTTAATCAATGCTGGATTTACTTAAATATCACGAAATAGTTCACCTTTAAAACTTAACAATGGTGCTGTTAACAACATTGTTAATTAAACAAAGCTCTGAACGATCGGTGCAATATTAATGGTCTATAAGTAGTTTGGCCATCAAAGATCACCCTGAACACTCTGCCCCCTGTTCAGGCCTGTCAACAGTATTTAAAGGTCAGTTGTGACCCGAGTGACTTTGTGAAGCCATTCTGTCACCTAAGAGCTTCCACTAAGGATATGTTATTCTATAATGTGTGTATGAAGTTTTTACTGCACATTTAGGCCAAACTGAAATACCACAACCAACTACAGCCATCACAGAAGAGATATTTTTGTATACTTGACGTGTGTTTCCGGTCATGTGACCAGTGCTGGAAAAAGCCATCTTACACCCCCCCCATGTAAGATGAGTCACGCGCAACAACGCGCCACTTCTTATTTCTTTTATTGTATGGTTTATGATAAGTATATTCAGGGGGTCCAACGTGAAATGTGTTCGCCGAATTTTAAGTGAGGGAAATTGTGTGAAGCCAAATAAAATGGCGGCGTTGAAAGGAATTTCGGTGTTCCAAGGATGTATTTTCACCTGGTAAAGTAAGTTATATCACCTTTCTCGCAATATAAATACGCCTACCCGGAGACCACACGTGTAAGCGTCTCTCAGTTTTTTAACCTATGTTTCTAGAGGCCTTTACAAAAAAGTTATTGAATGTATAAGCTGAACGATTGTTTGTTTACAAAGTGAAAATAGAAAATTGCGTGATTTGCTATTGTGTTTTCGGCCCAAGTTTACCATTCTTGTACCTGTTTTAGCTATTTGTTATTGAATATTTGCATTATTTATCTTTTCGACAGCTACTGCACTTACATGGGTATTATACGGCCGATTTTTTCATGTTTAAACACCTTTTATGTTGGGCGACAAAGTTTTATGCAGATTTTGTGTGAAGCAGAATCAGAATAGGCGTGCTTTAAAGCTGCATTTTCACAGATTAAACGGTTTGATAACTTTTTAATTTAAGTCCTGGAACGAGCCATTTTTGCGAAAATCCATGGAAACCCGCTATATTAGACTGCCGACAAAAGTGATATTGCTAGTGGGTTATACATTGGCGTAAAATTCCACTATCTATAATCCTGCTTTGATAAGAATACCATATACTCTTAACAAATTATTTTAGACCAGGTTTTACATAAATATCAGTACATTTCAGTGAAAGTAAGTCATTGTGCTTTATAATTATATCATAACATTTATTTCATACATATACTTTGTTATTAAGCGTTGTACCCAAAGATCCATTGCAAGACAACTGCCGGGTGGGGTTGGGTATGGGTATGGGTAGACTTCAACTGCTTTAAAACGTATTTTCGTTGGTAAGATAAAATTAGACTGATAATGCTTTAAAACGTATTTTCGTTGGTAAGATAAAATTAGACTGATAATATTGCATTCATTGTATTTGCTGTATTGCGGGACGTTCGTATTACATCAAGAGTTCTTACATTTATTTACAGAGTAATAATTTGATTTCTGAGTTCATATAGATGAATTGCTGGAAAACTTTACAAGTAATTTTGCATAACAAATACACGGTACGTTCAAATTTCCTTTTGTTATAATTATTAACATGTGTTACAGCTCATGTCTTAATTAAACTTTTATTAACGCATGTATATTCTGATTCTGCTTCACACAAAAAATGCATAAAACTTCATTGCCTAACATAACAGGTGTTTAAACATGAAAAAAGGGCCGTATAATACCCATGTAAGTGCAGTAGCGGTCGAAAAGATAAATAATGCAAATAATAACAAATAGCTAAAACAAGTACAAGAATGGTAAACTTGGGCCGAAAACACAGTTTCAAGTCACGCAATTTTCTATTTTCACTTTGTAAACAACCAATCATTCAGCTTATACATTCAAAAACTTTTTGTAAAGGCCTCTTGAAGCATAGGTTAAAAAACTGAGAGACGCTTACACGTGTGGTCTCCCGGTAGGCGTATTTATATTGCAGGAAAGGCGATATAACTTACTTACCAGGTGAAAATACATACTTGAAACACCGAAATTCCTTTCAACGCCGCCAGTTAATTCGGCTTCACACAATTTCCCTCACTTAAAATTCGGCGAACACATTTCATGTTGGACCCCCTGATATTATGCCATTTCAATAAAACACAATTAAACACATAGGTATGCAAGACTTTTAATTAAAATTAAAAATAAATAATCGTGCAAACGCGGTTTTTAAAGGAACTATTTGACATCAATAGTGATTTAAAATTACTGCGCTTTATGACATCAGTAAACAACGTCGCACATGCTTTTTGGTGATATCTACAAAAGTACGTTTTCTACAACAATTTTCCCGCAAATTGATAAATTTAGATATGCAAGAAAAAATATCTAGAAGTAATCATAAGTCTGCGTTAGGGGGCATGCAGGGAAGTCTTATAAGTATCTATAATGTTATTTCCTGTCCGGAGTACTCAGAGTATCTGCTTGAGTACTCCTTTATCCTCCAGTACTCAGAACCTACTCCATGACTGACCTCTAGTACTCTCTCATCCCGGCACTCTGATAGTTCCATAGCAAAGGTCAATGCGAAATCATTACATTATAAACGAGTATGATCAAACACTGGTCACATATGTTTTTATTGTTAAATCACCATTTGTTTCTTAGCTTATATTAAGATCACAAAAAAAAACATCAAAATTGTAGTCTCACGATAAACACAGTGTATCGTTTTCTAATTATGACTTCTCAGATTATAAAAGTCTTAAATTTCAAATTGTCTGACAAAAAAACTTCTAAGAGAAGGCAGGAATGCAATTAAAAAAACAATTAGTGGAGTGTGCCCTTTACCAACATCTGTCCATTGTGGTCATTGTCACAACTTGCGACATACCTCCTCTCTTATTCAATATGACACCAAAAATATAATGCCATATCAAATTCTATTCTTAATAGTTCTGACCAGAATTGTATTAGAATTAAGCATCTGATATTTATCACTAATTCAGACATTTTCAATTAATACTGTTTGTCTGAATGAGAATAGATACAGATAAGCTTTAGTTCTTAAAACAGCTTGTTCACCCCTAAGCAATTCTGTAAAGTCTATTGTTCACCCCTAAGCAATTCTGTAAAGTCTATTGTTCACCCCTAAGCAATTCTGTCAAGTCTATTGTTCACCCCTAAGCAATTCTGTAAAGTGTCTTGTTTACTCTTGTACAATTCTGCAAAGTGTATTGTTCACTCTTGTGCAAATAATTAATGTTAATTGTTCATTCTTTTACAATTCTGTAATGTGTACTGTTCACTATTCTGCAATTCTGTAAAGGGTATGAAAGACCACTGAGCCAATTAAGTAAAGTTTATTGTTCACTTTTGTGCAATTCCGTAAAGTGTATTGTTCACTCTTGTGCAATTCTGTAAAGTGTATTGTTCACTCTTGTTTGATTCTGTAAAGTGTATTGTTCACTCTTGTACAATTCTGTAATGTGTATTGTTCACTCTTGTACAATTCTGTAATGTGTATTGTTTAGTCTTGTGCAATTATGTAATGTGTATTGTTCACTCTTGTACAAAACTATAACAGGTATTTATCACCCTTGTAAAACTCTGTAAAGTGTACTGTTCACTCTTGTGCAATTCTGAAAAGTGTATTGTTCACTCTTGTACAATTCTGTAATGTGTATTGTTTAGTCTTGTGCAATTATGTAATGCGTATTGTTCACTCTTGTACAAAACTATAACAGGTATTTATCACTCTTGTAAAACTCTGTAAAGTGTACTGTTCTCTCTTGTGCAATTCTGAAAAGAGTATTGTTCACTCTTGTACAATTCTGTAAAGTGTACTGTTCACCGTTGTTCAATTCTGTAAAGTGTATTGTTCACTCTTGAACAATTCTGTAAAGTGTACTGTTCACTCTTGTTCAATTCTGTAAAGTATATTGTTCACTCTTGTTCAATTCTGTAAAGTGAATTTTTACTCTTGTGCAATTCTGTAAAGTGCTTTGTTCAATAGTGTTCAATTCTGTAAAGTGTATTGTTTACTCTTGTGCAATTATGTCAAGTGTTTTGTTCAATCTTGTTTAATTCTGTAACATGTATTGTTCACTCTCATGCAATTAAGTAAGGTGTATTGTTCACTCTTGTGCAATTCTTAAAACTTGTTTTCTTCACTTTTGTTCAATTCTGTAAAGTGTCTTGTTCACTCTTGTTCAATTCTGTAAAGTTTATTGTTCACTCTCGTTCAATTCTTTAAAGTGTATTGTTCACTCTTCTTTAATTCTGTGAAGTGTATTGTTCTCTCTTGTTCAATTCTGTTAAGTGTATTGATCACTCTTGTACAATTCTGTAAAGTGTATTGTTCACTCTTGTTCAATTCTTTAAAGTGTATTGTTAACTCATATACAATTCTGTAAAGTGTATTGTTCACTCTTCTTCAATTCTGTGAAGTGTATTGTTCTCTCTTGTTCAATTTTGTAAAGTTTATTGATCACTCTTGTACAATTCTTTAAAGTGTATTGTTCACTCGTCTTCAATTCTGTGAAGTGTATTGTTCACTCTTGTTCAATTTTGTAAAGTTTATTGATCACTCTTGTACAATTCTTTAAAGTGTACTGTTCACTCTTCTTCAATTCTGTGAAGTGTATTGTTCTCTCTTGTTCAATTTTGTAAAGTTTATTGATCACTCTTGTACAATTCTTTAAAGTGTATTGTTCACTCTTCTTCAATTCTGTGAAGTGTATTGTTCTCTCTTGTTCAATTTTGTAAAGTTTATTGATCACTCATGTACAATTCTGTAAAGTGTATTGTTCACTCTTGTTCAATTCTTTAAAGTGCATTGTTCACTCTTATACAATTATGTGAAATGTATTGTTCACTCTAACACAATTTTGTAGGTGTATTGTTCACTCTTGTTTGATTCTGTTAAGTGTATTATTCACTCTCGTGCAATTCTGTAAAGTGTTTTGTTCACTCTTGTTCAATTCTGTAAAGTTTATTGTTCACTCTCGTTCAATTCTTTAAAGTGTATTGTTCACTCTTGTTCAATTCTGTAAAGTGTATTGTTCACTCTTGTTCAATTCTGTTGAGTGTATTGATCACTCTTGTACAAATCTGTTAAGTGTATTGATCACTCTTGTACAATTCTGTAAAGTGTATTGTTCACTCTTGTTCAATTCTTTAAAGTGCATTGTTCACTCTTATACAATTATGTAAAATGTATTGTTCACTCTAACACAATTTTGTAGGTGTATTGTTCACTCTTGTTTGATTCTGTTAAGTGTATTATTCACTCTCGTGCAATTCTGTAAAGTGTTTTGTTCTCTCTTGTTCAATTCTGTAAAGGGTATTGTTCACTCTTGAGCAATTAAGTAAAGTGTATTGTTCACTCTTGTACAATTCTGTAATGTGTACTGATCACTCGCCTGAAATTCTGTAAAGGATGTTAAAGACCATTGTGCAATTCTGCAAAGTTTATTGTTCGCTCTTGAACAATTCTGTAAAGTGTACTGTTTACTCTTGTGCAATTTTGTAGTGTTTTGTTCACCCTTGTTCAATTCTGTAACATGTATTGTTCACTCTACAGCAATTAGGTAAAGTGTATTGTTCACTCTTGTTCAATTTTGTAAAGTGTACTGTTCACTATTCTGCAATTCTGTAAAGGGTATGAAAGACCACTGAGCAATTTGGTAAAGTGTACTGTTCACTCTTGTGCAATTCTGTAACATGTATTGTTCACTCTTGAGAAATTAAGTAAAGTGTATTGTTCACTCTTCTGCAATTCTGTAAAGTGTATTGTTCACTCTTGTACAATTCTGTAAAGTGTATTGTTCACTCTTCTACAATTCTGTAAAGTGTATTGTTTACTCTTTTACAATTTTGTAGTGTATTGTTCACTCTTCTAGAATTCTGTAAAGTGTATCGTATACTCATGTGCAATTCTGTAAAGTGTATTGTTCACTCGTGTACAATTCTGTAAAGTGTATTGTTCACTCGAGTACAATTCTGTAAAGTGTATTGTTCACTCTTGTCAATTCTGTAAAGTGTATTGTTTACTCTTGTACAATTCTGTAAAGTGTATTGTATACTCATGTGCAATTCTGTAAAGTGTATTGTTCAATCGTGTGCAATTCTGTAAAGTGTATTGTTCACTCTTGTGCAATTCTGTAAAGTGTATTGTAAACTCATGTGCAATTCTGTAAAGTAAATTGTAAACTCATGTGCAATTCTGTAAAGTGTATGGTACACTCTTGTGCAATTCTGTAAAGTGTATTGTAAACTCATTGGCAATTCTGTAAAGTGTATGGTACACTCTTGTACAGTTATGTTAGGTGTATTGCACACCATTATTTGATTATGTAAAGTGTATTATAGAATCTTGGGCAATTATGTAAAGTGTTTTAAAGTTATTGACAGTAATAATTATGATAATAATTATTTAACATTTATTGATAATTTATACTAATGAATTCCCCATAAATTATTTATATGCTTCAGCCTTCCTCCTGAGTCTATTAGCAGTATACGGCTCTATAAATTAATTGCTAGATTTCCATCCCCACCCACCCCCTCTTTTTTATTGACTCAAATAAAAATGTGGAACTTGGGTCTGTATTGGTCCCCTACTGTCCGCTAATTAAGTGTTTATTCAAACCAGCTAGTGTAGATGTAAACTTTCACATGTTAAAAAAAATGCTACAATTGTTGTTTGTGTATGTCTAGAAACACATGTTTATGGCTCCTTATGCAATAACAAAGAGAATGAACACATATTCAACGGTGAAACAGTCATCCAAGAATAAAAAAGTTAGAACCTTGTTAGAAAAACGGAGTATCACAAATGTGTCTATATTTCTATTTCATAGCAAAAAAACAATTTTAAAGTTAACAATATGGCCGTTCACAACATTGTTAACAAAGTTCCGACAATCAGCCAAATGTGTTGAATGTACATTCAATTTGTCATCTTAATTCCCATTATTAACCTGCATGATCAGTAATTACATGATGCCTTGCCTAATATGCAGAATATTGTTTTTTTTACACTACTTGGCTAAATTAATGTTCATTTTAGGTTTCCACTGTTCTATTGATATTAACATCATAATCTGAATTTCACTTCTAATCTTTTTACCTGTATTTTAAAATGTCAGATATGGTTTTAACATTTCATGTTAAATCACATCGAAATTTGCTAATGCTTTCTTTAGTAAGAACTAATGCTCACTTTGGAAGGAGAATTGGTTAATTGTCCATGGTAAAGCATCAGTTATCATGTAATTGCATTCATAGTTTGTTGTCATGTTTTATTCATGATTTGCCGTCATTTTAGAATATTGCAATAAAAATGTTTAATAATTGAAAAGCTCATTTTATGTGCTGTCTCATTTTGTTTATTCGTTATATTAAAAAAAAAATATCGGTAATGTTTCAACAACTTTTCCATGACGTTTGCCTTACCAGTTGCTGCTTATTTAAGAAAATTGCATTTCATACAAACCAATACAGCACCTTATCTTACAATGTCTTAATTTGACGAAAAACAAAGATATTGCTGGAGGCTCTCCATTAGCCCATTTTCTATGTTTTCTATGAAAAGGCAGAAATTGTAATACAATGTGCTAGTAAATGGTAAATGGTTGTAGCATTATTATACACAGTTCATAACATGGAAAGATATAGTATATTTCAGTATACGTAGTCCTGTGTTGTTTTGTATGTGGTCAGTGTCAGTGTTGTGTTGTATATGGTCTGTCTTTGTTGTGTTATATGTGGTTTGTATGTATTGTTTTGTATTTGGTGTGTATGTATTGTTTTATATGTGATCTGTCTGTGTTGTTTTGTATTTGGTGTGTATGTATTATTTTGTATGTCGTGAGTATGTGTTGTTTTGTATGTGGTGTGTATGTGTTGTTTTGTATATGGTCTGTATGTTGTGTTATATGTGGTGTGTATTTTTTTTTTATTTTGTATGTGGTGTGTATGTATTGTATTAAATGTGGTCTAACTGTATATGTTGTGTCATATGTGGTGTGTCTGTATTGTATTGTATGTGGTCTAGCTGTATGTGTTGTGTCATATGTGGTGTGTATTATGTGGTTTGTCTGTGTTGTGTTGTATGAGGTGTGTATGTGTTGTTTGTTATGTGGTCTGTATGTGTTGTTAGTATGTGGTCTGTCTGTGATGTGTTGTATGTGGTCTGTATGTGTTGTGTTGTATGTGTTGTGTTGTATGTGGTCTGTATGTGTTGTGTTGTATGTGGTGTGTATGTATTGTTTTGTATGTGGTGTGTATGTATTGTTTTGTATGTGGTGTGTATGTATTGTTTTGTATGTGGTGTGTATGTATTGTGTTGTATGTGGTGTGTATGTATTGTTTTGTATGTGGTCTGTATGTATTGTTTTGTATTTGGTGTGTATGTATTTTTTTGTATGTGGTATGTCTGTATTGTTTTGTATGTGGTGTGTATGTATTGTTTTGTATGTGGTATGTATGTGTTGTGTTGTATGTGGTCTGTATGTATTGTTTTGTATGTGGTCTGTATGTGTTGTGTTGTATGTGGTCTGTATGTGTTGTTTTGTATGTGGTCTGTATATGTTGTTTTGTATGTGGTCTGTATATGTTGTCTTGTATGTGGTGTGTTTGTATTTGGTGTGTATGTATTGTTTTGTATTTGGTGTGTATGTATTGTTTTGTATGTGGTGTGTATGTATTGTTTTGTATGTGGTGTGTTGTATTTGGTGTGTATGTATTGTTTTGTATGTGGTGTGTATGTATTGTTTTGTATGTGTTGTGTTGTATGTGGTGTGTATGTATTGTTTTGTATGTGGTGTGTATGTATTGTTTTGTATGTGGTCTGTATGTATTGTGTTGTATGTGGTATGTCTGTATTGTTTTGTATGTGGTCTGTATGTGTTGTTTTGTATGTGGTCTGTATGTGTTGTGTTGTATGTGGTGTGTAGGTGTTGTGTTGTATGTGGTGTGTATGTATTGTTTTGTATGTGGTGTTTTGTATGTGGTGTGTATGTATTGTTTTGAATGTGGTGTGTATGTATTGTTTTGTATGTGGTGTGTATGTGTTGTGTTGTATGTGGTCTGTATGTGTTGTGTTGTATGTGGTCTGTATGTGTTGTGTTGTATGTGGTCTGTATGTATTGTTTTGTATGTGGTTTGTCTGTGTTGTTTTTCTATGTGGTCGGTCGACGAAGATTTCAGGGCTTGTCTCCGTAGTTTTTGTGGAATCATTTATTTTAAGTTTGTTTGTTTTTATACCAAAGCAGGAATATGAATATATAATATAGGGAAATGTTTTTAATTGCATGAGCCCTTACATGTTATTTGAAAATACTTTTGCTACAAAAGGATTGTTTCATTTATTTCAGTCTCTTTACCTAAACAATGTATTTATTATAATTATATATATTATATATATATATATATAATAAGTATATTGTTTCGGTAAAGAAGAAAACTGAACTGATGACATAGATCTTTTATACCGGTAGTAACAATATTCTCATTGTATGTCTTTAGTAAATATATATACCATCTTGTACGGCAGGCTATTTCATGGCGCCTTAAATTGATGCTTAAATGCACCAATCAGGTTTACATGAATGTATAAAATGCTCTGCACCTATTTCACTTAAGGCAACAGTGGTATCTGCATAAGTAAACAAACAAAATGAAATGTTGCTGATGGTTTAAAACAATGATTTCACATAAACAACAGTAGGTCCTTTCAATCATAGCGATGCAAGCCATTGCTAAGATACCAATTAAAACATAAAATTATTAACAGTATTTCATCATTAATGCCATAATTCACCTTTCCCGAGTCAAGATAAATCAACCAAACTGTCATGTTTTATACGAAATCCATTATTGTACGTTTTGGCAGAAAAGATATTATCATTGCAGCCATGACAGCTTTATTACGACCATAACCCTCAACTTAATTTCATAACAAGTATAACAAAATAATTACGCTACTTAGACTAAATGGTTGCCTGAGTTATCGTAAAGTGGAAAAGCTGCTTCGCGACTCAGCATCATAACGATAAGTAGAACTCTACAAATTTATTTTCGCCATGATTTTGGCCTACATTTATATATATTCTAGAATCATGTCATTTTTTTTTGTCATGCATTTATAATATTATTTATACTCTCTTAGTGGTCGACATTATATTTTGTCCAATGGGATGGAAGTTTTTTCAAATCTGCTGTATGATTATTTTGGTGAATCAGCTGCAGTTAATGATGATAATCAGGTGAAGCAGCCCATTTTAACAGAGGCTGTGCCAGTAGATTAAATATAATCTTGATCATTAACTTCACTAACATGGCTGTATGCATTTACCAAATTAAATAGTTAAATGCAATGCATCTTAAAGTATAAATACCAATAATCTTTAACCATTACCTAATTCATGCATAATTTTGTTGTGTATGCATGCTATGGTCTGATGTTATAAACCAATTGTTCTAATCTTGACTTTCAATTTAGTGACTTTTAACAGAGAAATAGGGTATAAAATATTGCAACAGTACTATCACCCTCAAGGGAGCCCTCCGAGCAGGTTAGGCATAATGAACATTTTGCTCAATATGATTTAAATAAGAACCATAAAATTTAATTTAATTTAATATTACTTTTAAAATGACAAACAATTTCTTAAAGCAATTAACAAGATAAAACAAACATCATCATTTACATTAAATAATTTATTATTAATTGCACCCTATGGAGAGATTAAATCATTTCGTTAAATCCTATAAAGGTACATGTATGCGTAATGTTGGTTTATGAGTGAATTTATTTTCAAATCATCGCCTCCAACCAGGAGTTTTTTTAAGACATATATCATCAAAATACCGCAAAAACCACTTAAATACAAATATATGATAGTTATAAACCACTTTAACACACAGCATGTAACTACCTACAATACAAATGAACAAATACATTAAATGCATGGTAAACTATTATAAATACTGTGACTTTTACAAGCCGACTGCTATCAAAGTAGACCGACAGTTGTGTCTTTCAATGAGAATGATTGCGCCATATGAAACCTATTTAGTACAGGTTAGTATTCACTGACATTGTCATAAATGACCGCTTGCCGTAATAAACCACTCAAAAAAGTCAAGACAATGGTAGCCATGCTTGTGCTGACAACTTTGCCATTGTCAGTTATGGTCGCCGTCAGTTACAATCGCGCGATGATTGAGGAGAAGTGACATGGTCGGGCGACTGCTAGACTGGGCGTTCGGGTGCGAAAACCACTCCATGATCACTCATCCACTGTGGTTCGACGCCCGTTCATCATTACTCTGATCCCGCCCAGGATTCCCCCTGGAACAGCCTTGAATCGGCATATGCAGAAAGTTATCCATACATGGCTTATTATGATATTGGTCCATGTGCGGATAATTTATGGACTGATTTAAAAGCAGACCTCGGTGGGGTTTTTCTAACCAGTTTTGGGGCTGAACTTCGGCCTCATTCCCAATGCTGTAATATGTGTGAAAAAAAATCCTGTTTTGTTTTTTGTTTTATTTCATTAAGTAATTGGACCCCAGACCAGTTTTTGTATGGATTAATTGGTGAGTTCTTAAAGAATCAATTTTTATCCCATTCTGATATCTTTCCTGGGTTTTTTTCACTAAAATTTTGTTTGTTGACACTGCTAGGCAAATTTGGAGTTTCCAATTTCAGTCACGATGACACATTTTTCCAAATCAGATAGGCTCCCAAAATGGTGGTGAAAAACACCAAACCTACCACGCATCATGTTGGCCATCACCAATTTTTCAAGAAAATGTACAAATATAGTAAGACAATAAAATGAAAACAATCAAATTGTAACGTGCAACCTTGAAACAAACAAACACCAGATAGCCGAGCTTTTTGGCGTAATGAAACAAAAACCAACAGATCCCTTCAGGGAAAAGCATGCTCGACCCTGAAGGAGTCCACTGGTCTTTATATACACTAACTTCTCCATTCTCACAAAGCCCGGGCTTTTCTAATTTGCATATTACCAACCAAGTTTACATCTGGTATGAACATACTTCCGTTGTATACGGATTATTATTATGAACGCACCTCCCCCGCTGTAGACCTCTGCCGCATACAGGGGACCGTTACACTTCAACCATCAGGAAAGCAGAGCTTTAAAGACTGTTGAAGTTCCAACTTACTATGCCTCACAGGACAGCTGAGCTTTCTAGCAAGTGCATAGAAGTGGAGACTATAATGAACGCACAACCGCCGCATACAGCGGACCGTTACAAAATTATAAGGCGAACAGATTTTTTTCTATGTTTTCATTATTTTTTGATAAATATTTCCTATCATTTTCTATATGTTTATTTACTAATCAACACAATGTTGTTGATGCCAGTGGCAATATATGTTCTTCTTCAGTATCAGAAAATCTTATGGTTGCAGGGAGCTTGTTAATCTCAGTTTTAAATATCTTCTATGCCTAAAGTAAGCTAGGGTATTTTCTACTTATCTACATAAAATATGCCCTTTCTTATAATTGGTGAAAGGGACAATGTAGTGTCAGACCACTGGATGCTTGGTCCCACTTGGTTAAACTTAAGAGAAAGTCTAATACCAATCCTGTTGCATATGGAATCTAGCATGTGCTGTGTGTAGGAATCTTAACTATTATCACCTACTGAGACCTCTGTTACAACAACCTCCATTTCTTTATAAAAAAATATAGTGCTTCGGAAAGTGGGAACTGGCTGAGTCACCCAGTGCTTCAGAAAGTGGGAGCCGGCTGAGTGACCCAGCGCTTCGGAAAGTGGGAACTGGCTGAGTCACCCAGTGCTTCGGAAAGTGGGAACCGGCTGAGTGACCCAGCGCTTCGGAAAGTGGGAACTGGCTGAGTCACCCAGTGCTTCGGAAAGTGGGAACCGGCTGAGTGACCCAGTGCTTCAGAAAGTGGGAACTGGCTGAGTGACCCTTGTTTAGGATTGTATTGTATAATTTTTTGAATTGATATTTCTGTTATGTAATAAACAATGATATAGCTATTTCAAAATTTAAGTTCACACATAGCTAACAAATAATATTAGATTTTACAAGCAAAGCGTGAAAATAATTTGTAACACTGACATACTATCCAACCAAAATTCATGATATTACGATATTTTGATGTATGATGGCTCCTACATGTCTTACACCTGGAATAAAAATAACTGCCAAGACTAATGGCAGCCCAATCACCAATGGGGACGAAAATGGGCAAGAGAAAATGAAAAAAGTAATGCCCTACTTATCCAAAGTATTTTTTGATATCCAATCAAAGAAGTTCACCGATTGAATATAAAAAAATATTTTGGATAAATTTAAATTGATTAATTTATGGAATTTTTCAAGTATTTTCAATAAATAATTATGTCGATCATTATCTGTAAACTGATGCAAGCCTGGTTTACTGTTGTTGTTGTTCACATCAGAGACGTTGATGTGATGTGAAGAATGTGGAATCTGCCATGGCTTGCCCGCTTTCTCACTCCGTTACATAAATATACCTCAAGATATTGGACCATGTGAAATTTGCGACACTTCATAGTCATAATATGTTTCAAGTCTTCTGAAAGATGCTCACGAAAATAAATGCTGTTTAGGAAATCAAAATACGAACTTTACTACCAAACATATCATGATATCATGAAATATTCCTATTTGTGTGACACTTCTAGATGAATAACAATTCACTCATGACTATTGACTGCGAGACTGCCTGATTTACGTGATCCATTTTTTCAATTTCATCTTTTATGTTACTTGACACAAGTTTAAGAAAAGGGTTTCAAAAAAATATAATCGAACATCTGTGGTTTAACAAAACTCTGACAATTGTACAATTAAATGATAACACATCATCAATTACAGTATTTAATCCCTTTTTTCTTCTTCAAACCTTTCATTTACCACCAAAATTCTAGCAAATTTATCTATTAATCTTGTCGACCATTCAAAAGACACTCTTGGCTATAAAACAACAATAAAACAAGCATGTTAAGATCTACGATGTTTTTTTAGGGTGTTTTTTTCTCATGTCTACAATAGTTTTTGCCGAATCTTGTAATTCTATTTCACCTCAAGTGTTGTAGAGGGAGTTTTTGTTATTAAGCTTTTTTTCTTTTCTTTTTTTGTCTCATGCTTCCGTTTTTGCCCTGCAAATTGTTACAAAGTGGTTTATTTACATTTTTTCCTTGTGTTTTTTTGTAATTTTATGACCAAATTAGTTAACTTATATGCACAGAGAATTTACATTATACTACCATATATAACAAGGAGTCATCATTTCTTTAAAACATTATTAAAACACCCCTTAAACAGCAGACAAATAATAGATCACGACTACTTTCACCATCTTCATGTTTATGAAAACGATCATCATCATCATCATCATCATCATCATCATCATCATCATCATCAGCAGCAGCAGCAGCAGCAGCAGCAGCAGCAGCAGCAGCAGCAGCAGCAGCAGCAACACCAGAACCAGAATGTAATTTGCCATCACTGCCACCGCTGCAGCAACAGCAGAAGCAACATAATCATTATTAGCAGCAGCAGAACCAGCATGATATTTGTAGCAAAGAGTCACATCATATTAGTGCTGGAAAAGTCCTGAAATAAGACAAAGCACATACATGATTGTGGAGATATTTGTCTCAGACAGCCAACAGGTTTATTGCGCTGCAGAAATGTGCACAGATTTGCAAAACTTAGTTTTTATCCCAATGTTTTGAAAGATTACATAAAAGCCCACAGCAGTGCTTGTCAATGTTCAGAAACTGATATGCAGAGTTTAAGAGGAGACGGGTGTTTCTCAGTAAGCCAAATGCTTACCTGTACATCATAAACTTTGAAAAGCCATCACTCAGTCGACAAGGCGCTTTATGCTCCCCGTCTTTTAGACGTGCACGAAGAATGCATCATGATTATACAGTGTATGCACACAAACTTCTCACTGATTGCAAACGGTTGCCTAATAAAACTTCTGGTTTTCATCAACCAGTACAATAAATGTCGATGTCAACTGACGTTACAAGAGACGCACGGGTGCAACAAGTCTGGACCGCAGATTCTGTCTACGATTCAACGAGCCAATCAACCTTACTGAGTCACTCAACATTTTATAACATTTTATACCTTTCATCCACTTACAAACACTTATTGTTCTTAAAACAATGACACCATCTTAAAGATGCCAGGTCCAAGTGTCTCAAGTACTTCATTTCAACGACAGCAGAAATCTTGCTTTACAAGGCTGGTGAAAATAATCATTGTTTAAAGCTCAGATGGCCAGTGAGTTGATTAAGAACAAAATCAAGGTTGATACTAAAAATTGTATCATTATAGTATGAATTAAAAAGTCAGACAGAACAATATTTTAGGAATTTTTGAAAGTGTGAATTATATAACTCTGGGGGAAATATTTTCTGGCATAGGGAAATAATTATACTCTTGAGGCCAAAACTAGACCCCCAAAAGGGTAGATTTAGCATCTTAAAGGCAAAGCTCCAAAAGATTCAAAGATCATTTTGTTAGTTACAAAAGGATAAAATGTAGATGAACTTGTTTGAAAGCAATAAATAGGGGATTATGTATAATTGTTTATTTCAGATTGCAATATATTTCACAGTGTGAGCACCAAAAGCTATATTTCACCAGTGGTGTAGCCATGAGTGAAATATTAACTTTTGGGGTTCACGAGGTAAAATATAATTTGATCTTACACTGAAATAAACAATTTCTCTATTTAGTATATATGTCTAAAAGGATATAAAATGAACCTTTATTATTGTTTTTGAGAAAAGCGTGCCAAGTTGTATGCAAATGTAAAACATTTTTTAATGATATCGTTAAAATTATGAACCAGCCCTGTGCTTGCTGACATTTAATTTTGACATGAGCTTAAATATCCAAACAGTGAATAATATTAAATTGATATTTAAAGTGCCCTGTTTGAAACAGTGAAATATCAATTTTATTTTGCTGATAAATCTCTATAAACCATTGGAAACCATAAAATTATAATAAACTATGACCAATAAAATAGATATCTGAATAAATCTATGAGTCTGTCTTAAAAATGTTCCATGTACAAACAGGGCTCTTCAACTTGGAGGGGAATCTGGGACAGAAGGGAAAGAATGCACAAGGACAGGATGGAATATTTAAAAAATGAGTAATTCACAATAGAGCCTCTATTATACGGCATTATTTGCATTTTTATGGAAACTTATGTGTTTCCATTATCTCTTATTAATTGAAAAAATCATAAAATGTACAATTAACTGAGATTATTACTGCAATCATTATGTCACAGAGTATTGCAAATAAAATCTGCCAAAGTTAATTAACAGCAATATATATTTCAATCCCCATTATGTCTCCACATTAAAAACTCATCAGGGTGGGTATACGCATTAGCAGTGAAAGCGAAAACGTCTCAAGCGCTTCTTTATCCGATACCACCTATAGCCTATCTGCTTTTACCACTGGGTATACGCAGAAGTGAGGTAGGAAGCGGCCCACATATTGTATGCAAGAGCTCCATTCCTCAGAACACAAATGAGCCTTGAAATAAGCTGCAGCAGACTCAAAGTCGCAATATTTGTAACATACATATTTATAATTACGTGAAATAATTAATTTACGTTACAGTCTAATTTTCACCTATTTAAACTGCTACCTTGGTTTCCTCTCACCTTCTTTCATTAAAAGAAAATTTACAAGGAATTTATGACATATTTATGAACAAACAAATATTGCTCTAAAGAACAGAATATATGTAGATTAGAAATGTGTTTCCCCGCAAAAAATCACTGTAAAGAACACCTACATCAGAACAGGAACTGTGTTGTTTTGGTAATTAATTTGGCTAATTTTCTCCTTTTACAGACTTTGGAGACTTTCATAGGTGACATTTTCATGATCATGTAAATCATGATCAATTAGTAATTGATTATTTCGCGTTGTATAATAAAGCATGCCAAGTTTATATATAAGGCTTAATGAAATGTGATACCTTCAAAGCCTTTTCTGACCGATATGGGGCCAAAATTTAGCCCCATTCCTAATCGCAATATTATGTTATATCATAATATTTTTTCCCAAGTATGAAAAAGAAAATCCAAATTTCTAATTACATGATTTTTCTCATGTCTAAAAATTAACATACACTGACATAATATCAAACAGTTGAAATTGTTTAGTTTACGATATTTTGCCGTACGCATCTGGATAAAATAGCCCCTATTTGTGAACAGTTTAAGGATGGTAATTTTAGTTTAATATATTTAACATGACTTAAAGCTGCACTCTCAAAGATTGACCATATTAACAACTTTTATTTTTTTGTCTTGGAAAGTGCAATTTTTCTGCGTAAATGTCTGCAAACTAATGATATTAGATTACTGACAAAAAATCAGATCGTAGATTTTCATATTTCTGTTCGAAAATTAATGTTTTAAAGCTAACGGTTAAAGAAAAATGCATATAACATCATTTTTTTAACTTAAATATAAAAATATGTGATCTGATTTTTTGTCAGCAGTCTTATAAAAATGGTGTCTGGATTTTCGCAAACATTGGCTCGTTCCAAGACAACAAATAAAAAAGTTGTCAATACTTTCAAACTGTGAGAGTGCAGCTTTTAACAATAAATTGGGTAAAATTAACAAACTCTTAAACTTCAGCCTGCATGCAAGCTTTCCTTAATGGTGCCATACGTACACAATGCATATAACGTGTTACAAACTACTTATAATTTAACAACTTGCTGAATGATACAGATTTTCACTATCTTTACTAAGAACATTGGAATTTAGACTCAATCATCATTATTCCAATAGTTTATGCCACAAAATCATTTCTAAGCCACCACATCTAGTTAGGAAGACACTGCTACATTATGTAATTTTCACAATTATTTTCTCTGCCAATCATGGGAGTTTTGCCCACTGAGAATTACCTTAGATTACCTTAGGTCTAGTTCTGCTATCAAGGTTTAAAAATAAAATTCTAGGCAACAAGCATCTGCATTCATTGCACATTAATTTATCAATTTCAATACCGAAATATTTAGTGTGAGCCTGTGGGGGAGGTCGGCCAGGAGTGAGTGGGCGGGTCTAGGGACAGATGGATGTTTGGGAAGTTGGGCAGGAGTGAGTGGGTGGGTCTAGGAACAGATGGATGTTGGAGAAGTTGGGCAGGAGTGAGTGGGTGGGTCTAGGAACAGATGGATGTTGGAGAAGTTGGGCAGGAGTGGGTGGGTGGGTCTAGGGACAGATGGATGTTGTAGAAGTTGTGCAGGATTGAGTGGGCGGGTCTAGGAACAGATGGATGTTTGGGAAGTTGGGCAGAAGTGAATGGGTGGGTCTAGGGACAGATGGATGTTTGGGAAGTTGGGCAGGAGTGAGTGGGCAGGTCTAGGGACAGATGGATGTGGGGGAAGTTGGGTAGGAGTGAGTGGGCGGGTCTAGGAACAGATGGATGTTGGAGAATTTGGGCAGGAGTGAGTGGGTTGGTCTAGGGAAAGATGGATGTTTGGGAAGTTGGGCAGGAGTGAATGGGTGGGTCTAGGGACAGATGGATGTTTGGGAAGTTGGGCAGGAGTGGGTGGGTGGGTCGAGGGACAGATGGATGTTTGGGAAGTTGGGCAGGAGTGAGTGGGCGGGTCTAGGGACAGATGGATGTGGGGGAAGTTGGGCAGGAGTGAATGGGCGGGTCTAGGGACAAATGGATGTGAGGAAAGTTGGGCAGGGGTGAGTGGGCACGTCTAGGGACAGATGGATGTTTGGGAAGTTGAGCAGGAGTGGGTGGGCGGGTCGAGGGACAGATGGATGTTTGGGAAGTTGGGCAGGAGTGAATGGGCGGGTCTAGGGACAGATGGATGTGGGGGAAGTTGGGCACGAGTGAATGGGCGGGTCTAGGGACAGATGGATGTTTGGGAAGTTGGGCAGGAGTGAGTGGGTGGGTCTAGGGACAGATGGATGTGGGGGAAGTTGGGCAGGAGTGAATGGGCGGGTCTAGGGACAGATGGATGTGGGGGAAGTTGGGCAGGAGTGAGTGTACGGGTCTAGGGACAGATGGATGTTTGGGAAGTTGGGCAGGAGTGAGTGGGCGGGTCTAGGGACAGATGGATGTGGGGGAAGTTGGGCAGGAGTGAGTGGGCGGGTCTAGGAACAGATGGATGTTTGGGAAGTTGGGCAGGAGTGAGTGGGAGGGTCTAGGAACAGATGGATGTTTGGGAAGTTGGGCAGGAGTGAGTGGGCGGGTCTAGGGACAAATGGATGTGGGGGAAGTTGGGCAGGAGTGAGTGGGTGGGTCTAGGGACAGATGGATGTTTGGGAAGTTAGGCAGGAGTGAGTGGGCGGGTCTAGGAACAGATGGATGTGGGGGAAGTTGGGCAGGAGTGAGTGGGCGGGTCTAGGGAAAGATGGATGTTTGGGAAGTTGGGCAGGAGTGGGTGGGTGGGTCTAGGAACAGATAGATGTTTGGGGAGGTAAGACAGGAGTGGGTGGGTGGGCCTAGGAACAGATGGATGTTAAGGAGGTCAGACAGGAGTGGGTGGGTGGGTCTAGGAACAGATGGATGTTTGGGAGGTCAGACAGGAGTGGGTGGGTGAGTCTAGGAACAGATGGATGTTGGGGAGGTCAGACAGGAGTGGGTGGGTGGGTCTAGGAACAGATGGATGTTGGGGAGGTCAGACAGGAGTGGGTGGGTGAGTCTAGGAACAGATGGATGTTGAGGAGGTCAGACAGGAGTGGGTGGGTGGGTCTAGGAACAGATGGATGTTGGGGAGGTCAGACAGGAGTGGGTGGGTGAGTCTAGGAACAGATGGATGTTGGGGAGGTCAGACAGGAGTGGACGGGTGGGTTTAGGGACAGATGGATGTTTGGGAAGTCGGGCAGTAGTGGGTCGGTGGGTCTAGAGACAGATGGATGCGGGGGAAGCTGGGCAGGAGTGGGTGGGTGGGTCAAGGAACAGATGGATGTTGGGGAGCTCAGACAGGAGAGGTTGGGTTGCTTCTAGGGACAGGTGGATGTGGGACAGGTCAATCAGGAGTGGGTGGGTTTATCCAGGGACAGGTGGATATGGGGCAGGTCAGGCTGGAGTGGGTGTGTAGGTCTTGGGACAGGTGGATGTGGGGGAATGTTCTGCAGACTTCTGTATTTACGTAATCAATGAATAAGTTCTTAATTGAAGTGAATTTTGACAAGGAGCATTAACACCAACATTTGTCTGGTTTATTTTAAATCAATGAAGAGGCATAACTTAACAGTAATAAACAGTTATCGGTCTTGCCATACATGTGTATAATTGTCTCTGGTATCATCTGTACAAATTCAAATCAAATACATCCTCCAAACAGTTCTTGAATTAAGGCAGGTTAAATGTTCTATTTCCTACTTTACAGTGCTGTATATGCAGAATATAAAACTAAAAGTATAAAAACAACAATATATTATCAGGAATTATTAAAATGTATTCTCATGATTTCTTTTCAATGAAAAATTTGTACCAAAAAATAGTTTCTGCGTCAGATATGTTAATGTATTTTTTTGTATCTACACAGTATGAAGACGAGTACATACCCTGGTAAACCTTAGATATCCCATATACTATTTTCTCCCACAGAAAAAAAAATGGAAAAAAATTATCGAAGCGCAGCCTTCAAAAACTAAGTTGAAGAGATCATATATATGGAAGAAGGAGGAAAATAGTTTTTACATTATTTTCTAAAATCTGAAATGACATGTTAATGAAAACTGAAAAAGCACAAGGGAGATAATTTCAATATATTTATGTAAGTATTTTTTTGAGAATGAGTAGGGACAAAAGCATTGGCTTTGCAATTATGTGCCCTTAAATCTCACAAGGTGCACAACTTAACATCACTACTTATCTTAATGTTCTATGTTTTAATCAATTAAATTATTGAAATTACTTCAAGCAGTTTTTGGGGAAAGTCTTAGTGTGGACAAAGTTTGCATTTTACCTTTAAGTAATAAGTTTTCCTACACAAATAACAAGAGCGCCACGGAGTGAACCCCAATGCTTGTCTGTATTTTTAAAGTTGAAGAAAGGGCATAACTCGACAATGATTAAGTCCAGAGTAATGGGCCTTGCTACACAGCTGTATTTTGTAACTAGCAACATGTATATGGAATTATAAATATAATTTAATATGATGGTATGACTTAACAATTGATAAATACACATGTATTTTATGTTTTTTAAGTTAAAAAATATAAAACTTAGTGAAAATCAATTATGATAATCATATAATTGATTAATGCTGATGATTGGTGCAATTATTGGATTGCACTCCATATCTAATTTTTGGCTTTGGTCAAGTTTTATACATAACTTGTTTTTTGACAATATTTCGCATCCAAGTGGAATCAAGTAATAACATTATGCCCCCCCCCCCCCTTCTGAGCAAAATAAAACAGCCTTTGGGTGGACAACTTAGAAGTAGCATAACAGTAATTAATGCCATTTTAAGCACTGTTATGAATGAAGTATACATAGTTTCCACTGTTATTTATGTACAAGTTCTGTGAAAATAATTGTGGCACACTTTGTAATGCTGGAATGCAATTTCTTTATTGATATACATATTTCAGATCATGGGAACGTGTCCCATTTTTTTGTAACAAAATATGTTAATGTTTCCATAAAGACTGTATTTCGTAATACTCTTTTACAATTTCTTAATCAAGTTATGATTATTTAAATTCCAATTTTCGGTTTCCTTTGTTTGAATTCTCAATTTCCAATATCAATAATATTACACATTTTTTTATCCAATATTTTTGGGGTATATGAGGCTATCAGTGTCTGAAGTTATCTCAGCAAGCAACTCTGCATGGCTGGATTTATAATCAGCCCTCTCAATTCTAGACAGATTTCTCAGATGTGAATCTCGGAAAACTAGAAGGCTGCAGTTCCAAACACCTTACTGTGGTATAAAGCTAATCATTACGGTGATAATTACGATAATAGCTTAACCAGATGGCACATGCAGACAGAATTATGAAATGAGCTCAAACTTCAAACATATATTCTTGAAAATTATTTATAATTATGAATAAATCTTTACCTCAGAAGTAAAAGAACCTGATATTGTATAGGTGCAAATATTGTTCACCTTCATCAGCATGTAGAAGAGTTTTACAAACATAAGAGTTAAACCATGAGATAATTAGCAGCTAGTTATCAACTTTCTTCATAAATATATAAAAAAAAGATAAAAATAAAACTGAAATCATATAATTATTGTGTTTTTAAATAACTACTCTAATGATTTTCAAACATATATGAAGAAAGTTGATAATATATATATATAATATTTTATTGGAAACGTTATTTGCGTCCCAGTGACAACTTTTCATTGATCATTGATATACTCTGCTAGTTTAAAGTTTATTATCTGGGGGCATGTAATAATGTTTTCAATTATTTTTTTTATTATTTTTTATTTATTTATAAATTTATTAATTCACCTCTCTACCATACTTTTTGTTTATAATTACTGGCAATAAATGTTTTGCATGGTAAACTTATCTAGCTCTTTTTCTTCACATAAGTGTCATGCGATAGTCATGTGATAGTCATGCGACAGTCGTTCCAAATACATCAATCAGGATTCCATGAACATCAAGAGCCACAGTTGCAATTTTGCAATTATTTCTTTACAGGTACTTTGCACATAAAATGTTTTTTATGCTTTGGAATTGAGCATAATTTATAATACTTAAGTGACTAACTCAATGTATTTTTTTTTATTGTAATTGAATGGATGTGAGGGATCGTTTGAATTGTTATATACCTGTATTTAGTCCAACCTCAACTTAAAAATAATAATCAATTTTTCAGTACATTTCTATATAATTATTCAATTAAAATATAATTATTATTTTTATAGTATTCTGAAAACACCATGTAACATAAAAAACTAACCTGAACCATCTGGGAGGTGGCTGATTGGCTGACCATGGTGACGCATAGGCTTCGTTGTACATTGTCATCATAGGGGTGATTTCACAGGTACTCGCAGCTTTAGTTGGATATATAAGAGGTTTAAAACATTCTCATGTCTCTATGGAACTTAAAGCTTCTCTTGTTGGCACTGTGGGTAGTCGATCAGTAGTTAGTTATAGTCACTCCCCTGACAGTCTTGCTTTTTAAGTGGCACCTGTATAAGCCTTTCAAAGTATCCACCTTTCTGCAGTCTCTATAACAGTCAGGTCAGCTGGTCTAGTGTCTGATTAGGAACTCCTTTTTGGCTCGTCTGAAATGTAATGATTTGGGTATATTTTTGATAATGATTACACATATTTTAACTTGTAACATTAATTTAACAAAACCAAGTTATATAATAATTTTTTATTTTTTTTTACTGATGTTAATATGTTAAAACCTCCACTTTAAACATTAACCAATCAAAAAGTGAACAGGCACTTGAGGTTGTTTTTTTGTATTATTTCCATCCTCCTTAGGACAATAATTTTTTGTCAATGTATGAGTCACAATTAAAAAAAAATAAACACACCCTAATGCCTTATAGATCTAAACATTCCAAAGCAGATAAATTCAAAATGTTAAAAATTCAATGTCCATGTTTTAACGTATTATTAGGACTTTTCATTGAACCATTTGAAAATGAGATCATATAAAAATTCAATAAAATATATTATCTTCATACCTATTTTTTATAAATTCTAAAAAATAGGTTTCTTTAAGAAAGACAGAATCAAAATGTTCAAAAAATACAATAAACTGCTTTTTATATATGCATAAATATGATGTTGTTAATGAACATTCTAAACTGATAATTGATTGACGTCAGAATATTGTCCTCCTGCAATGATGGTCTTCTTTTGTAACTAAAGGATTCTTTTATCTATAACTGTTCACCTTTTCGAGGTCAGAACCATTTGCAACAAAAAAAATAGTTACACCATGTGCAACAAAAAAAATAGTTACGAAAGCAATTGGGAAGGAAAAAGGTAAATGTTTAAAGGAAGGTTTTGTATATGCACAAAAAGTATTATGCACCAAATGAACGCTAACGAAACTTTATTCCTGAAAGTCAAATTTTTGATGTTTTGGTTTTTACAAATTAGACGAGTACATTGTACACTTCACAATTCCTCCTTGTTTTTCTTTATTTAACCTGTTTAAAGGATTGCAAAGAATTGCTTAAACACATTCACTATTTCCTAATCTGTTGAAATTGATACTTTTGCTAAAAAGCCCGCAAATTGCATGTTTTTGGCCAATCAAATGTTTACTACATGTTATTAGTACCACAATATAACAGCTACAATTATAACGAACCAAATTCAAAACAGGCTCATCATGCTCAATTCCATTTATGTTTATGTGTTGGCAAGATTACATTTCCAGCCACAATTAAGTTTTCGTTCAAGCATGCATGGGTGAAAATGTAAAAATCCTCTAACTTATTTGTATTTGTCTGTTTTTTTGCTGTTTTCCCCCAAACTCTCCGTATACAAAACTAAGAAACAATAAACAAAGTCCATTCATATTAGGTCAACTCATCATTTTAGGTCAACTCATCCTTTTAGGTCAACTCATCACTCTGGCCCCAAGCCATTCAAAGCAATTATGGGAAGCCGTTTGCCACACACAGACATCTCGCATTAAAGAGAACCTTGTGAGAAGTGACTTCAGTGTGACAAAGCAGTTCAGAATAAGGCAGCAATTAGGGATCATCTTGATTCACCTACATGGAAAGCTAGCCCATTGTATCCACATATCAAAATGCCTTTTGTAACAAAAGTAGTCACATGTATTTGTTGCAAACTAATGCTGTTTCAGGAAGCCTTGCCTTAAAAAAATATCACAGTTAGAGTGTGTCTTTAACATATGATGTTTATGCCCCACTGAGGGATTCAGTCATAATAAAAACATATAGTATTATCACCATGTGTCCTTGTGTTTATGCATAAATAGTTTTTCTGAAAGTATGAAATGTACTTTTCATCTCATAAAGTATAGGTCATTGTTTATATTGAGGCCGCTCTGGGAATATAACGTTCAAGTCTAGCACAGCTATATGGTCACTGTTACCCATCGCAGCTAGGTGAATGTTTAATTTTTATAAACACCTCAAACTAACGAAAAAAACTTATATAATGGTTGAAATCATTTTTGTTTACTGACAAAGAATGCCCCTTCAAACAAGTTTTCCCCCCTCGTAACCGCTGTAACATGTACGCACAATAACTAAAGCAATATAAATACATGTAGGTATATGTTTTGTCATTTCAACATTATTCTTTATCTAGATATTGACATAATTTCTTAGATTTTCTTCATTAAGCTGAAATAAGTTGTCATTGAAATAACTTTGGATTAAATTTTATTTAACCACAATTAAGATTCATACATGCCATATTTTTTGGAGACCATTCAGGGGGATTTGTTCAAAAGGCTGAAAATTCAGGGGGATTTTGATTGTATTCAGGGGGATTTTTTTAGCAGGTCTAAGTTGGCGAAATTTTAAAGTATTTTTAGACGAAAGTATGAAAAAATGTTTTCACATATAGTTTGCTTTGAAAACATCTTAACTTTTTCATTATACAGAATTATTTTATGTCATGATTTATCATATTTTTATGATACACTGTCATGTCATACTGTAATGCATTTGCAGAACAAAATATGTCATTGGAAAAATATGTTTTCGAGACAATTAAATGAAATTTACCTTCCTCCAAAGTCTTTAAAATAATTGTGCTTAATTCTATCAGCTTTGATGACTTTCAGACAATAAGGGAATAGAATAAATATTATTAATTTCTTCCTTCCAAAAGAGTAATATTTCTTTGCCTTTGATAATTACTACAAATTAATTGATCACTTGTTGTAAAAGTTTCCTTTTGGAGAGTTTCACTCACATACTGTGGTTTCACTTTGTCATTATTGCCTGATGTAAAATTTCAAAAAAAAAAAAAAAAAAAAAAAAATTTTTAAAAATTCCAGGGGATTTTTATCTCCCGCCGGGAGACCGGGGGATGGATCGAAATTCCGGGGGATTTTTCCCCCCGCCGGGGGATATGGCATGTATGAAGATTATGCAGTTGTTGTTGTTTTATATTGGTTTCCTTTCCCAAGAAGTTCTCCCAAGGGCTTGTCTTCCATGCATGACACTAAGCTATATGGTGGCGTTGACAACTGCCGTCATGTAATGTGTTGACTAGAACAGTTACAGACTTCTCCTATAACTGAATACAAATCTTAAGAGATTGACAATCGGCCCTTCTTCATTGTTTAATGATAATAAACTTATCAAGCCAAAGTGTTGAGATATCAAGTCATAATCTATGCCTAACTGCAAAATAACCGTCTTACTTCTTCAGCACTGGTATATAAGAATGATGTGTCAAAATAATCAGACAAACTATTTTGATTTACCGTAAATCATTGAATATAATACCCTAGCTTATCTAGGACGCATGCAAAAGAAACGGAAAAAAACGGAGAAAAAAACTTTAAAGTCTCTAATATGGTATATAGAATGCAATGAAAAAATGTCAAATCGGCAGCCGCCATATTTGTTTTGAGAAATTTTATTGAATCGTTAAAATGGCAAAGTTATTAAATAATACAACACATGTACAAAAATGATAAGATATATCGAAATAACAATGGTACACAGCACATAAATAGTTAATTGCAATACTGTATTAAGTAGTCAATAAACAACAGTTTTAACTGTCATTCTGCTGTCCCTCGCTGTGAGGCCCTCATGCTATTTGTCCTCAACACAAATTGTAAAAGGAACAGCCGTATATTGTAATCCCTTAAAGGTTCTCAACACCTACATGTAAGTCAAGTATTCTGGGGGGAAAAGTGCGTCCTATACTCGATGATTTATGGAAAATTTACTGTGAACTGCTAATATATTGGCATTTCAACCAATAAGAAGGGCACGTGTAAAACATTCATCAATATATAGTACCATAAATGAGACACACTTTTTCCCCCTCAGATTATGCCTGCGTCTTACAAACAGCTTTTGACTTTTTTTCTGAGGTTAATTTCAGGCCGAAATTGGCTCTACAGAGAAATAAATGGCGAAAAAACTAGTTTGTTTAGATTTATGTAGATAGGGATGTCACTCACATCATCTCAATTGAGTTAATACGGGTTAAAATGGCAGTTGAAAATCGGGATACAGTGTATCGTAAAACGTTTATTTTTCTAATTTTTCATTATTGTACGAATAAAATTATTCAACATTATTTTGTATAAAACAATAATTTAACATACATATAATGAAGCATAGCCGTGCACTGTCGAAACATTTTTTGTCAGTGGTATGATAAGGAGTGAAAAAATCACACTGCCTTTAAGCAGTTTAACAAACCAATAGTACAAACTGTTGCGATAATAGTCTTGTTTATTCGCACTTTGCCTCGTTCTTTAATTATACTTTCCTTTAAGTGTCGACATTTTGAGAACAAACACGTACAATATAAGGTTTTTGCTTTACAAAACTATTCAGAGAATATTTTTTCTTTGTATTACTTGTATTGCATGGTTTAAAATAACCATCGCCCTTTTCAGGAAAAAAAAAATCGTCACTAACAACAAACATGGTGGCCAATGGTGGCAGACAATTTTAACAATTCAATGTGTCCTATAACCCATAACATAGATTAAAAGTGGTTTTTTTTTAAGTTTTCACAGATTTTTTTGCCTGCGGCTTGTAACCACTATGGTCTTATAACCAGTCATTTACAATATTTAAAATGTCAGATATTTTGAAAAAACCTTTCATCCCAATGGTCTAAGAAGGAATTGATATGGAAAACACTTTGAGCCCGACAAATTTGCAACAGGATGTACTACTGACCCATATTCTCACTGTTCCTTAAACCCCTGTCACATAAGGGCCGCATTCCCACGGTGTTCAAGAAAAATCAGGAAAGCCAATCTGTGTACAATGGAATCACAAGCATCGCCATTGCATCACAGAGAGCGCAGTCAGGGATCGCCATGAGGTTGCTGTAGCAGCGCAGTTAGGTCTATTTCAACGCCACATGATCACCAGGGATGCACACAGAGGTCGCAGCGAGAACACAATGGTTATAGGTGGCGTTAACCCATTGATCATTCAGTGTTTTTTGAGATGACACTGCATCTCTATCATGCATAAACAGGTTCATTTACGATGCTCAGTACAAGGATTTTTTTCTGACTGCACTTACAAGAATGGCTACGGCGATCATTGCCTTTCAATGCCCTTCTACCACATCAATTGGCATTTGCATAACAATGACTCAACCCAACAAAATAGTAAAGTGGAATGGTTTATGCATTTTAAGATTCATTTCACCATGAATGATTTGCAAAAGCAAAAAGGTCTACTGCTTTCCTAGATGCAGGTCCACCAGATCCAGGATGATGCAGACGCTTTGTATCTTTTGCTGAGACGACAACAGAGGAGGGCCTTAAGGTGTAGACGGCTTTGGGTTTGACAATGGCTGGACGAAGGCAGACGGTTGCAGCATGGTCTCAACTGTTCGAGAGCAAATGGTGGAATGAAGAACTGACTCAGATATCGCTTTTGTAGGTCGTGCAAAACAACACAGCGCAGTGTGAGCACCGTGAAAGTGCAGCGAAAATGCAGTGCACATACAGTGTGTGGGGCGAAAAATTGATGCACACTGCAGAAGCGCTGTGATAGCACCGTGAGAGCAAAGACAATCGCCAACTAGAACTCGGTAGGAATGCCGCAGAATGCCATGGAGCTCAATAGACGCCAAGGACGCCATAAGCACGCAGTGAAATCGCCATCTTCATGAAAAATATCAATTTTCCCTGCAATCTCATGATGCTCTTGAGAAATTTTACAATACTGTGCAATCCCAGTGACAATGCTTAGACATTTTGTTTCTAATTCCTTGAAGATTGGATAAACACTGGTGAATTTATGAAGGAAAAGAACGTTTACCGTAACACAAAATTTGGGCATGATATTTAACCTGGCCTAAGCCATGTAGTTTCTGCCCTGGAGGACCTGTTATAGCACTTTTACACCCCTCGGTTTTCACCTGAATATCCAAGTCAAAACTTCTGATGAAAAATCTGGCTAAAAATTATAACAGCCATTATTAATATTTAACACACACAAACTTCTTTGCCCCATATTTAAGTAGTGTATGTATATTCAAATAATATATATATGCGGTAGTATTATGTATTTTGTATCAAGCAAACTATTTTAAACTATAATAGCTGCAACACCATTTTCAAATATACACCCCTTTGTAATTGCCTTTCTATTTAAAAAGTTTTAAGCACATTAATTTTTTAAGAATGGATTATACATTATAGTTAATATAGTCTTAAATAAGACAAGTTTTGCAATTTTGTATTATGTTCAAGTGATAGCTTGTTTTTTAAAAACAAAGTACAAAAAACTTTGAAATTCCACTGTTTTCACTAAAATGTTGTTCTTATTTGACTGCATTCGACATTTTTTAAACATGATGTTTGTAAGAATGTGTATTTGTATCTGTCAATTGAATATTTTACAGTACCCAATCTTAGTTAAGTTCATCTTTTTAAATTGTCAATTTTAACTCTCATTTCCAACATTTTTTTTATAAAAAAGTACAGGTACAAAAACAGAAATGTACCAGGTTGTCGAGAAATGTACCAGGTTGTCAAGAAATGTACCAGGTTGTTCTATAAATGTACTTCTTCATTCTACACTGTGCTTGTAGAGGCTACTGTGGCTGTTTGTTTGTTTATTTGAGTTTATCAAGGTCTGCCCCGCGCCCATTGGCTGCATTATGGCTTGACCCCGCCTTGACGCCATCACGTCTTAAATTGTGTTTAAATGCCTTAAGTGACACAAGATAGAAGTGACAGCAATTCGCAGTCAACTCCAGACTTTGGAAGACTTGAAGAAACAGAGTGAGATCCGGGTGCGATACCTTAGCTCTGTGCGAAGAGACCTCTTGGTTCTTTAACGTGCTTGGTGTAAAGCACTGATACATGGGATACAACTTTCCTGGGTTGAACCAGTACTGAGTACACCACTTTTCCAAGCACTACCCTTTAAATGCCAAGCGCCAGGCAAGGGAGCTACTTGTACCAGCTTTTAACGTCTTTCGGTATGACGCAGCACGGGATCGAACCCACGACCTCCCTCTCCGTAGGCAGACGCCTTACCCACAAGGCCACGTTACCCGTCCCCCGCCACTGTGGCTTGATTCAATATTGATCTTATTCTTATCCTTATAGACATGCCTCAGTGATTCCATTCAGCCTATTGGTCAGCTTAAAATACAGGCCAATCAAAACACTTCAATCTAAGTTGTTTATTGAATACAGCCCCTGGGTACATTACTGAAAAAAGGCTTCTTTTTGTTGCTACTATCATAGCATAAAATATACTATTTCTAAGTCCCTTTTTTATTAAAATAAGCTGGAAAAGATGCCTTTTAAGATCAAAATCTTTTGTTTTATAAGTTCCCATACCAACAATATTATAGGCATGTAATTTTCCTTCCGTTTTTATTGCAATTTTGTGTGATAAACTTACTGAAATATTTAAATTTATTTAGTTTTTGCATATATATCAACTAATGTAGGTTATTTTATCTCAATAATTAAACTTTGGTATGCTGTTTTTGTTTAAATTTAAACAAATAGGTTTCTCAAAATTAAAGAATTGTATAATCTTGCTCAGATCTAAAATAGAAATATATATGGCTTATTTTCGGCAATTTTAAATGAATTGATCCTGTTCCATGTTAATAATGTCATTTGCTTTTCAAAAAGTTTAATGATCTTTTGACTGTGATGGAAATATAAAGCTCATCTTGGTCAGGCTGTTCAAAAAGAAGGTCACAGTTAAAATTCATTGATCAATGTCAGAGAAAACACTTGGCTGAGGTTTGCATTATGTCTGGGATAATACTTGGCCCAGGTTTGCATTATGTCTGGGATAATACTTGGCCCAGGTTTGCATTATGTCTGGGATAATACTTGGCCCAGGTTTGCCTTATGTCTGGGATAATACTTGGCCCAGGTTTGCCTTATGTCTGGGATAATACTTGGCCCAGGTTTGCATTATGTCTGGGATAATACTTGGCCCAGGTTTGCATTATGTCTGGGATAATACTAGGCCCAGGTTTGCATTATGTCTGGGATAATACTGGGCCCAGGTTTGCATTATGTCTGGGATAATACTGGGCCCAGGTTTGCATTATGTCTGGGATAATCCTTGGCCCAGGTTTGCATTATGTCTGGGATAATACTAGGCCCAGGTTTGCATTATGTCTGGGATAATACTAGGCCCAGGTTTGCATTATGTCTGAGATAACACTTGGCCCATATTTGCATTATGCCTGGGATAATACTGAGCCCAGGTTTGCATTATGTCTGGGATAACACTTGGCCCAGGTTTGCATTATGTCTGGGATAATACTGGGCCCAGGTTTGCATTATGTCTGGGATAATCCTTGGCCCAGGTTTGCCTTATGTCTGGGATAATACTGAGCCCAGGTTTGCATTATGTCTGGGATAATACTTGGCCCAGGTTTGCATTATGTCTGGGATAATACTGGGCCCAGGTTTGCATTATGTCTGGGATAATACTTGGCCCAGGTTTGCATTATGTCTGGGATAATACTGGGCCCAGGTTTGCATTATGTCTGGGATAATACTGGGCCCAGGTTTGCATTATGTCTGGGATAATCCTTGGCCCAGGTTTGCCTTATGTCTGGGATAATACTGGGCCCATGTTTGCATTATGTCTGGGATAATACTGGGCCCAGGTTTGCATTATGTCTGGGATAATACTTGGCCCAGGTTTGCATTATGTCTGGGATAATACTTGGCCCAGGTTTGCATATGTCTGGGATAATCCTTGGCCCAGGTTTGCATATGTCTGGGATAATCCTTGGCCCAGGTTTGCATATGTCTGGGAAAATACTTGGCCCAGGTTTGCATTATGTCTGGGATAATACTGGGCCCAGGTGTGCCTTATGTCTGGGATAATACTTGGCCCAGGTTTGCATTATGTCTGGGATAATACTGGGCCCAGGTGTGCCTTATGTCTGGGATAATACTTGGCCCAGGTTTGCATTATGTCTGGGATAATCCTTGGCCCAGGTTTGCATTATGTCTGGGATAATACTGGGCCCGGGTTTGCATTATGTCTGGGATAATACTGGGCCCAGGTTTGCATTATGTCTGGGATAATACTGAGCCCAGGTTTGCATTATGTCTGGGATAATACTGAGCCCAGGTTTGCATTATGCCTGGGATAATACTAGGCCCAGGTTTGCATTATGTCTGGGATAATACTGGGCCCAGGTTTGCATTATGTCTGGGATAATACTGGGCCCAGGTTTGCATTATGTCTGGGATAATCCTTGGCCCAGGTTTGCATATGTCTGGGATAATCCTTGGCCCAGGTTTGCATATGTCTGGGATAATCCTTGGCCCAGGTTTGCATATGTCTGGGATAATACTTGGCCCAGGTTTGCATTATGTCTGGGATAATACTTGGCCCAGGTTTGCATTATGTCTGGGATAATACTTGGCCCAGGTTTGCATTATGTCTGGGATAATACTTGGCCCAGGTTTGCATTATGTCTGGGATAATACTTGGCCCAGGTTTGCATTATGTCTGGGATAATCCTTGGCCCAGGTTTGCATATGTCTGGGATAATACTGGGCCCAGGTTTGCATTATGTCTAGGACAATCCTTGGCCCAGGTTTGCATTATGTCTGGGATAATACTAGGCCCAGGTTTGCATTATGTCTGAGATAACACTTGGCCCATATTTGCATTATGCCTGGGATAATACTGAGCCCAGGTTTGCATTATGTCTGGGATAATACTGGGCCCAGGTTTGCATTATGTCTGGGATAATACTTGGCCCAGGTTTGCATTATGTCTGGGATAATACTGGGCCCAGGTTTGCATATGTCTGGGATAATACTGGGCCCGGGTTTGCATTATGTCTGGGATAATACTGGGCCCAGGTTTGCATTATGTCTGGGATAATACTGAGCCCAGGTTTGCATTATGTCTGGGATAATACTGAGCCCAGGTTTGCATTGTGCCTGGGATAATACTAGGCCCAGGTTTGCATTATGTCTGGGATAATACTGGGCCCAGGTTTGCATTATGTCTGGGATAATACTGGGCCCAGGTTTGCATTATGTCTGGGATAATCCTTGGCCCAGGTTTGCATATGTCTGGGATAATCCTTGGCCCAGGTTTGCATATGTCTGGGATAATCCTTGGCCCAGGTTTGCATATGTCTGGGATAATACTTGGCCCAGGTTTGCATTATGTCTGGGATAATACTTGGCCCAGGTTTGCATTATGTCTGGGATAATACTTGGCCCAGGTTTGCATTATGTCTGGGATAATACTTGGCCCAGGTTTGCATTATGTCTGGGATAATACTTGGCCCAGGTTTGCATTATGTCTGGGATAATCCTTGGCCCAGGTTTGCATATGTCTGGGATAATACTGGGCCCAGGTTTGCATTATGTCTAGGACAATCCTTGGCCCAGGTTTGCATTATGTCTGGGATAATACTAGGCCCAGGTTTGCATTATGTCTAAGATAACACTTGGCCCAGATTTGCATTATGCCTGGGATAATACTGAGCCAAGGTTTGCATTATGTCTGGGATAATAATTGGCCCAGGTTTGCATTATGTCTGGGATAATACTTGGCCAAGGTTTGCATTATGTCTGTGATAATAATTGGCCCAGGTTTGCATTATGTCTGGGATAATACTTGGCCCAGGTTTGCATTATGTCTGGGATAATACTTGGCCCAGGTTTGCATTATGTCTGGGATAATAATTGGCCCAGGTTTGCATTATGTCTGGGATAATACTTGGCCCAGGTTTGCCTTATGCCTGAGAAAATCCTGGGCCCAGGTTTGCATTATGTCTGGGATAATCCTTGGCCCAGGTTTGCATTATGTCTGGGATAATACTGAGCCCAGGTTTGCATTATGTCTGGGATAATACTTGGCCCAGGTTTGCATTATGTCTGGGATAATACTTGGCCCAGGTTTGCATTATGTCTGGGATAATACTGGGCCCAGGTTTGCATTATCCCTGGGATAATACTGGGCCCAGGTTTGCATTATGTCTGGGATAAAACTGGGCCTAGGTTTGCATTAAGCCTGAGATAATACTGGGGACGGGTTTGCATTATGTCTGGGATAGTTCTGGGCCCAGGTTTGCATTATGCCTGGGAAAATACTTGGCCAAGGTTTGCATTATGTCTGGGATAATCCTTGGCCCAGGTTTGCATTATGCCTGGGATAATACTGGGCCCAGGTTTGCATTATGTCTGGGATAATCCTTGGCCCAGGTTTGCATTATGTCTGGGATAATACTGGGCCCAGGTTTGCCTTATGTCTGGGATAATACTGGGCCGAGGTTTGCCTTATGTCTGGGATAATACTTGGCCCAGGTTTGCATTATGTCTGGGATAAAACTTGGCCCAGGTTTGCATTATGTCTGGGATAATACTGAGCCAAGGTTTGCATTATGTCTGGGATAATACTGGGCCCAGGTTTGCATTATGTCTGGGATAATACTTGGCCCAGGTTTGCATTATGTCTGGGATAATACTGGGCCCAGGTTTGCATATGTCTGGGATAATACTTGGCCCAGGTTTGCATTATGTCTGTGATAATACTGGGTCTAGGTTTGCATTATGTCTGGGATAATACTGGGCCCAGGTTTGCATTATGTCTGGGATAATACTGGGCCCAGGTTTGCATTATGTCTGGGATAATACTGGGCCCAGGTTTGCATTATGTCTGGGATAATCCTTGGCCCAGGTTTGCATTATGTCTGGGATAATACTGAGCCCAGGTTTGCATTATGTCTGGGATAATACTTGGCCCAGGTTTGCATTATGTCTGGGATAATACTAGGCCCAGGTTTGCATTATGTCTGGGATAATACTTGGCCCAGATTTGTATTATGTCTGGGATAATACTTGGCCCAGGTTTGCATAATGTCTGGGATAACACTTGGCCCAGGTTTGCATTATGTCTGGGATAATACTATGCCCAGGTTTGCCTTATGTCTGGGATAATACTGGGCCCAGGTTTGCCTTATGTCTGGGATAATACTTGGCCCAGGTTTGCATAATGTCTGGGATAATACTTGGCCCAGGTTTGCATTATGTCTGGGATAATACTATGCCCAGGTTTGCCTTATGTCTGGGATAATACTGGGCCCAGGTTTGCCTTATGTCTGGGATAACACTTGGCCCAGGTTTGCATTATGTCTGGGATAATACTATGCCCAGGTTTGCATTAGGTCTGGTATAATACTGGGCCCAGGTTTGCCTTATGTCTGGGATAATAATTGGCCCAGGTTTGCATTATGTCTGGGATAATACTTGGCCCAGGTTTGCATTATGTCTGTGATAATACTTGGCCCAGGTTTGCCTTATGCCTGAGAAAATCCTGGGCCCAGGTTTGCATTATGTCTGGGATAATCCTTGGCCCAGGTTTGCATTATGTCTGGGATAATACTGAGCCCAGGTTTGCATTATGTCTGGGATAATACTTGGCCCAGGTTTGCCTTATGTCTGGGATAATACTGGGCCCAGGTTTGCCTTATCCCTGGGATAATACTGGGCCCAGGTTTGCATTATGTCTGGGATAAAACTGGGCCTAGGTTTGCATTAAGCCTGAGATAATACTGGGGACGGGTTTGCATTATGTCTGGGATAGTACTGGGCCCAGGTTTGCATTATGCCTGGGAAAATACTTGGCCAAGGTTTGCATTATGTCTGGGATAATCCTTGGCCCAGGTTTGCATTATGCCTGGGATAATACTGGGCCCAGGTTTGCATTATGTCTGGGATAATACTTGGCCCAGGTTTGCATTATGTCTGGGATAATACTGGGCCCAGGTTTGCCTTATGTCTGGGATAATACTGGGCCGAGGTTTGCCTTATGTCTGGGATAATACTTGGCCCAGGTTTGCATTATGTCTGGGATAAAACTTGGCCCAGGTTTGCATTATGTCTGGGATAATACTGGGCCCAGGTTTGCATTATGTCTGGGATAATACTTGGCCCAGGTTTGCATTATGCCTGGGAAAATACTGGGCCCAGGTTTGAATTATGCCTGGGATTAAATTCTGGGCCCAGGTATGCATATGTCAGGGATTAAATACTGGGCCTATGTATGCATATGTCAGGGATTAAATACTGGGCCAAGGTATGCATATGTCAGGGATTAAATACTGGGCCGAGGTATGCATATGTCAGGGATTAAATACTGGGCCAAGGTATGCATATGTCAGGGAAAATACTGGGCAAAGGTATGCATATGTCAGGGATAATACTGGACCCAGGTTTGCATTATGTCAGGAATAATACTGGACCCAGGTATGCATATGTCAGGGATTAAATACTGGGCCGAGGTATGCATATGTCAGGGATTAAATACTGGGCCAAGGTATGCATATGTCAGGGAAAATACTGGGCAAAGGTATGCATATGTCAGGGATAATACTGGACCCAGGTATGCATATGTCAGGGATAATACTGGGCCCTGGTATGCATATGTCAGGGATTAAATACTGGGCCCAGGTATGCATATGACAGGAATTAAATACTGGGCCCAGGTATGCATATGTCAGGGATTAAATACTGGGCCAAGGTATGCATATGTCAGGGATTTATTACTGGGCCAAGGTATGCATATGTCAGGGATTAAATACTGGGCTAAGGTATGCATAAGATAATGATGGGACCAGATATGTTTATGTCAGGGATTAAATACTGGGTCGAGATATGCATATGTCAGGGATCAAATACTGGGCCCAGGTATGCATATGTCAGGGATTAAATACTGGGCCAAGGTATGCATATGTCAGGGATTAAATACTGGGCCCAGGTATGCATATGTCAGGGATTAAATACTGGGCCCAGGTATGCATATGTCAGGGATTAAATACTGGGCTGAGGTATGCATATGTCAGGAATTAAATACTGGGCCAAGGTATGCTTATGTCAGGAATTAAATACTGGGCCGAGGTATGGATATGTCAGGAATTAAATACTGTGCCCAGGTATGCATATGTCAGGAATTAAATACTGGGCCGAAGTATGCATATGTCAGGAATTAAATACTGGGCCAAGGTATGCATATGTCAGGGATTAAATACTGGGCGGAGGTATGCATATGTCAGGAATTAAATATTGGGCCGAGGTATGCTTATGTCAGGAATTAAATACTGGGCCAAGGTATGCATATGTCAGGGATTAAATACTGGGCAGAGGTATGCATATGTCAGGAATTAAATATTGGGCCGAGGTATGCATATGTCAGGGATTAAATACTGGGCCCAGGTATGCTTATGTCAGGGATTAAATACTGGGCTGAGGTATGCATATGTCAGGAATTAAATACTGGGCCAAGGTATGCTTATGTCAGGAATTAAATACTGGGCCGAGGTATGCATATGTCAGGAATTAAATACTGTGCCCAGGTATGCATATGTCAGGAATTAAATACTGGGCCGAGGTATGCATATGTCAGGAATTAAATACTGGGCCAAGGTATGCATATGTCAGGGATTAAATACTGGGCGGAGGTATGCATATGTCAGGGATTAAATATTGGGCCGAGGTATGCTTATGTCAGGAATTAAATACTGGGCCAAGGTATGCATATGTCAGGGATTAAATACTGGGCGGAGGTATGCATATGTCAGGAATTAAATACTGGGCCCAGGTATGCATATGTAAAGGATAATACTGGGCCCAGGTATGCATATGTCAGGGATTAAATACTGGGCCCAGGTATGCATAGGTCAGGGATTAAATACTGGGCCCTGGTATGCATATGTCAGGGACTAAATACTGGGCCCAGGTATGCATATGTCAGGAATTAAATACTGGGCTGAGGTACGCATATGTCAGGGATAATACTGGGCCCAGGTATGCATATGTCAGGAATTTAATACTGGCCTAGGTATGCATATGTCAGGGATTAAACACTGGGCCCAGGAATGCATATGTCAGGGATTAAATACTGGGCCGAGGTATGCATATGTCAGGAATTAAATATTGGGCCGAGGTATGCATATGTCAGGAATTAAATACTGGGCCAAGGTATGCATATGTCAGGGATAATACTGGGCCCAGGTATGCATATGTCAGGGATAATACTATGCCCGGGTATGCATATGTCAGGGATAATACTGGGCCCAGGTATGTATAATTATGTCAGGGATAATATTGGGCCCAGGTATGCATATGTCAGGGATTAAATACTGGGCCCAGGTAAGCATATGTCAGGGTTAATACTGGGCCCAGGTATACATATGTCAGGGATTAAATACTGGGCCCAGGTATGCATATGTCTGGGATTAAATACTGGGCCCAGGTATGCCTTTGTCAGGGATAATACTGGGCCCAGGTTTGGATATATATACAGTGAAACTACGTTCCCTCAAACAAGAGAACGTTCGAGAACCGGCGTTCCCTCGAGGTCGGAGCTTGGTCCCGAACTTTTTTCCTTCTATTTTCATATAAAATATACCCACGCTGCATCGAAACCTATTTATGTCGAGCATTGGAGCAATATCCTCGGTCCCAAGTACACAAATCGTGCACAAAACCTTATGGCTCCCTCGAGGACATAATTTCACACTTTTTCCCGAACGTGTGTTCCAAAATAAACAAACAATTGCTAGGTGTTAAAAATTTTGCAAGTTGTAAAAATTGCAATGACAAGTGAAAGGCAATTTGATAAAGTGTGAAAAACCGTTTTTCACTGTTAACGCTTGACAGATAAAAGTTGAAATGGGCATTTGAGATGATCATTATGAGAAGTTAATGACGAGAAGTTAACGCTTTAGATGTGGTCAGAAGGTTCTTTGAATTCACTGCCGATGCTGACTGTGATTTTCAGACGCTCTGTACGCTGTCACGTCACATTACGATTGAACAGTTTCGCGAAACTGTCAAGATGAACCAATCAACAATCCTTGATTTTACGAAACTTAAATCTGATTAATGCCACAAAATGTACTGTCATTCAAATGTTGCTTGTTACAAAATGTGCTTTTTTGTTAAAATAAACATTTCTATTTATTCATTTATAGTTTTTTCTTTTGCGTTTTACATTTAGTTTACGTCAACCTTTGAACATATTAGCGATTTCCACAATGCAACACATAATCGGTGTCTTAGTAAACATTCTGTTTGACGACTTCAAACTTAAAATACACTGAAAGATATTTCATATCAAACTGGAAAATTGAAAATCGGGTCGTTCAAAACATCGGTTCCCTCGAGGTTTTTGCTCGGTCCCTGGCGACCTCGAGCGATCACAGTTTTACTGTATATACATATATATGTAAAACAAGAAGCTGATTGTTAACAGGTCAGGTGATATTTACTGAAAAATATATGTTTCTACCATCAACACCCGTTTGAGCTCGTTAACACACCTCCATAACAGAAAAAAAGACAAACATTTCATGCTATGATTTATAAATATCAATTCTAAAGGAGGTCTTATGCTTAGGTTGACATTAACTTTCTTGGGATAAGATTAAATGCTATCACCCTCCATGGGTTCTAATCTTTGAACAAAAAATTGAGTGATAAGAATTGATATCAAGCCAAAAGCAGCTGTTCTTCAAAATTTATACATATTTCTTTAACGTTTTGTACATAAAATTAATGCAGGTAGGTAACTATCAAAACAGTTCCCAAATGTTATAATTCTTGCATTGAAATGTCTCTTGACATTAGTATCTTTCAATGTTCCAAATTTGTTTGATCTCTCAATGATCCTTAGGTGCGTAACTTTCACATGATGTTTATAAATAGTAGGAGATTCAACTGCTACTTTTCAGTAAGGCCACAATTGAAATAAGTACTGTTTTGCCCATACTATGCCCACATTTTGAGGCGTGGGTAAGTAGTGGTTTTTTTTAGACTTGAGCATTCCCTCAAGGCTTTTTGTAATAGACCAAATATATCAACTGAGTCCAATTGGAGCTGAAAATCATACCCGGATGTACCAGATCCCAATAAAAAAACAAATTGTGAAACATACCTGAAATAATGTTTTATTTACAAAATAAGTTCATGTTCGTATTGAAGTAAGAATGCAGAATAGTTTATTTACATATATTAACAGTAAACACACATATCAAACACGGATACGAAAGGGAAAACTCCTATAAACTGTAAAATGCCTAACAGTTTTGGTTTTGACCGCATTTTAACTGTAGTGCATAATAATTCTATGAAGAAGTTACGACAGGGGAGGGAACTCAGATATACAATATATATAAATTAATTAAAAGCAATTTCCTCCATATACTGCACTGCCCTGGCAGTGAAATTAGCTAAATGAACAATATATAACAACAGGGTGAGGACTCACGTGACCTAAAGGGGTTCTTACATGGGTCACCACAGGTCACAACCAATGTCAACAAACAGTTAAGTGACATTAATTTCTGAATATTTTTTGACAGAAATGATATGAATATATTTCTTAGCCTATAAAAGACTATTCTATTTTCTGCTTCTATACGTGTGAAATACTTTAGATTTGCTTGTATTTTAATAATGCAATAATTGGCCAAAATTTCAGCGTTGCATCGTTCTACCATATTCGGTCAAGTTCAAATTTTGGCCAAGGATTGGATCATTAAAATACATGAAAATCTAACATATTTCACATGTAAAAAAAAACAGGATGGTGGTGATTGTGGTAAGTGCCATGCTATCATTCATATAAATTATTATGAAAATCAAGTAGAAGGAATCATCACTCAAGCCATTCAGCACTATCATTGCTTTGATTTTACTACCTTAGCCCTGCATTCTGCATTGTGAGAATGAAAATCGCAGGTATTTTTATGTTGGCAAAACAAACTATTTATTAATTGCAGCCTAGTTGTCAAGCTATGTCTATCAATGATCAAAGTTTCAACTAGACATGTGACAGGAGTGAAGAATACCCCAACACACCTGGTGGACACAGGAATCGTAAGCCATTTCATTGAAAAGTGGCCATATCTTCATTAAACAATGTTCCATTGTAATTATAATAGAACTTGTAATGTTATAGTGTATACATGGGTACAAGAATATTTAAATCCATTTTAGCTGTCATAAGAAATCATCAACACAGAAAGTTGAAAAGTGCCATAACTCTGTCAAATATTGGTTGTCTGTTTGTAGAGTCAAACATGACCTGTATTTTATTGTGATAAACTGTGTACCAAAAATTGTCCCAAATCCTCAACTCTTTTATAAGTAATTGTCTGGACACCATTTATTTGCAAAAATAATTTGAAAAGGGGACATAACTCCATAAATAATGCAGCAGTTTGTAACCAATGTCAAAGCTGACTTGTATATTATGGTGATAAACATGTATACCAAAAATGTTTCAATCCATCAACGACTTAATTACTATTTGTTCAGACACCATATTTTTGGCAAATTCTACGTTGAAAATCGGCAGAACACTATCACAAATTAGTGGTTTGTAACCAAAGATCAACTTGACCTGCATTAAATGGTGATCAACATGTGTATCAAAAAATATTCAAGTCCCTCAACCTTTTCATTCCTTTCATGAATAATTGTCCAGACAAAACGCCTGACCATAGGACTTGCAAGCTCACTCCTGCATATTCCCTTAAATTACACTTTGTTGGGGTATATTCTAACTACTTTCTTCAAGTGATTTTCAAGTTACGTTTATCAAATTGTGTTTAACTTGACTATTGGATATAAAGCAGTTTATACTTTTCATATACAGTCAGCCTAGGTGAGGTTAATGGTAAGTGACCATGATAGATAAATATATATTAGGTTTTTAGTTATGGATTTTCTTATACTATTTTAAAATTACTCTTCTTTTTTTAGTGTTTGTAATCAGACAAACTTAATCTTAAACATAATTGTACAACAATTTGATATTTTGTTCATCCAATTTTGGCTGTAAGACCATTTAAAGACAATAAAAAATCATCATTTAAAACCAGGAGTGGGTGAGGGCAAAACAATTTCTTCACATATAATTATAACACTTTGCATGATTATCCTGAAAAATTATAACAACACCTTCACTTGGAAGTGTTAGCTTAAGAAAAAATGCCACAAATATGATTATATTTTTTGTGTTGCATGATGCAACATGGAATCTAAAGAAAACATGATTAGGCATTTGTTTCTTCTTTTTTTAATATAAGCAATAAATGCTTTGACATCATTTTCATTAAATATGACACTTTCCTCCCATTTTTCTCGAGTATTTTAGTCTATAATTTTATTCCATTACTTTTGGTAATACAGCTTTTAATCGTTATGAAACAATTTTACTTTTCTACCTTGTTGACTAAATTTATATTATTATATTTTAATTAATGCAGATGATTAAAAAGAGTTAAAAAAGCATTGTTTTTGACCTCTCTTCAAAAATCATTGCAGAATTATTTTTCTTCAACTTTGAAATTAATTGATTACTGAAAACGCATAATTAATTGATGAAAATGCTATCACAGCATTACAAAACAAATATATATAATAATACATTAATACATAATACAAATAAAATCATTATTTGAGCCGTATCCCACAACAAGATTAAGTCACAAAATTTACATCAAATATTGTTGTTTGCAAGCATGTTTTTGTACAAAAGCAAATATTAACACCATTTTGCTGAATACAGTAGTGATTTATTTTACATGTTAACTTGTATTTGCACATTTGCAGCCAAGTACGTGTTCAGAAACATCTATGAAAATTGGGGGTTTTTTTCATTTTAAAATCAACAATTTAATTGATTAGTTAGTATTATTTTATTATCATGCGAGTGGCGTGAGAGTGGTTAAAACAAAAATAAATGTGTTAAATAACCCACTTAGATTTTTATGATTATATCTTATAATTCGTCAAATTTCTTCTTTTTTTTATATAAAATTTTTGAAAACCTAAATTTTGTCCAAAAGTCTCTAAACCATCAGATGACTTAAGACTGAAATTCCTAGTTGCGGAAGCTGCGTCATCTCTCGTGTTGAGCTCTTAAGGGGTTTGCAGTAGTAGTAATTCTGATCAACCTTCAACTTCCCCTATACAAAGGTGAGTCTCGGTTAATCTATCAATATATGCATCAAAATTTAAACAAATTTATTCTAAGGGAACGAATGTGTCTACTGGATAAATTTCATTCAGTTTTAAACTATACCAAGCTTACAGTTTATCATAAAAACTTAATAATCTTATAACAATAATAATCATAATAATAAAAATAATAATTATGATAATAATGATAATAATGATGATGATGATGATGATGACGATGATGATGATGATGATGATAATGATGATAATAATATTTTTTATAATAATAATAATAATAATAATAATTATAATGATAAAAAAAGGATAATAATAATTATGATAATTTTATATTGATAACAATAATAATAATAATTATAATAATAATAATAATGATGATGATGATGATTATGATGATAATAATAATAATAATAATAATAATAATAATAATAATAATAATAATAATAATGATAATAATAATAGTAATGTTGATAATAATAATAATAAAATAATAATAATGATAATAATAATAATAATAATAATAATAATAATAATAATAATAATAATAATAATAATACTAATGATCACAATATTAGTAAAAATATTATAATTATTATTATTATTATTTAAAATAAATTCTATAGATACTACGTTATCAATTTGTATATATTTTTATCAATTTGTATATATTTTTCACTAATTGATAATATTACTCAAGATGTTGGCAATATTTCCCATCATTGTACACTACACAGAGGTTTCTTAAACAGCTGATAAGTGTCAATCATGGCTTAAAAAAAATAGCCCAGGAGGTCTGTTTGAGTATAAGGGACTCATGCCAAAAGCTGTATAACGGCTTCGATCCCTTTTGATATTGTTTCCAAAGTCATTTAGATCAATTTCAAGGTACTCCCTACAATTTTTGATGCAAACATTGGAGCAAAGAAAAATCTCTACAACTGCACAATGAAGTTCCTAACCCTAGTTCCAGGATGAATTCTGACATCTAGAACCTCTGATTATACAGCAGAGATAATCAGGGTTCACCTGGCCACTTGCTTTTTATTAATTATAATTCAGCGGGGTTAACACTTCCCACTAATTGATTTAATTTACATGAATATTTACACATATTCCCCGAAACTATGGACCAAAAATTGAAAAAAAAAAAAATGATACAAACTTTCACTGCATAGAACTTCATGACCAGATCTACATACAATTATGTACAATTTGTACAAACTGATTTGAATTATAAATTGATGAATATAAAGATGTATCTATATCTTCTATAATTTGCACTGATTTTCCTTTTGGAAGTTGATTATTTATTTTAAATTTAAAACCTATGATGCATGTAACAGCATTTTCTTGCATACAAACAATAACAATAAAAATAGAACAGTTTACTCTTTGTAAATCCACAAGATGCTTTCAAAAAAGAATAAACGGGTAATATAATGTGGATGAAAATAAATAAATACATCTGAAAAGATTTAATTATCAACTTGTAAAAGGTAGCGGTCGGAAGTTTCACTGTTTCACTAATAAGCCAAATAATATAGCCTTACTTTAAAACTAAGGTTCAGCTAATGCATGGTTGCTTTATACATAGAAATATCATTAATTAGCCTTGCAGCTAATGCATGGTTGCTTTATACATAGAAATATTTCATTAATTAGCCTTGATCAGATTTATTAAAATCATTATAAAATAATAAAATCTCATAATTTCAAAGTAGTTGTAATGTAACAATGAAATGCCAAAAGTTACAAAATCATTTCATTTTTTTATTTATTTTTTTATTTTTTAAATATGCTGCTGGTTAACTTTCTATAATATTGTATTTTTTTTTTCCATTTTTTTAACTCTGGTGATTTCGTATTGATATTGAGTTTATTAATTTGAAGAGACTTTTAAATTCTCTTCTGTTTTAATATAAATATATATTCTGTTAGGCAAGTATAATCATTAGAGATTTACTAAAATTATTTTTAAAAAGAATTATTGTAATTAAAATGAAATAAATGTTTAAATAAAACAAAGTAAAAATTGGTTTCCTTTCTATTTTTTGAATCTTGCGGGCATTTAAATGGTTGACATAAAAAAACATGTTTTTTTTACTAACACAACACTAAGTCAATATTTAGAATGTCACAATAAAAAATTATCTATAAAAATCCGTACAATAATAAAATAATCCCTTTAAATGAAAAAAAAATCAAGATTTTTTTTTTTTCAATAATCACTTAATATCTAAAATATCTATAAACATATAAACAACCCAAAGAAACACTATATGTTGTTGTTTTCTCAAGTAAAACCTACCTGTCCGAAATTTATGTTCACATACTAATGAGTAAAATCCCAGGTCCTTCTTACAATAACTTGCTATCTCCTATAGCGAATTAAAGATCAATTAATAAGTTCCATCCCTGTGTATCAATTCCCCAACAAAACACCAGTACCATCACTCCACATGAACACACTAGCCACAATCTATATATGTTGGTAACTGTCAGTGAGTCTCACCAGTTTAAATGTAAATATTTTTTACCTAGCCATCAGTCAATCGTCAAATTGCTATTAAGCAGTATCGACTGCATCGTTTTCACTTGCATTAAGAGTCAGTTAAACACTATAAATGCACCATGGCTGACTATCTACATAATTGCATTTTCATTAAAATTGTTTTCACCTATGATCAAATGATTTCTTAAAATACATTATATCTTCAGATACATTCACTGTCAGATTAAAACTAATGTGTGTGACTTTAATTAAGTAAAAAAATAATAAGTTATTGTAGAATCATTTTCGAACTTACAGAAAAAAAATAACTTTCAGCTCATTTATAATATTAATCGCATGGCAAAAATTCTAGGAAAAAAACAACATATACACAAAAAAATAAATCCACCTACTCCCAAAATGTAATACAATTAACTTCCTCCAACATCAGATTATAAACCAATAGAATTTCTAGAATGCATAAAAAAGTTTAAAACTCTAAAATGAACAACTCACTGCAGACGATATACACAAGAAAACTTGCTTGAGAGTTTTCGTAGAACAGTTAGCACTATATGAGACAGCGGTGGGGAAGTCTTGATATGTTTTGTATGTGTCTGTCAAGAAATCAAGAACCTCCGACTGACAAGCGCTGGTGATAATATCAATTACGTTAAAACATAAATATATTCCCCGCCTGTAATTGCCTGCTTGCATAGCTTGTTGCAGTATGTCACAAGTAAACCTGTGCGTTGCAAGCACGACTGTCGATGATTATCATGGAAAATGTTCGAAACTTAGGTCGGGATAATTCTAACTGCATGTTGCATTGCGCTATTACCAATTAACTTTTGTTGCATACTGTTTATTGTGATGAATTTATGTTTGCCTAAATGACATTTAATACTTATACCTAAATCATACACAGCCCCACAGCTGGGGCCATATTACTGAAACATCTTAAGTTTATATCTTTTCTTTATATTCAACATTTTTGTTTAACTGTTTTATTCTGATGGTATAAAGTGTTATGCTTAATGCAGAATTTGCAATGAAAATATGGACAATTAAGTTTTAAAAAAGAAAACACTTCTTTATTAAATTAAACATGAACATTCAAGAAATATAACAATTCAAAATTTTACACTGGATTAAAAATATTCTTGATACTGTTAAGATGTTTCTGTTATAAAGTGCAAGAACACGTTATCTTTAAAAATTCACCTAATTCCTCTCTACCTCAACATCTCTACTGTAGTACAGCCTAAAATGATACAAAATCATGCATGTTTTACTTTTATTTCTCACAGATGATCATGATGAAATAATGAATAAAAATTCGGTATTTTTAAAAGAATAAAACAGTTATAATTCAAATCATACCAATCTATTGAAGAGCTTATTTCAAAAACATTCGGCAATTATATACCCATGTACACACAATATGTAAAACATATATGTGATGTTTCATAGTCAATGGTCATCCAACTATTGAGGAATATAATTTCAAATTCAACAATTTTATGTTTACAATACAATACATCAAATAAAGCAGGCCCAAATTTCTGAAAACATCTTAAGCTTAACAGGCTTATGTAGCTTATTTTACTAAGCCAAAATACATACTTAAATTTGATTTTGATAAATGAGAAATGGCTTAATGTGAATATCATAAAGTTAATTCATTATCAAAGTTTGGAAACTCTTGAAGAAGTAAATAATACAAAAATTATACCAAAAAATAATAATAGTGAGCTTTAAAACTTGATCCTGTCATTAGGGACTTGAAGAAGTTTGTAGAATTTGGGAGTATAGTTTACTATTGCATAAATATGATGAGGATAATTGTGTGTTTCAGTGAAAGATTGTACCGGTAATATATTTCACAGAGTGAGCACCATAAGTTACAGATATTATCCTGTACTTGGGGCCAGGGGCTGGTTTCAAAGGATCTAAGACTGCTATATATTTTCCCACCTTTTTCTATAATCTGGCAAGATAGTATAATTATATAGCAACCCGACCAGATGGCTGAGAAGTCCTTGCTTGCTAACAGTTATATGACTTAAGTTTTTTTCTGGAACTGATTCTAGAGTAATTGATTTGTACTTGAGAATTTCCTCAAGAACAATGAGTTATACTCAATTACTGCTCTTTGGAATATAGACCAAAGACTTTAATTGACCTATTATATAAGAGAAAGCACTTTTAAAAAGAGTAAAAACATATGTAATTTTTAATAATGTTTGATGTTATATTTTAAAATGAGTTAAGATTGAGATTGAGATTTGACTTATTTTAGTATGTCCATGATATTGGGGCCCTTGGTGTTTGAGATAATGTAGTATGTCCATGATATTGGGGTCCTTGGTGTTTGAGATAATGTAGTATGTCCATGATATTGGGGCCCTTGGTGTTTGAGATAATGTAGTATGTCCATGATATTGGGGTCCTTGGTGTTTGAGATAATGTAGTATGTCCATGATATTGGGGCCCTTGGTGTTTGAGATAATGTAGTATGTCCATGATATTGGGGCACTTGGTGTTTGAGATAATGTAGTATGTCCATGATATTGGGGCCCTTGGTGTTTGAGATAATGTAGTATGTCCATGATATTGGGGCACTTGGTGTTTGAGATAATGTAGTATGTCCATGATATTGGGCCCCTTGGTGTTTGAGATAATGTAGTATGTCCATGATATTGGGGTCCTTGGTGTTTGAGATAATGTAGTCATGATTGTACCTCAACATCCACAATAAAACCTCTTATCCTGCTGCAATCTGTTGTCAAATATCCCATTAGACGCAATTTAAATAAAAATCAATGAAGATAAAAAGTTTTAAAAAAATTTAAGTATGATTTCTTAACACAATCTTTCCGCCAACCAGAGATCCTACTTATGCTATTTTTCTTAGACATATTTATTACTTAAGTGTTTAGCCTGATTATTGGAAACCACACTTTCTTCCCCATGAATTTAATAGTACTCTCAAATCAGTTTCTATTAACTTGAATAGCCTTTCTTTGAATATGACAAACTGTAAAATTTAAATTCCAAACAAAATGATCAAATGTGTTTATTTAATATAAATTTAAGATATACACAATATAACATAAAAATCTACAAAATAATGGTATAATTATAAAAGATTCTAGTAAAATTATTTTATAAAAATCTTACTTTTTTACAGATATTGAAGAAATTTATGTGATCTGCAGTTCTCATAATTATTAGACCAGGAGGCTGTGTCTATTTATGGATTGATCGCATATTTTCTTGCATTTATGCTTTATGAATGCAGATAGGGCACGCAAGCAAATTCCATTAAGCGCGCAAGCACTTCTTCGTTATTTGCCTGCTAGCCCTTCTTGTTCATACAGCATGAACGCAAGAACAAATGTGCTCAATACTTATATTTACATTTAGTGCTTCTTGGTAATTTGCTCAATTCTTTAATTTAGAATTAAGAATAATTGTTCATATTAAAAATTAGCACTATCTTTTGCAATTGAGTATTTGTTCTTACAGAAATCTTACCAACAACATACGTTTGTATTAAAGAATTAATAGCTGATATTTATAACCTTCTTTATCGTTTGTTTATTACATTGCCCTAATCCAGTCGGAGTGCAATATTGAAATAAGCAATGCCGTCATAACTCCCTGCGTGTTATACAATATGAACATCAAGTTTTATTTATAGTATGCAAAGGTCTTAAAGCAAAATTAAATATAATAGGAATGTTGTGTAAATAGTTCTCATTTACTGGGGGATACTAACTAATTATGTTATATTTTTAATTAGGTAAATTCATGAATTAACACACTGGCTCAAACATTTACCAGTGCTAAAGGACTGTTTTACAACTCGCAAATAACCAATCAATAAGAACAATAATATTTTATTCCATTTTTTTAATATAGGTAGTTCCACAATTAATAAATTGTTTAGTGTTTCCCAAACACCCCCTGAACCTTGGAATTGATACTATGAGGGCCCGGTAGTGTTGTGGGCATGTTTATTTATTTATTTATGCAATATCATTCTTCCATGGGTCAGTGAATCCATTTAATGTACCAGTCATTTAATGTACCAGTCATTTAATGTACCAGTCATTTAATGTACCAGTCATTTAATGTACCCGTCATTAAATGTACCCGTCATTTAATGTACCCGTCATTTAATGTACCAGTCATTTAATGTACCAGGCATTGAATGTACCAGTTAGTTAATGTACCAGGCATTTAATGTACCAGGCATTTAATCCTGCAGTCCAATCAAACTTTAAACTTAATTTAAATCTGGATTGGTTATCGAGTACAGCACAACTCATGAAACTTAAGAAGAAAAGTGGGACTTGCTGTAAACAAAATTCAGCAAACATGAATTAATAAGTTGACCATAACCTTTGTGATTATTTTAAAAGCTAAGCGCCTCTTCAGCAAGCTGATTCAAAAAACAAATAACAGTACCTTATGTGTTGGATAATTGGACAAATTTCATAAGCTATAATCAAACTGAAATCGACATGTATGATCGTTCATTGAACCTGAAATAATCTAAAGTGTTTTTCCATACCAAAAAAACATTATGTCTAGTACCAGCACTTCTATGGCTCTAATATGCTATTTAACGACCACCTTTTATGGGTATATCTTATATAATGGTAAGACAACCAGAAGCATTCAATACAATGTGTTCTGATGAAGATTATGTTTACATTGAGAAAGATAAAGAATAAATGAACAATAAATAAGATAATGAATACAGAAAAACCAGTTCTGCAAACGATTGTTTAAAACATTGACCAAATATTTCGGTTAATTCCCTAATTTATTTTATTTGATTTGTTTATATAAATTATTAAACATGTGTATCATCTTCCTTTATTTGATGGTAACTGGTTTGACAATAAATAAATAATGTTTCTTGATTTGCATGTCTTTGAGTGTGACAGCCTTGGAGCTCCATACTTGTCTGGTAGGTATCATGGATGATGTGGGCAATGTTGGTCTAGCTACCAATATGATATATGACTGGGCTGATAGGTGACTGTGGGTATTATGAGTTTAAACTAATTGATTTCTACTGTTTGAATAGTAAAAACATGAAGCTATATGTCTGGGGTTTGAAAAAAAACAACACCAGTAAGCATATAAAATAGATCAGCAACGATGACATTTCAATGAAATTCAATTATTGAAAATAATTCATGTTCTGAAAATCCTATTCTAAAGCCACAAGGTCCTCCCATGAAAATGATGCAAAATTCTACAAAAGAATGAACATAAAAAACAAAAAGGGGAATCAAAAGCTTGTCTTTGTTTTATCAGTTTTGAGGCATGATTACTTACTGCTAGAGTTATGGGCCCTGCTACTCATGGGCGTCATACTGGTGTCAAGTTTCATTCTCCATGTAACTGTTTTTCAGCTATGACTAAGGTAAAGGTTTTGCATGTGGCTGTAGCACCACCAAGGCTGCTGATGCTGAAGACATACAACACCAAATCTATTACAATACTTTTACTCTTATTTTCTTTGAAAGACAAACAAGCTAAAAATTCTGTTTCTGAAGGGGTGCCTTAAGGGAAAAACAGTAATTTACAGTCTATCTTGGGATATTTATTTTGCTAGGTCGGTCCAAAACAAACAATTTATTGCAATTAATAAATCTGCCAACAAATGTCATGTGTTGTCAAAAACAATGTTGTTCGCCATTCAGAGCACTGTAGCACATTACACGCCCAACTGAACACCTACAAACTAGGACTAACGTAAGGTTACTTCAGATCACCAACGACTAGCCCTCACATTAAAAGGTAAGCGAAATGGAGAGACTGTTTTGATGAAACAAGAGCACCCTTATACAGTCTGTTTCTTCATAGAAAAGAGGTCATGTAAGCTACACTTACTACAGGGCTAAATTACTCTATAACAATTGTGTTTAAAGGCGAACTTATGAGGCTTCAGACCAAGGAGTAATACAGCTATTGTATATAGGAAAAGGAGGGTCAAACTTGGGTAGTACTGAAGAAACATTCTGGTCATAGTGATTGGACTTACTACACAGAATTTATAAGAGATATTTGTCAAACATTATGCCCCCTAAGTGCCACTATGTCAGAAACATCTGCAAGATGGAAAAAGGTGTTTGGAAAAAATGCACAGATTTTAAATGGTTGCAAAGGTTTTATAAAAGTGATGAAAAACATTTCAAACATGTTATCAAAGTTTTCATTTGACTTAAATGACTGTAACTGTGACCTTTGGACACTGACTTCTCGCCAAAAATACAGGGTTGAACTAGTTATGGGCAACAAACAACCGAAGTTCCATGGTCCTAATAAGACCATGGAACTTCGGTTGTTTGTTGCCCATAACAATGAAATGATGATTTTAACTAATTAAAATCATCATTTCATTGTTTTCATAAGACTAAAGTACTTAAACTTTGACTAAACAGTAGGGGTCACCAGCTGCGCACTGGCAACCTACCACTTAAGTTTCATGGTCCTAGGTGAAATGGCTCTCAATGTATCTTGAGGACATAGTTTTCATAAGACTGTTGACCAGCGCTTCTAAAATTTTGGAACCTCAATCGGTCCGGACCCAGCCACAATCGGTTTGGATCCGGCGACCCCCCCCCCCCCAAAAAAAAAAGAAAGGCCTGTTCAAAAGTCTGAATATTTAGAAATGTCACACATTTTCGCGACATCTTTTCTGTCAATATTTTTTCGCGATATCGCAATTCCTAAGAGGGTTCTAGAGCCGCATAGCCGATTCAGATAGTCATTGATACAAGCTTAATTCAAATGAGATTCTCATCGAGTTCTGTGGCGTTTCTAATAAGAACGATTGCGATCATAAATAACTGTGGCTGTCGAGAAGCAGTCAGACGACAAAAAATGAAACAGTATTGTGTTTTATTTGCTTAATGCATCTACAGTGGTTCACCATTCAACTGATACTCTTGAATAATAATATTTATCTAGATTTATAATTGGGACTTCAAGCTATAAGTGTGATATCGACAACGATTTTTTCATTACTGCGAATTAAAATGACGTAAGCGGCGCACTCAGCTTCCAGACTATGTAGTTAATCAAGCTTGTCGCTGTTGATATCCTATATATGACTAGGTTCGGATTAACAATGACATATGCAATTTAAAAGAACAATTTAAATTTAACAGTTTGGTAATCAACAAACGGATATATCATGTAATGATCGACGACGACATAACATATTCATATTGCCATGTGAAAATATGGACCGATTTTAACACTTCATCAGGATAGCTGCAAGCACTTAATTAACACATAGTTTGTTTAATTGTGTCTTCTGCCAATACCAAAACACGTGATTGGACCGATTGCAAGCGTCTGCTAATTAACAGATAGGCTTTAGAGTGTTCAGCGTAGCGGAAAAAGCAGCTGGTCGCATCGGTCTCATGGTAACTAAGACACTTTTATGACCTATTGGGGGTAGTTTTGAATGTGTGAATGACCCGTAAATGTTTGTGTATTACAATTTCTACAACTTTGACAGACTTAGTCGTTTTGGCCCGAAATTCTAAAAAAAAATGAGAAAATCGGTCCAGACCGGCGAATTGCTGGTTTTTAGAAGCCCTGCTGTTGACCATGACCTTGACCTTTGACCCATTAATCTCAAAATCAGTAGGGGTCATATGTTTGTTAAGGGTAAACTATCACTTAAGTTTCATGGTCCTAGGTTAAACCATTCTTGAGTGATTGTGCATACAAACCTTTCTCAACACTGTTGACCAGACAAACCTTTTGACCATGAACTTTTAAATACTGCTCTGATGCACAAAACAAATTTAGTAGGACATTATGTCAAACATTTAGGTCAATTTTATTGTTTCCAGAAAATAGGACATTCTCATGAATAACTGACATTGATTCATTCACTTACACACATTTGGTGTACTAAGAAGGTTGTTTTAATCAGGCAATAATGTACATATGTTTATAATCAACATTAAATAATCAGACGGTGGCCAATCATCGGTCGACTATCGCCCAGGTATTTCTGTCCGAGCGGCTCAAGGATGCCGGAAAATTTAAATGTACATAAACTGTTTTCTCGTACACCAGAGTGCACATCTGCTGTTTGATACAGCTAGAATTTTGACAAACCACTGATGCATGAAGATGTCTGAACTGCTGCTAAAGAAAACTGTACATTTTAGCAAAATTAATGTGTCACAAAACATATTTTACTTACAATCTATTCCTATCTGGTAGTCAAATTCTTTGAGGAGCGCAACCCTCTTCACCCTGTCTTTATTAACGTTGTGCGTCAGGTCATAAAAGATTGGATTTTCTTCCAAGAACTGGGCAATTGCTTCAGCCTGCTCGACACTTAACTGAGGATATGATGCTTTTTCCACCTCCTGATATTGTAGATCCGCAGGCTGATCAGCGGCTGGAGGGAGAGTCTCTGGCCATGAAATGACTTTCCTTCTCGACATCTTGACTGGAAATGATAAGCTGAAGATGCAGACCAGGACCTATCTACCCACATGATCTGCAAATGAACTGGTCGGAGTCCTTCAGTCTCCTGGCAGACACCTGAAGGGCATCGTCCGGAGTCCGTCAGTCATCGGACGGAGGTCGTCCGGCTGGTCGCTATACATAGGCTATTTTCATTTGAGGAAGACAAATCACCAGATTAGTCCCCCTTAACAGATGCACTCTTAATCCCAAATAAGATTTACCACAATTAATACAATTGTTTAAATATACCACAAATAAATTTCAAAAACAATGGTTCTTATAAAGGATACCATGTTTAATTTGCAAGAAAGGTGCAGAAAACACGGTATTTTTACCTTATGAGATGATAGTTATTCTTTTAGCACTCACCAATCATTTAATATTTTTGGTTTGCACCTATTAATTACAATCTTTTATCAGTAATTAATATTTTCAATTAATGTATTATTTAGGTAGATAAAGGTTCATCACTCAACATTTATGATTGTTATACATGTGTATATATTGATTTTGAATAAGAGTGTCACTACAAACTATCAAATGAGGGTAGCCACTTACCAACTTTAGAAGTTTGAAAGATGTTGCAAGTGTGAAACTTCATGTTTGACCGAGATATCACCCTTCCTGAGGTCTCAAACCTCTTACAAGTATTTGCACCCACATATAAGTGCTATCTGAACTTCAATCTCCCATCTTTCAAATCATGCTGGAATAAATAAGTGAAAACCTAATTTTTCGGTCCCCGCCATGTGATCAGAAAATTTAACAGTGCTGCAGTAATATTAATGGTTAAGAAAATCTAAAATGCCAATTTAAAACCCTAGAAACAGCCACTAAGGCATTAAAATCTACCATCATGCAAACTGGTGCCATTATCTCTAGATGGAATCAGGACGAGAATGCATTAAAGGGATTCTTTCACAGGTCGGAGAAAAATGATTCAAAATAATAATCATTAAATTGAGTCTTATATAGTTATTGATATGAACTGATACATACATTGTACCTTTATTACAGAAATTTAAAAGTCAAACTTAAAATCATCCAAATTATAGTTGGGTTATTTTATCCTTATGTTTTAGAATGTTCTGTCATGTTTTCAATTGTTTGCAAAGAAAGTTTATTTGAACTTTTAATGACAACTCACCATTGTAACAACAATTTTGTTCATAATAAATTCAATTCATAATATTCCTTGTCTGGGACTCTATTAAACATGAGACTGTCCCTTTAATGTAAGCCATTATCAAATTGTGCAGACTTATTATATGAGAACATGTTCTGGGTAAAGTCTATTTGCCGTATGCTAGCCGCTCTCTTGAGTTAGCAGCAGGAGGTGGCATGCAGCTCTCACGCAGCCCCACCTCCATAGTTATTATCAATGGGACCCCACTACGATTTACCCCACCCACTTTGATGTAATCTCAACCAGTAATAGGCAGGGGAACAATAAAGCTTTTTATTTGCAAATCAGTGATCCTACAGTGCACCAAATCAACGGTGCCTCCGTCTTGCTTTAAGGAACTCTCCCAAAGATTGTTATCAAAATGCATTATCTACTAAATCAACATTCAAACACTTAAAATTAATACATTTAGAACTGTTTCTTGCAAAAGACTGTTATTTTTTTGGTGGCCAAAATACACCAATAATGCAGCCAACCTACTCAACAGTGATCAGGGAAACCAGTTTGAAATTTAGGGGCGGGAACATGATACCACAGTATCAATGTCAGTGGGGTTTTATTCTGACCAATTTATAAAGCACTCAAATAACTTGTTCTAGGTTTGTTCTTGCTCATGATTCTTGGCAAAATACAAATTCCTAATGTTAGTCAAATGAGGCATTGTTATCAAACTGAAAGGCCCCTGAAGTGCTGGAAAAAAACACTATTTTATTGAAGAACCCTTACCTGCAGATGCGAGAATGTTTCTGCCTTCTATTTTCATACATATTCTGTTTTAATAGTTTTAAATGCAATTCAAGCAGATAACTTAGCATTTTTTTTAAAGAAGATTCCTATAGGCAGGGGTGTAGAAAGGCATTAAACATTTGGGCTGCAAATATGGGTGTCCCCCCCCCTCCCCCTCTCACAATTTCTTTTGTAAAAATCGGCTATGGAATACGCAAATTTCAGCACATTCATTTAAAGCATAAACTTCCAATAATGATATTACATAATTACAGAAATGGTTTCACATGCCTGAAACAAAGATGAACAAATATCCCAAATGGAGTGAGTATGTGGGATTCAAGCCAAAAGCGGGGTAAAATGACCAACAATCCCAGATAGAGTACAAGGGATTCAAGTCAAGAGCAGGGTTAACTGACTTACAGTCCCAGATGGAGCACAAGAGATTCAAGCCAAAACCAGGGTTAACTGACCAACAGTCCCAGATGGAGCACAAGAGATTCAAGCCAAAAACAGGGTTAACTGACCAACAGTCCCAGATGGAGCACAAGAGTTTCAAGCCAAAACCAGGGTTAACTGACCAACAGCCCCAGATGGAGCACAAGAGATTCAAGCCAAAAGCAGGGTTAACTGATCAACAGTCCCAGATGGAGCACAAGAGATTCAAGCCAAAAACAGGGTTAACTGACCAACAGTCCCAGATGGAGCACAAGAGATTCAAGCCAAAAGCAGGGTTAACTGATCAACAGTCCCAGATGGAGCACAAGAGTTTCAAGCCAAAAGCAGGGTTAACTGACCAACAGTCGCAGATGGAGCACAAGAGATTAAAGCCAAAAACAGGGTTAACTGACCAACAGTCCCAGATAGAGCACAGGAGATTAAAGCCAAAACCAGGGTTAACTGATCAACAGTCCCAGATGGAGCACAAGAGTTTCAAGCCAAAAGCAGGGTTAACTGATCAACAGTCCCAGATGGAGCACATGAGATTCAAGCCAAAACCAGGGTTAACTGATCAACAGTCCCAGATGGAGCACAAGAGATTCAAGCCAAAACCAGGGTTAACTGATAAACAGTCTAAGATGGGGTACAAGAGTTTCAAGCCAAAAACAGGGTTAACTGACCAACAGACCCAGATGGAGCACATGAGATTCAAGCCAAAAACAGGGTTAACTGATCAACAATCTAAGATGGGGTACAAGAGATTAAAGCCAAAACCAGGGTTAACTGACCAACAGTCCCAAATGGAGCACATGAGATTAAAGCCAAAAGCAGGGTTAACTGATCAACAGTCCCAGATGGAGCACATGAGATTCAAGCCAAAACCAGGGTTAACTGATCAACAGTCCCAGATGGAGCACATGAGATTCAAGCCAAAACCAGGGTTAACTGATCAACAGTCCCAAATGGAGCACAAGAGATTCAAGCCAAAACCAGGGTTAACTGATCAACAGTCCCAGATGGAGCACATGAGATTCAAGCCAAAACCAGGGTTAACTGATCAACAATCTAAGATGGGGTACAAGAGTTTCAAGCCAAATGCAGGGTTAACTGATCAACAGTCCCGGATGGAGCACAAGAGATTCAAGCCAAAACCAGGGTTAACTGATCAACAGTCCTAGATGGAGCACATGAGATTCAAGCCAAAAGCAGGGTTAACTGACCAACAATCTAAGATGGGGTACAAGAGTTTCAAGCCAAATGCAGGGTTAACTGACCAACAGTCCCAGCTGGAGCACAAGAGATTCAAGCCAAAAGCAGGGTTAACTGACCAACAGTCCCGGATGGAGCACAAGAGATTCAAGCCAAAAGCAGGGTTAACTGACCAACAATTCCAGATGGAGCACAAGTGATTCAAGCCAAAAGCAGGGTCAACTGACCAACAATCTAAGATGGGGTACAAGAGATTCAAGCCAAAAGCAGGGTTAACTGACCAACAGTCCCGGATGGAGCACAAGAGATTCAAGCCAAAAGCAGGGTTAACTGATCAACAGTCCCAGATGAAGCACAAGAGATTCAAGCCAAAAGCAGGGTTAACTGATCAACAATCTAAGATGGGGTACAAGAGATTAAAGCCAAAAGCAGGGTAAACTGACCAACAGTCCCAAATGGAGCACAAGAGATTCAAGCCAAAAGCAGCGTTAACTGACCAACAATCCAAAATGGAGCACAAGAGATTCAAGCCAAAAGTAGGGTTAACTGACCAACAGTCCAAAATGGAGCACAAGAGATTCAAGCCAAAAGTAGGGTTAACTGACCAACAGTCCCAGATGGAGCACAAGGGATTCAAGCCAAAAGCAGGGTTAGCTCACCAAAATTCCAGATTAAAGTATGAGGGATTTAAGCCAATAGCAGAATTAACTGACTAAAAAATGTGGATGGCATAGGAAGGATTGAAGCTCAAACAGAGTTAATGGAACAAAAATGCTATGCATACACAATTAGAATTAAAACCATAAATAAATGCACATGCATCCTAGAAGAAATGTGTTTCATTTTTCTGTTTGTTAGTATGTAAGCAATTAAATGGGTTTATTGCTTTATTTTTCACTAGTGTACCTGGTAATAGGGAAGTCAATTTGAATCATGTGCTATGAACGCTCTTGTTCAGGATGTTTATGTTGAAACTTTACTTTCAAGGCTTGTTTTGGATGTCTGTTTCGATGTCTACTTTCATACTGACATATAAACTTTCAAACATGTACATACAAGCTTTTTTTACATGTAAATCGGATTATTATCATATAACGAAACATCATTTCAAATCTTAAAAGCAAATTAAAACACTTGAAGGTACTGTGCCTGTCACCTTGTTAATTTTTCAACATACATGTCATCAATCCAACTCAACTGTTCTAGCTGATACCATATTATATAAGCTTGATTGAGAAGACAGGTGAGAGCTGATATGAATTCCCTCTCACTTTAGTTCCTTGGTTGAAACTAGTTGTATGTGCTTTTTAAGAGGCTATGAGAAAGAACACCTGCTGGGGTTTGAACCCACAGACTCTAGAGTGAGAGGAGGACACCTTAACCACTAGACCACCCTTGTTTCTGAGGAAGCTAGATAAAAGAAAACCCATGTTATCCAGTTGTCTTTCAATGGTTATGACACTTTACCATGTCTATTGGATACCATCACAAAATAGACGTGTAAAAAATGCATAGCAAGAGTTCAAATAAAAATAGCACACAAATAAAAATATGCTTGCCACTCAATTGCCATTGCTGCCAAGAAATATTAGGGCTGCGTCCATGGCTCCTGTTGCCCCAGCTCCTTTCAGTTGCCACTTGATATGGTGTAATCCAGTCAATAGTAGTTTTACTAATACTGAAATACAATGAAGTCAAATTCTTATGAATCAGCATCTTTAAAGAATTTAAAAGCCTTCCAGCTATTCAAAATAAATAAGAACCAAGACACTTCAGATTTACAAAAAATATTACGATAACTCATCCTCCAACATACACAGCATAGTTAACCATAATTTATGTATTAAATTCATGTTTATATACAATGTGTTTGTTTTTCTATCCAAGCAAAATATTGGATTGTGTACAATTCTGTATACATAATGGTCTAGTTCAATGGATAAGTTTGATTTTTTAATTCATTATGAAGTAAAATTGTACAAAATAGAGAAATATAATAATTATTTTAACCAAAATGTCTATAAAAAAACCCATAACAATCACCCCAGAAGTGACTATTAAGAAAAATTCAAAAGTAAAAAAAATATTCCGTTGTTTCTAAACGTAGACAATTATTCCAAAAGTAAGCTACAAGAGCAGGGTAGATAATAAAGCTAGATTTGCTGCCCTTGCCTCTAGAGAAACTTTACATAATTATCAAATAAGTCTATAGGAAAGTTGTGATCCCCCGAAGCAAGGGCAAGTTTTACCAAGAAATAATGTGACAAGATTTGCTGCCCTTGCTTATAGAGTCATGTCATAAGTATCAGATTTTAACAAAATGTGTGCCTTATATAAGTCTATAGGAAACTTGTGACCCCTTGGGCTGGGCCAATTTTGACCCTCGGGCCTGGATTTCAGCAAACTTGATAGAATACCACTATACGATGGAATGAAAAAAAGTCAAGGGTCAACACCTAGCAGTTTCAGAAAAGAAGATTTTAACAGATTTTCCCATAATAGTGTGCAAGAAACTGGTTGGTAGACAATGTTACAACCCAAAAACCTAAGCATGAAGGTTTTTTAAGTTTTTCCTTTTTGTTGCCATGGCAACCAGAGTTCTGCATGGAATTCATTTCTTTGAACAATTTTAAATGGTACCATCCAAGGTACATCCCTGTGAAGTTTCATAAAAAATGTCAGGCGGTTTAGGAGGAGATGATGTATATAAGCAAATGTTGACACCAAATGATGGACAACGGACACCAGATGCTGAACATAGACCTATTTACAATAACCCACATTGTGCACTTCGCGCTCAGGTGAGCACAAAATTGGACCCCCAAACCATGTTTGTAAGGAAGAGTTGAAGATTGTTCTTAAATAAACAATTTTCTATACTTGAATTTACACTTTTCATCTATGTTTTCAAGGAGCTGAACACCAAATGGTCCCAGAATAGGGAAATACATTATTTCCAGAAAACAAGCCTAGAATTGTCAATACAAGCTTGTATGAGGCCAAAATACATCATTTTACATGATTAAACATGATTAAAAGAATATTCTGTCGCTGTCTCAGCCGAGTTTACCTGTTTAAATATAACACATGTATACTGACTCTATTTTTAAATTATCTTGGATTTAAGTAGTAGACAAACTCAGTAAATTTCAAATTGGAAAATATGCAACTTAACTGCTAAATATACATGTGCTAAATATACATGTGCTAAATATACATGTGCTAAATATACATTAGGGATGTGATACGTCAGTAAGTATAATATTCAATACTTTGTACACAACAACATAAATTTTCTTACAATAGTATCATCGTATGTCTAGTCCTTCTCAAGCATTCTTGTTTCATTTCTTGGCAAATTAGAATTCACAATTTCAGTCAATATGACACAATTTTCCCAATCTGAATGACGTGAGCCATGTTCCCAAAATGGTGAAAAGAAACACTGATATGTTGAACCATAGATTGGACGTGAACTAAATTTGTCAGGAAGTTCTTGTACTAGAGTATTGCAAAATGAACAATGTATTTTAAGAGACGGGTTAATAAGATCTGGCGGGCGAAAACTCATTGACCAATGTTTGAGTTCTGTCCCTTGCATATGTGATATATGTTTCAAAGTGAATGCTTGAAAGAAAGAGTTTGATACTCTTTACCTGACCATGTTGAAGTGTCAGTATCAGAGAAGGAAAGCTTAAGGGCTGGAGGCATGAAATGTTTCAAATATTTCCTTTAAAAGTACCTGGATCCATTGACCTAAGCATTATGTTCTTTTCAGGCAACACAAAAATGAGAACAAAGTTGAGGAAAACCACTTGAAATTACTTTTAAACGTTAAATTTAAACACTTATGACTTCAATGCATTTGAAATATAATAAATTAACACTTTCTAAAATGTTCGACTTATATTTTACGGGACCTGCTGACACAATACAAACAATAACAAGATCAATAGTTTCCATGTATATTGTTATGCGATGAATTGCGATCCGAACATATCCGAAGATGTTGCATTCATCGATTGATGAACGCAATTGCCGAAAGGCAGTTCATTTAAGAAATGGAAGTTTAGGTGTAAATATACATATTTGAAATTATGAAAGTTACATCTAAGGTCACCTATCAATGTTTTGCCTTGTTATAGTAACACAATGTACCTAAACTCAGATTTACAAAGAACATTTTCTTGCCCTTAAATCCCTGTTGATGATTATGCCTGGTTATGTTACAAATACATCATACATTACAGTCATTACAAACAAAATAAGCCCTTGGACTGATAGCAATGATATTATTAGGATCAGAAGTACCACAAACAAAACCACTAAAACTGTATCTTATCTCAGCTCTGATACTGCACAACAGATATGGAGAAATTAATGTAGATGTAGCAGAGATTTCAGCTGCATAATTATTGAGGTTTTTGCTCATTAAGTCACAGATGAGTTATGTAGCAGTATGCAGCCGAATGGAGAAAGGGAGGAGGGGAGACAGGTACTGTTAGTGATAGTTGGTCAATTAGGCTACCGCTAACAAACATGGCACAGCTACCAATGCAAACCTCAGACATTCAGCAATTTTGCTACATTTCAGATGCCATACATTTTATCTTGATTGTGAAGAAATCTTTGTGAAATAAATTATGTCCAATAGGCCTAGAGCCACTAGTAGCCTAAGTAGGTACAGAGGGGCCTGGAGAATTAACCTTTAGTAAGTACTGATATCCTCAGTGGTCTTTGTAAATTAGCCACTGGTAAGTACTGATATCCTCAGAGGGTCTTTGTAAATTAGCCACTGGTAAGTACTGATCTACTCAGTGGGTCTTTGTAAATTGACCACTGGTAAGTACAGATCTCCCATAGGGGTCTTTGTGAATTGGCCACTAGTAAGTACTGTACTCCTCAGAGGGCCTATGTCAATGGACCACTGGTAAGTACTGATCTCCTCAGAGGGTCTTTAAAATGGGCCACTGGTAAGTACTGATATCCTCAGAGGGTCTTTGTAATTGACCACTGGTAAGTACTGATATCCTCAGAGGGTCTTTGTGAATGGGCCACTGGTAAGTACTGATCTTCCCAAGAGGGTCTTTGTGAATGGACCACTGGTAAGTACTGATCTCCCAAAGGGGTCTTTGTGAATGGGCCACTGGTAAGTACTGATCTCCCAAAGGGGTCTTTGTGAATTGGCCACTGGTAAGTACTGATCTTCCCAAGAGGGTCTTTGTGAATTGGCCACTGGTAAGTACTGATCTCCCAAGAGGGTCTTTGTGAATTGGCCACTGGTAAGTACTGATCTCCCAAGAGGGTCTTTGTGAATTGGCCACTGGTAAGTACTGATCTCCCAAGAGGGTCTTTGTGAATGGGCCACTGGTAAGTACTGATCTCCCAAGAGGGTCTTTGTGAATGGGCCACTAGTAAGTACTGATCTCCTCAGAGGGTCTTTGTGAATGGACCACTGGTAAGTACTGATCTCCCAAGAGGGTCTTTGTAAAAGGGCCACTGGTAAGTACTGATCTCCCAAGAGGGTCTTTGTAAATTGACCACTGGTAAGTACTGATCTCCCAAGAGGGTCTTTGTGAATGGGCCACTGGTAAGTACTGATCTCCAAAAGGGGTCTTTGTGAATGAACCACTGGTAAGTACTGATCTCCCAAGAGGGTCTTTGTAAATTGACCACTGGTAAGTACTGATCTCCCAAGAGGGTCTTTGTGAATTGGCCACTGGTAAGTACTGATCTCCCAAGAGGGTCTTTGTGAATGGACCACTGGTAAGTACTGATCTTCCCAAGAGGGTCTTTGTGAATTGGCCACTGGTAAGTACTGATCTCCCAAGAGGGTCTTTGTGAATGGACCACTGGTAAGTACTGATCTCCTCAGAGGGTCTTTGTAAATTGACCACTGGTAAGTATTAATTGCCCAAGAGGGTCTTTGTAAATTGACCACTGGTAAGTACTGATCTCCCAAGAGGGTCTTTGTGAATTGGCCACTGGTAAGTACTGATCTCCTCAGAGGGTCTTTGTGAATGGACCACTGGTAAGTACTGATCTCCCAAGAGGGTCTTTGAAAATTGACCGCTGGTAAGTACTGATCTCCTCAGAGGGTATTTGTGAATGGACCACCCGTAAGTACTGATCTTCTCAGAGGGTCTTTGTGAATGGACCACTGGTAAGTACTGATCCTCTCAGAGGGTCTTTGTGAATGGACCACTGGTAAGTACTGATCTTCCCAAGAGGGTCTTTGTGAATTGGCCACTAGTAAGTACTGATCCTCTCAGAGGGTCTTTGTGAAAGGGCCACTGGTAAGTACTGATCCTCTCAGAGGGTCTTTGTGAAAGGGCCACTGGTAAGTACTGATCTCCTCAGAGGGTCTTTGTGAATGGGCCACTGGTAAGTACTGATATCCTCAGAGGGTCTTTGTGAATGGGCCACTGGTAAGTACTGATATCCTCAGAGGGTCTTTGTGAATGGGCCACTGGTAAGTACTGATCTCCCAAGAGGGTCTTTGTAAATTGGCCACTGGTAAGTACTGATCTTCCCATAGGGTCTTTGTAAATTGACCACTGGTAATTACTGATCTCCTCAGTGGGTCTTTGTAAATGAGCCACTGGTAAGTACTGATATCCTCAGAGGGTCTTTGTGAATGGGACACTGGTAAGTACTGATCTCCTTAAAGGGTCTTTGTAAATTGGCCACTGGTAAGTACTGACCTTCCCATAGGGTCTTTGTTAATTGGCCACTGGTAAGTACTGATTCTCTGAGGGTCTTTGTGAATGGGCCACTGGTAAGTACTGATCCTCTCAGAGGGTCTTTGTGAAAGAGCCACTGGTTAGTACTGGTCCTCTCAGACAGTCTTTGTGAATTGGCCACGAGTAAGTACTGATCTCTCCAGAGTCTTTTTATGACTGGTGAGTACCGATATCCACATTAAGGGGCTTAGAGAATGAGCCATTCAAAACAGACAATAACGTTTTCCTTTTGTTCTCAAATCCATAAATATCTGAAATGTGTTTTTGTTGTCTTGTGACGCAGTGTGTCTTTTCTGGATCCATGTGCTGTAAACATTTTATTTTAATGGCTGTCCTTGTTCAATTGTTTTATTGAAACAAGAATATTTGGTGATTACAGATAGTCCACAGGTGACATCAAGCAACAGGCAGTATTGCTCAGATCAGATTATAACAATATAATCTTGCAGAACAAAACCAAGCCTGACAGAGTAAACTGTAGACTGATTCAAATTTGCAAGATCCTTTTCTTAAAAATTCACAATGGCCTATTCTTTCGCTTTAAGGTCCATTTTGTTAGCAAGGTCCTTTTTGTCTACAAGGTCCTTTTTGTTTGTGAGGTCCTTTATCTTTGCACTGTCCTTTTTTGCAAGGGCTTTTTGTTTGCAAGATCCTTTTTGTTTGCAAGGGCCTTTTAACACTTAATTTGCACATTCCTTTTCTTTGCTTTAAATTATTAAGGGCCATTTCCAATGCTTTAAATATACTTTAGTTTAGTATCTTGTGACCCCCTTTTTATGTCTTTCAGATACACGTTAATTCTCTCATATGTAAATGTAGTTCAGGGAAGATTTGATATTGTGAAAATAAAAGCATCGGAAATCCCTGCCCCCTACAGTACACCTCAGGTAAGGCACCACTGTTACTGACTGAAGCATTACTCAACTGCTTATAAAGATAATAGAGAGATTACTAATCTTCACGCTCACTACCCTGTATCACTGTTCCAATCAGTCATGATAAATTACATCATCTGTGCTCATTTTTCATTTTTTTACACTGATTGATCCAGTAAAATCACAGGTATCAGAAATGTCGGTCTATTCCGTTTGAATTGTAAGCATTAAACATAATGATAATTGTTATTCAAAGAAAATATTCATATTTTTAGTATGATAATTAATCAACAGCTTAAATCACATGTTGCTACAAGCAATGAGGAAGTCCTCTTGAATTAGCTGCAGCTTTACATTCTGGTAGTTTCTTGTTTGAGGCCCTATCAGTTATTTTATCCAGATTCCTTTTATTTGTCAATGGATAAATGTGTTCAGAAGTTTGAATTTAAAATGCACTTTAACTCCCCAAAAAGCAGTACCATAATTCATACTCTTGTGTTTATTTACTAAAAAGGATGAATATATTTCGAAAACAATGGTTCTCATGAAGGATACCATGTTTAATTTGAATGAAAGGTGCAGAAAACACAGTATATCTACATTATGAGAAGATCACTGTAAATCTTTTAAGACCCAACAGACATTTTATATTTGAGCAAGTTCAGCTATTAAATACACAGTAACAATTTTGTTACCAGTAATTATTATTTTCCATAAATGCATTAATTATTAAGAAGTTAATTCCATAAATGCATTAATTAGTAAGAAGTTAAAGGTTTATCACTCAAAAGTAATGTTTGTTATACATGTTTATGTATCGACTTAAATACGAGTATCACTTTAAGATAAGTTTATCAAAATGGAATTTCATTGGGGCCTGTTGCAGTATGCCACTATTATGATCATGGAACTTCTGCATCAGTGAAAACATTGTATATAGTTAGAAGAACACCGAGTCTTTGTGGAAATTGTTTTTTAAGAATATATTATTATTATCATTATTATCATCTTTATCATAATCAATGTCATTGTCATTGCCATCGTTATTGTTATTGTTAATATTATCATTATCATTATATTATCATTAGCACTGTCATAGTTATTGTTTTTGTTATTGTTGTTATTATTATCAAAGTTGTTATTATTGTAATTATTATCATTATACTTATATTATTATTATCATTATCATCAATATGATTATGATTACTATTATTAATACTGTTATTATTATTATTACTACTGTTATTATTATTATTGTTGTAACAGTTATTGATTTTCATATATTACTATTATTATTTTTATTACTATTATATTATTTATTTATTTTTTAATAATATGATTAGGCCACACCAAATTGATATTTCGTTCCGCGGATTTACCGCTCCTATTTTTTTGAAAATGTAAAAAAAAAATTTTTTATTTTTTTTGTGCGCCCGCACCTCCATTTTGATCGCGAAGCAGATTTTTTTTAAGTAATAATTTATTAAAAGGCTAAAAATAATCAAGTATAATTTTTCTACGCTACTTTTCGTGTTTTTTGTAAAGAGAAGTTACCGATGCGTAGTGTTTTTATACTGTATATCGATCGGTTAAGCATGGGTTTCAATAAATTCAATCAAAATGGCGGCTTCCGGTATAAACAATGCGGCTCGAAGTTTGGAAATTAAATCTTATTTTTGATAATAAATATGTTTTGAGTATGCTTGAAATCATTGTTGATCGTCTCATGCACTAAAGGATCATTATTTAAAGCAATCATTATGCAATAAAGCATGTGTATCTGAGACTGGTAGCGATTATATTGCGTAATTAGTGACTTGTTTTGAATGGAAATAGGAATGATCAACTTAGTACTATTTTATTCAAGTCATAATACAAGGGACCAAAATTTTACCTCGTTTACGACGATGATGAAGATGACAGGTCAACTTAACTGGAACATGAGTCATTGTTTGGTCCAAATTGATGTATCAAGCTCATTTTTGATCAAATTCTGACAACAGTTTTAAACAAATATCTTTTCACAAATAGCGATATAAACACTGGTCTGGATATACCTCAACATAAGTAAGCCTAAGTTTATCACCGTATATTTTGTTTTTATTTGCAACATAATCCGGGATTGTAATGCACTTGTCAATTGTAACCACTGCCCTGCCCACCCCTCGCCCTTGTTCCAGGGGTATACCGGGGACAGCAGAGGCAATGGGCTGCGTTTTTACCTTTCAGGTGATCCCGCAGTGCCTAGTGAATGTGGTTTTGTCTTCATATTGAAAAAAGTCGGGAATGGGCCTCACATAGGTATTCGGGGTTGCGGGGGATTTTACCAGCAGTCTGTCCCTGCAGGTCGGGTATTTTACCCGGTTTTGAGAGACCGGAAGTCAAAGTCCACGCTATTCCAGACTGGGAGGGGGGGCATATACAATTGGCTGGTGCATAAAAAACATCTAAATAACCAAAAAATGTACTCTGAAAAATACCCTTGTTCTTTTTGTTTTAATAAGCACATGTCATTGCATTTCCTGTGATAATAAAAACAAAATTTAGTCTATGTTATATGGAGTCTGATGTTTGATGATGCCTGTGTAAGTGATCATTTTTTACAAATCCAAAATCAATCCTAAATTATGTCTAAATACAGTTGCATATGATGTTAAACTGATTCAGGTAGATTTATATAAGTCGTTTCAAACTTTTTACTAAAAGCAGGGTTATTTATTATTATGAATGATTGTCATATTAAAGTACGTTTTAATCATATAAGAAATTAGATTTATCCATATAATGTGTGTACTAAACACGGATGAATAAATAGTTTGTATTCCGACATTTTCCCAATGTCCATTAGAGGTTCAGTTCAAGATGGCATTAAAATGGGTTTAAGGGCAATTATTTTGAACAATCTTTCTTATTTTTATTGAATAAATTTTTATTTTTATTTGCTCGCTCGCTCCAATTTTTTTTGGCAAAAATCTCAGGAACTAAACATTAATTTGGTGTGGCCTTATTATAAGGCAGTATTTGAATATAAATATTGTCATCAAAGTGTCAACTGCACAGATGCACCTGAAAGATGCATGTGAAAAACTTGTACGCTAATAAAGCAGGTACTCTCTTTCACTTTATAGACTGCTTCATCACCTGTCAACTTTAACATGCATTTTTCTTCATAAAGACAGTATAACCAGGCCTATTTACACAGGCAATTAATAAAACCCATTAATTTGTCTAAGCAAACCTCTCTTTACATTTGCTTCATCCATAAAGCTATCAATCAAACTCACTAGCCATCTCATAACCTTAATTCGAAAACCCATCTATACCAAACAGCCAATGTCATGAATATTCATAATCCATTTTAAGAAAAGTATCAAACAAGTACACAAACTAGAGGTTGGCCTTTCTGGTATGGCAACAATAAAATAATGTTCTAATTACTCACTCATGCCTTCCTATTGGAGGATCAACAGAGCATGCTAGAGCCTCAGGTTGTCAAGTACTGTCATCTCAGCTGCCCTGCATTCTGATTGGCTGACAGTTCTCTACTCTTGTCATGTGACCTTGTTAATTTAGACCTGGCCAGAGGCAAGGAGACCATTGCCAACTTGGTTTACCTTGAACAAAAAATCAAGCAAGTACATGCCAAAGCTCATTAACTCAACAAAGGCTTGTCCTAAGATGAGTTTAGTTGCTTAGCGCCAGAGGAATGGTCAAATCCTTAAAGACACTTCGCACTGAGATTGTTTTTTTTTTATTGTATACATAGTTTACACTTTAAAGCTGCACTCTCACAGATTTACCATTTTTACAACTTTTTTATTTTTTGTCTTGGAAAGACCAAATTTTTGCGTAAATATCTGCAGAAAAAATGATATCAGATTGCAGAAAAAAAATTGATCGTAGATTTTTATCTTTAAGTTCGAAAATTAATGTTTTATGGCTTAAACCGTTACTAACGCTTTAAGAAAAATGCATAAAACATCTATTTTTGAACTTAAATATAAAAATCTACGATCATTTTTTTTTGTCAGCAGTCTTATATAACTGGTTTCCATGGATTTTGGCAAAAAATGGCTCGTTCCAAGACAAAAAATATAACAGTTGTCAAAACGTTCAATCTGTGAGAGTGCAGCTTTAAGATGGACATGCTTCAAGATCAAAATTGCAGCACAATGAGGCCCAACTAACTTATTGATTACATTTATCAATAAATAAGAAATAGGAATACAGCCAATCAATTCCTAGGGCTTCAAACGGGAACATCAGTGAATGGAAAAATTCAACTTGTGAATGAGGGCATCCTACCATCTGGTAACAACATGAGATTTGTTTTTAAGGGAAACCAAAATGCCGATACATCTCTAAGCTGTGCAATGCTCCAGTATGGTACAAGTCCATATTGGTTAATGTAGCACTGGAATCTCGTTCGACCAAAATTTGGTTTATTCTGCTGCTGGCCAATCATAATGTTAGAATAATTGAGCGCTGATGCACAGAGGGCCCTAAGAATTTCGTAGTGTCCTCTTCAAAAGATTGATTTATAACCGATGTAGAAATTAAAATTACATTCTGTACTGTTAGTGGAAATACATGTATACAAAAATGCACCCTGCTGGTACAAATGAGTGAATGATAATAGTGTATACATGTACATAGATTGTCGTGTATGTGATAATTTATCTATTCTAGTTGATAAACCTTATACATTAGCCTACTAGCCTACACTAAAAAAAAAGCCAATTAATTTATCAATTAATTAATTCTTAAGTAGTGGGCTGGCAATATTCAAACATTTTAATGTCCAAAAAATATCACCTTCAGAGCTACCATTAATTTTATGTTGATGAACTGCAGCGCACTAACATATTATTGTAGCTAATGACCCTGGGCGGTATTAATGGAACTAATTAAATCATTTCCGAACTTCTGTCATTTTTCTTTTTCAAGTATTTCAGTGGTCATTTGATATATTTACTTGATAATTTCATGAAGTAACTTTATTTAAAACATAAACTTATACATTTAAAAAAACAAAAGCTCTTTTATTAAGTCAACAATGAAAATGTAAAATTGACTTAAGTAAGGAAGAGACAAGAACTATTTATTGAATCCTGGCCAATTGTCGCTAGTCGTGGCCAGTTGCATGTGGTTGGCGACAGTGGGCTTGTAAGGTTGACAGCTCTATTAACTATACACACTTGTTTGCTTCCTGGGCCTTAAAAGCATTTTACACTTTTGCCCCTGTCACAACGCTAGGAAAACATGACTCAAGACACTTCGCCTATGTTGTTAACATTGGCAGGTCAACAGTGGAATGTTAGACACACTATTGTTGTCAATGTCAACAGGTCAACAAGGGAATGGTGGACTCACTATTGTTGTCTATGTCTGCAGGTCAACAGTGGAATGGTGGACTCACTATTGTTGTCAATGTCAGCAGGTCAACAAGGGATTGGTGGACTCCCTATTGTTGTCAATGTCAGCAGGTCAACAAGGGAATGGTGGACTCCCTATTGTTGTCAATGTCAGCAGGTCAACAGTGGAATGGTAAACTCACTAGTGTTGTCAATGTCTGCAGGTCACAATGGAATGTTAGACACACTATTGTTGTCAATGTCAACAGGTCAACAGTGGAATGGTGGACTCACTATTGTTGTCTATGTCTGCAGGTCAACAGTGGAATGGTGGACTCACTATTGTTGTCAATGTCTGCAGGTCAACATTGGAATGTTGGACTCACTATTGTTGTCAATGTCAGCAGGTCAACAAGGGAATGGAGGACTCACTATTGTTGTCAATGTCAGCAGGTCAACAAGGGAATGGAGGACTCACTATTGTTGTCAATGTCAGCAGGTCAACAAGGGAATGGTGGACTCCCTATTGTTGTCAATGTCAGCAGGTCAACAAGGGAATGGTGGACTCCCTATTGTTGTCAATGTCAGCAGGTCAACAAGGGAATGGTGGACTCCCTATTGTTGTCAATGTCAGCAGGTCAACAAGGGAATGGTGGACTCCCTATTGTTGTCAATGTCAGCAGGTCAACAGTGGAATGGTAAACTCACTAGTGTTGTCAATGTCTGCAGGTCACAATGGAATGTTAGACACACTATTGTTGTCAATGTCAGCAGGTCAACAGTGGAATGGTGGACAAACTATTGTTGTCTATGTCTGCAGGTCAGCAGTGGAATGGTGGACTCACTATTGTTGTCAATGTCTGCAGGTCAACATTGGAATTTTGGACTCACTATTGTTGTCTATGTCTACAGGTCAAGAGTGGAATGGTGGACACACTATTGTTGTCAATGTCTGCAGGTCAACATTGGAATGTTGGACTCACTATTGTTGTCTATGTTGGCAGGATAACTGTGGAATGGTGGACTCACTATTGTTGTCAATGTTGGCAGGTCAACATTGGAATCGTGGACTCACTATTGTTGTCAATGTTGGCAGGTCAACAGTGGAATGGTGGACACACTATTGTTGTCTATGTCAGCAGGTCAACAGTGGAATGTTGGACACACTATTGATGACAATGTCTGCAGGTCAACAGTGGAATGGTGGACTCACTATTGTTGTCAATGTCAGCAGGTCAACAGTGGAATGTTGGACACACTATTGTTGTCTATGTCAGCAGGTCAACAGTGGAATGGAGGACTCACTATTGTTGTCAATGTTGGCAGGTCAACAGTGGAATGGTGGACTCACTATTGTTGTTTATGTCTGCAGGTCAACAGTGGAATGGTTGACTCACTATTGTTGTCAATGTCTGAAGGTCAACAGTGGAATGGTGGACACACTATTGTTGTCTATGTCTGCAGGTCAACAGTGGAATGGTGGACTCACTATTGTTGTCTATGTCTGCAGGTCAACAGTGGAATGGTGGACTCACTATTGTTGTCTATGTTGGCAGGTCAACAGTGGAATGGTGGACACACTATTATTGTCTATGTCTGCAGATCAACAGTGGAATGGTGGACTCACTATTTTCATCAATGTCTGCAGGTCAACAGTGGAATGGTGGACTCACTATTGTTGTCTATGTTGACAGGTCAACAGTGGAATGGTGGACTCACTATTGTTGTCTATGTTGACAGGTCAACAGTGGAATGGTGGACTCACTATTGTTGTCTATGTCTGCAGGTCAACAGTGGAATGGTGGACTCACTATTGTTGTCTTTGTTGGCAGGTCAACAGTGGAATGGTGGACTCACTATTGTTGTCAATGTCTGCAGGTCAACAGTGGAATGGTGGACTCACTATTGTTGTCTATGTCTGCAGGTCAACAGTGGAATGGTGGACTCACTATTGTTGTCTATGTCTGCAGGTCAACAGTGGAATGGTGGACTCACTATTGTTGTCAATGTCTGCAGGTCAACAGTGGAATGGTGGACACACTATTGTTGTCAATGTTGGCAGGTCAACAGTGGAATGGTGGACTCACTATTGTTGTCAATGTTGGCAGGTCAACAGTGGAATGGTGGACTCACTATTGTTGTCTATGTCTGCAGGTCAACAGTGGAATGGTGGACACACTATTGTTGTCAATGTTGGCAGGTCAACAGTGGAATGGTGGACTCACTATTGTTGTCTATGTCTGCAGGTCAACATTGGAATGTTGGACTCACTATTGTTGTCTATGTCTGCAGGTTAACAGTGGAATGGTGGACTCACTATTGTTGTCAATGTCAGCAGGTCAACAGTGGAATGTTAGACACACTATTGTTGTCTATGTCAGCAGGTCAACAGTGGAATGGTGGATCCACTATTGTTGTCAATGTCAGCAGGTCAACAGTGAAATGGTGGACTCACTATTTTTGTCAATGTCAGCAGGTCAACAAGGGAATGGTGGACTCACTATTGTTGTCTATGTCTGCAGGTCAACAGTGGAATGGTGGACTCACTATTGTTGTCTATGTCTGCAGGTAAACAGTGGAATGGTGGACTCACTATTGTTGTCAATGGCAGCAGGTCAACAGTGGAATGGTGGACTCACTATTGTTGTCAATGTCGGCAGGTCAACAATGGAATGATGGACTCACTATTGTTGTCAATGTCAGCAGGTCAACAGTGGAATGGTGGACTCACTATTGATGTGAATATCAGCAGGTCAACAGTGGAATGGTGGACTCACTATTGTTGTCAATGTCAGCAAGGGAATGGTGGACTCACTATTGTTGTCTATGTTGGCAGGTCAACAGTGGAATGGTGGACTCACTATTGTTGAATATGTCTGTGGGTCAACAGTGGAATGGTGGACTCACTATTGTTGTCAATGTCAGCAGGTCAACACTGGAATAGTGGACTCACTATTGTTGTCAATGTCAGCAGGTCAACAGTGGAATGGTGGACTCACTATTGTTGTCTATGTTGGCAGATCAACAGTGGAATGGTAAACTCACTAGTGTTGTCAATGTCAGCAGGTCAACACTGGAATAGTGGACCCACTATTGTTGTCAATGTCAGCAGGTCAACAGTGGAATGGTGGACTCACTATTGTTGTCTATGTCTGCAGGTCAACAGTGGAATGGTGGACTCACTATTGTTGTCAATGTCTGCAAGTCAACAGTGGAATGGTGGACTCACTATTGTTGTCAATGTCTGCGGGTCAACAGTGGAATGGTGGACTCACTATTGTTGTCAATGTCAGCAGGTCAACAGTGGAATGGTGGACTCACTATTGTTGTCCATGTCTGCGGGTCAACAGTAGAATGGTGGACTCACTATTGTTGTCCATGTGGGCAAGTCAACAGTGGAATGGTGGACTCACTATTGTTGTCCATGTCTGCGGGTCAACAGTGGAATGGTGGACTCACTATTGTTGTCTATGTCTGCAGGTAAACAGTGGACTCACTATTGTTGTCTTTGTCTGCAGGTCAACATTGGAATGGTGGACTCACTATTGTTGTCTATGTTGGCAGGTCAACAGTGGAATGGTGGACTCACTATTGTTGTCAATGTCTGCAGGTCAACAGTGGAATGGTGGACACACTATTGTTGTCAATGTTGGCAGGTCAACAGTGGAATGGTGGACTCACTATTGTTGTCTATGTCTGCAGGTCAACATTGGAATGTTGGACTCACTATTGTTGTCTATGTCTGCAGGTCAACAGTGGAATGGTGGACTCACTATTGTTGTCAATGTCAGCAGGTCAACAGTGGAATGGTGGATCCACTATTGTTCTAAATGTCAGCAGGTCAACAGTGGAATGGTGGACTCACTATTGTTGTCAATGTCAGCAGTTCAACAAGGGAATGGTGGACTCACTATTGTTGTCTATCTCTGCAGGCAACAGTGGAATGGTGGACTCACTATTGTTGTCAATGGCAGCAGGTCAACAGTGGAATGGTGGATTCACTATTGTTGTCAATGTTGGCAGGTCAACAGTGGAAAGGTAGACTCACTATTGTTGTCAATGTCAGCAGGTCAACAGTGGAATGGTGGACCCACTATTGTTGTCAATGTTGGCAGGTCAACAGTGGAATGGTGCACTTACTCTTGTAGTCAATGTCTGCAGGTCAACAGTGGAATGGTGGACACACTATTGTTGTCTATGTCTACAGGTCAACAGTGGAATGGTGGACTCACTATTGTTGTCAATGTCAGCAGGTCAACAGTGGAATGGTGGACTCACTATTGTTGTCTATGTCTGCAGGTCAACAGTGGAATGGTGGACTCACTATTGTTGTCTATGTTGGCAGGTCAACAGTGGAATGGTGGACTCACTATTGTTGTCAATGTCTGCAGGTCAACAGTGGAATGGTGGACTCACTATTGTTGTCTATGTCTGCAGGTCAACAGTGGAATGGTGGACTCACTATTGTTGTCTATGTCTGCAGGTCAACAGTGGAATGGTGGACTCACTATTGTTGTCAATGTCTGCAGGTCAACAGTGGAATGGTGGACACACTATTGTTGTCAATGTTGGCAGGTCAACAGTGGAATGGTGGACTCACTATTGTTGTCTATGTCTGCAGGTCAACAGTGGAATGGTGGACACACTATTGTTGTCAATGTTGGCAGGTCAACAGTGGAATGGTGGACTCACTATTGTTGTCTATGTCTGCAGGTCAACAGTGGAATGGTGGACTCACTATTGTTGTCTATGTCTGCAGGTCAACAGTGGAATGGTGGACTCACTATTGTTGTCAATGTCAGCAGGTCAACAGTGGAATGTTAGACACACTATTGTTGTCTATGTCAGCAGGTCAACAGTGGAATGGTGGATCCACTATTGTTGTCAATGTCAGCAGGTCAATAGTGAAATGGTGGACTCACTATTGTTGTCAATTTCAGCAGGTCAACAAGGTAATGGTGGACTCACTATTGTTGTCTATGTCAGCAGGTCAACAAGGGAATGGAGGACTCACTATTGTTGTCAATGTCAGCAGGTCAACAAGGGAATGGAGGACTCACTATTGTTGTCAATGTCAGCAGGTCAACAAGGGAATGGTGGACTCCCTATTGTTGTCAATGTCAGCAGGTCAACAAGGGAATGGTGGACTCCCTATTGTTGTCAATGTCAGCAGGTCAACAAGGGAATGGTGGACTCCCTATTGTTGTCAATGTCAGCAGGTCAACAGTGGAATGGTAAACTCACTAGTGTTGTCAATGTCTGCAGGTCACAATGGAATGTTAGACACACTATTGTTGTCAATGTCAGCAGGTCAACAGTGGAATGGTGGACAAACTATTGTTGTCTATGTCTGCAGGTCAGCAGTGGAATGGTGGACTCACTATTGTTGTCAATGTCTGCAGGTCAACATTGGAATGTTGGACTCACTATTGTTGTCAATGTCAGCAGGTCAACAAGGGAATGGAGGACTCACTATTGTTGTCAATGTCAGCAGGTCAACAGTGGAATGGTGGACTCACTATTGTTGTCAATGTCAGCAGGTCAACAAGGGAATGGTGGACTCCCTATTGTTGTCAATGTCAGCAGGTCAACAAGGGAATGGTGGACTCCCTATTGTTGTCAATGTCAGCAGGTCAACAAGGGATTGGTGGACTCCCTATTGTTGTCAATGTCAGCAGGTCAACAAGGGAATGGTGGACTCCCTATTGTTGTCAATGTCAGCAGGTCAACAAGGGAATGATGGACTCCCTATTGTTGTCAATGTCAGCAGGTCAACAAGGGAATGGTGGACTCCCTATTGTTGTCAATGTCAGCAGGTCAACAGTGGAATGGTAAACTCACTAGTGTTGTCAATGTCTGCAGGTCACAATGGAATGTTAGACACACTATTGTTGTCAATGTCAGCAGGTCAACAGTGGAATGGTGGACAAACTATTGTTGTCTATGTCTGCAGGTCAGCAGTGGAATGGTGGACTCACTATTGTTGTCAATGTCTGCAGGTCAACATTGGAATGGTGGACTCACTATTGTTGTCTATGTCTGCAGGTCAACAGTGGAATGGTGGACACACTATTGTTGTCAATGTCTGCAGGTCAACAGTGGAATGTTGGACTCACTATTGTTGTCCATGTTGGCAGGATAACTGTGGAATGGTGGACTCACTATTGTTGTCAATGTTGGCAGGTCAACAGTGGAATCGTGGACTCACTATTGTTGTCAATGTTGGCAGGTCAACAGTGGAATGGTGGACTCACTATTGTTGTCTATGTCAGCAGGTCAACAGTGGAATGTTGGACACACTATTGTTGACAATGTCTGCAGGTCAACAGTGGAATGGTGGACTCACTATTGTTGTCAATGTCAGCAGGTCAACAGTGGAATGTTGGACACACTATTGTTGTCTATGTCTGCAGGTCAACAGTGGAATGGAGGACTCACTATTGTTGTCAATGTTGGCAGGTCAACAATGGAATGGTGGACTCAATATTGTTGTTTATGTCTGCAGGTCAACAGTGGAATGGTGGACTCACTATTGTTGTCAATGTCAGCAGGTCAACAGTGGAATGGTGGACACACTATTGTTGTCTATGTCTGCAGGTCAACAGTGGAATGGTGGACTCACTATTGTTGTCTATGTCTGCAGGTCAACAGTGGAATGGTGGACTCACTATTGTTGTCTATGTTGGCAGGTCAACAGTGGAATGGTGGACACACTATTATTGTCTATGTCTGCAGATCAACAGTGGAATGGTGGACTCACTATTTTCGTCAATGTCTGCAGGTCAACAGTGGAATGGTGGACTCACTATTGTTGTCTATGTTGACAGGTCAACAGTGGAATGGTGTACTCACTATTGTTGTCTATGTTGACAGGTCAACAGTGGAATGGTGGACTCACTATTGTTGTCTATGTCTGCAGGTCAACAGTGGAATGGTGGACTCACTATTGTTGTCTTTGTTGGCAGGTCAACAGTGGAATGGTGGACTCACTATTGTTGTCAATGTCTGCAAGGTCAACAGTGGAATGGTGGACTCACTATTGTTGTCTATGTCTGCAGGTCAACAGTGGAATGGTGGACTCACTATTGTTGTCTATGTCTGCAGGTCAACAGTGGAATGGTGGACTCACTATTGTTGTCAATGTCTGCAGGTCAACAGTGGAATGGTGGACACACTATTGTTGTCAATGTCAGCAGGTCAACAGTGGAATGGTGGACTCACTTTTGTTGTCAATGTCGGCAGGTCAACAGTGGAATGATGGACTCACTATTGTTGTCAATGTCAGCAGGTCAACAGTGGAATGGTGGACTCACTATTGATGTGAATATCAGTAGGTCAACAGTGGAATGGTGGACTCACTATTGTTGTCAATGTCAGCAAGGGAATGGTGGACTCACTATTGTTGTCTATGTTGGCAGGTCAACAGTGGAATGGTGGACTCACTATTGTTGAATATATCTGCGGGTCAACAGTGGAATGGTGGACTCACTATTGTTGTCAATGTCAGCAGGTCAACACTGGAATAGTGGACTCACTATTGTTGTCAATGTCAGCAGGTCAACAGTGGAATGGTGGACTCACTATTGTTGTCTATGTCAGCAGGTCAACAGTGGAATGGTGGACTCACTATTGTTGTCAATGTCAGCAGGTCAACACTGCAATAGTGGACCCACTATTGTTGTCAATGTCAGCAGGTCAACAGTGGAATGGTGGACTCACTATTGTTGTCTATGTCTGCAGGTCAACAGTGGAATGGTGGACTCACTATTGTTGTCAATGTCTGCAGGTCAACAGTGGAATGGTGGACTCACTATTGTTGTCAATGTCTGCGGGTCAACAGTGGAATGGTGGACTCACTATTGTTGTCAATGTCAGCAGGTCAACAGTGGAATGGTGGACTCACTATTGTTGTTTATGTCTGCGGGTCAACAGTAGAATGGTGGATTCACTATTGTTGTCCATGTGGGCAAGTCAACAGTGGAATGGTGGACTCACTATTGTTGTCCATGTCTGCGGGTCAACAGTGGAATGGTGGACTCACTATTGTTGTCTATGTCTGCAGGTCAACAGTGGAATGGTGGACTCACTATTGTTGTCTATGTCTGCAGGTCAACAGTGGAATGGTGGACTCACTATTGTTGTCTATGTTGGCAGGTCAACAGTGGAATGGTGGACACACTATTGTTGTCAATGTCTGCAGGTCAACAGTGGAATGGTGGACACACTATTGTTGTCAATGTTGGCAGGTCAACAGTGGAATGGTGGAATCACTATTGTTGTCTATGTCTGCAGGTCAACATTGGAATGTTGGACTCACTATTGTTGTCTATGTCTGCAGGTCAACAGTGGAATTGAGGACTCACTATTGTTGTCAATGTCAGCAGGTCAACAGTGGAATGGTGGATCCACTATTGTTCTAAATGTCAGCAGGTCAACAGTGGAATGGTGGACTCACTATTGTTGTCAATGTCAGCAGGTCAACAAGGGAATGGTGGACTCACTATTGTTGTCTATCTCTGCAGGCAACAGTGGAATGGTGGACTCACTATTGTTGTCAATGGCAGCAGGTCAACAGTGGAATGGTGGATTCACTATTGTTGTCAATGTTGGCAGGTCAACAGTGGAATGGTGGACTCACTGTTGTTGTCTATGTCTGCAGGTCAACAGTGGAATGGTGGACTCACTATTGTTGTCAATGTCAGCAGGTCAACAGTGGAATGGTGGACTCACTATTGTTGTCAATGTTGGCAGGTCAACAGTGGAATGGTGCACTTACTCTTGTTGTCAATGTCTGCAGGTCAACAGTGGAATGGTGGACTCACTATTGTTGTCTATGTCTGCAGGTCAACAGTGGAATGGTGGACTCACTATTGTTGTCAATGTCAGCAGGTCAACAGTGGAATGGTGGACTCACTATTGTTGTCTATGTCTGCAGGTCAACAGTGGAATGGTGGACTCACTATTGTTGTCTTTGTTGGCAGGTCAACAGTGGAATGGTGGACTCACTATTGTTGTCAATGTCTGCAGGTCAACAGTGGAATGGTGGACTCACTATTGTTGTCTATGTCTGCAGGTCAACAGTGGAATGGTGGACTCACTATTGTTGTCTATGTCTGCAGGTCAACAGTGGAATGGTGGACTCACTATTGTTGTCAATGTCTGCAGGTCAACAGTGGAATGGTGGACACACTATTGTTGTCAATGTTGGCAGGTCAACAGTGGAATGGTGGACTCACTATTGTTGTCTATGTCTGCAGGTCAACAGTGGAATGGTGGACTCACTATTGTTGTCTATGTCTGCAGGTCAACAGTGGAATGGTGGACACACTATTGTTGTCAATGTTGGCAGGTCAACAGTGGAATGGTGGACTCACTGTTGTTGTCTATGTCAGCAGGTCAACATTGGAATGTTGGACTCACTATTGTTGTCTATGTCTGCAGGTCAACAGTGGAATGGTGGACTCACTATTGTTGTCAATGTCAGCAGGTCAACAGTGGAATGTTAGACACACTATTGTTGTCTATGTCAGCAGGTCAACAGTGGAATGGTGGATCCACTATTGTTGTCAATGTCAGCAGGTCAACAGTGGAATGGTGGACTCACTATTGTTGTCAATGTCAGCAGGTCAACAAGGGAATGGTGGACTCACTATTGTTGTCTATGTCAGCAGGTCAACAGTGGAATGGTGGACTCACTATTGTTGTCTATGTCTGCAGGTCAACAGTGGAATGGTGGACTCACTATTGTTGTCAATGGCAGCAGGTCAACAGTGGAATGGTGGACTCACTATTGTTGTCAATGTCGGCAGGTCAACACTGGAATGATGGACTCACTATTGTTGTCAATGTCAGCAGGTCAACAGTGGAATGGTGGACTCACTATTGATGTGAATATCAGCAGGTCAACAGTGGAATGGTGGACACACTATTGTTGTCAATGTCAGCAAGGGAATGGTGGACTCACTATTGTTGTCTATGTTGGCAGGTCAACAGTGGAATGGTGGACACACTATTGTTGTCAATGTTGGCAGGTCAACAGTGGAATGGTGGACTCACTATTGTTGTCAATGTTGGCAGGTCAACAGTGGAATGGTGGACTCACTATTGTTGTCTATATCTGCGGGTCAACAGTGGAATGGTGGACTCACTATTGTTGTCAATGTCAGCAGGTCAACACTGGAATAGTGGACTCACTATTGTTGTCAATGTCAGCAGGTCAACAGTGGAATGGTGGATCCACTATTGTTGTAAATGTCAGCAGGTCAACAGTGGAATGGTGGACTCACTATTGTTGTCTATGTCTGTGGGTCAACAGTGGATTGGTGGACTCACTATTGTTGTCAATGTCAGCAGGTCAACACTGCAATAGTGGACCCACTATTGTTGTCAATGTCAGAAGGTCAACAAGGGAATGGTGGACTCACTATTGTTGTCTATGTCAGCAGGTCAACAGTGGAATGGTGGACTCACTATTGTTGTCTATATCTGCGGGTCAACAGTGGAATGGTGGACTCACTATTGTTGTCAATGTCAGCAGGTCAACACTGGAATAGTGGACTCACTATTGTTGTCAATGTCAGCAGGTCAACAGTGGAATGGTGGACTCACTATTGTTGTCTATGTCTGCAGGTCAACAGTGGAATGGTGGACTCACTATTGTTGTCAATGTCAGCAGGTCAACACTGCAATAGTGGACCCACTATTGTTGTCAATGTCAGCAGGTCAACAGTGGAATGGTGGACTCACTATTGTTGTCTATGTCTGCAGGTCAACAGTGGAATGGTGGACTCACTATTGTTGTCAATGTCTGCAGGTCAACAGTGGAATGGTGGACTCACTATTGTTGTCAATGTCTGCAGGTCAACAGTGGAATGGTGGACTCACTATTGTTGTCAATGTCAGCAGGTCAACAGTGGAATGGTGGACTCACTATTATTGTCCATGTCTGCGGGTCAACAGTAGAATGGTGGACTCACTATTGTTGTCCATGTGGGCAAGTCAACAGTGGAATGGTGGACTCACTATTGTTGTCCATGTCTGCGGGTCAACAGTGGAATGGTGGACTCACTATTGTTGTCTATGTCTGCAGGTCAACAGTGGAATGGTGGACTCACTATTGTTGTCTATGTCTGCAGGTCAACAGTGGAATGGTGGACTCACTATTGTTGTCTATGTTGGCAGGTCAACAGTGGAATGGTGGACTCACTATTGTTGTCAATGTCTGCAGGTCAACAGTGGAATGGTGGACTCACTATTGTTGTCAATGTTGGCAGGTCAACAGTGGAATGGTGGAATCACTATTGTTGTCTGCAGGTCAACATTGGAATGTTGGACTCACTATTGTTGTCTATGTCTGCAGGTCAACAGTGGAATGGAGGACTCACTAATGTTGTCAATGTCAGCAGGTCAACAGTGGAATGGTGGATCCACTATTGTTCTAAATGACAGCAGGTCAACAGTGGAATGGTGGACTCACTATTGTTGTCAATGTCAGCAGGTCAACAAGGGAATGGTGGACTCACTATTGTTGTCTATGTCAGCAGGTCAACAGTGGAATGGTGGACTCACTATTGTTGTCTATGTCTGCAGGTCCATAGTGGAATGGTGGACTCACTATTGTTGTCAATGTCAGCAGGTCAACAGTGGAATGGTGGACTCACTATTGTTGTCAATGTTGGCAGGTCAACAGTTGAAAGGTAGACTCACTATTGTTGTCAATGTCAGCAGGTCAACAGTGGAATGGTGGACCCACTATTGTTGTCTATGTCTGCAGGTCAACAGTGGAATGGTCGACTCACTATTGTTGTCTATGTTGGCAGGTCAACAGTGGAATGGTGGACACACTAGTGTTGTCTATGTTGGCAGGTCAACAGTGGAATGGTGGACACACTATTGTTGTCAATGTTGGCAGGTCAACAGTGGAATGGTGGAATCACTATTGTTGTCTATGTCTGCAGGTCAACTTTGGAATGTTGGACTCACTATTGTTGTCTATGTCTGCAGGTCAACAGTGGAATGGTGGACTCACTATTGTTGTCAATGTCAGCAGGTCAACAGTGGAATGGTGGACTCACTATTGTTGTCAATGTCAGCAGGTCAACAGTGGAATGGTGGACTCACTATTGTTGTCAATGTCAGCAGGTCAACAAGGGAATGGTGGACTCACTATTGTTGTCTATGTCAGCAGGTCAACAGTGGAATGGTGGACTCACTATTGTTGTCTATGTCTGCAGGTCAACAGTGGAATGGTGGACTCACTATTGTTGTCAATGTCAGCAGGTCAACAGTGGAATGGTGGACTCACTATTGTTGTCAATGTCAGCAGGTCAACAGTGGAATGGTGGACTCACTATTGTTGTCAATGTCAGCAGGTCAACAGTGGAATGGTGGACTCACTATTGTTGTCAATGTCTGCAGGTCAACAGTGGAATGGTGGACTCACTATTGTTGTCAATGTCAGCAGGTCAACAGTGGAATGGTGGACTCACTATTGTTGTCAATGTTGGCAGGTCAACAGTGGAATGGTGGACACACTATTGTTGTCTATGTCTGCAGGTCAACAGTGGAATGGTGGACTCACTATTGTTGTCAATGTCTGCAGGTCAACAGTGGAATGTTGGACACACTATTGTTGTCTATGTTGGCAGGTCAACAGTGGAATGGTGGACTCACTATTGTTGTCTATGTTGGCAGGTCAACAGTGGAATGGTGGACACACTAGTGTTGTCTATGTTGGCAGGTCAACAGTGGAATGGTGGACTCACTATTGTTGTCTATGTTGGCAGGTCAACAGTGGAATGGTGGACTCACTATTGTTGTCTATGTCTGCAGGTCAACAGTGGAATGGTGGACACACTAGTGTTGTCTATGTTGGCAGGTCAACAGTGGAATGGTGGACTCACTATTGTTGTCTATGTCTGCAGGTCAACAGTGGAATGGTGGACTCACTATTGTTGTCTATGTTGGCAGGTCAACAGTGGAATGGTGGACTCACTATTGTTGTCTATGTTGGCAGGTCAACAGTGGAATGGTGGACACACTATTGTTGTCTATGTTGACAGGTCAACAGTGGAATGGTGGACTCACTATTGTTGTCTATGTTGGCAGGTCAACAGTGGAATGGTGGACTCACTAGTTTTGTCTATGTTGGCAGGTCAGCAGTGGAATGGTGGACTCACTATTGCTGTCGATGTTGTCAGGTCAACAGAGGAATGGTGGACTTACTAAAATGAAACTATATTTATGAAGCTCATAAATATGTATAAAAAAGTTTATTAGTGAAAATTACCTGGTATATCAATATTTTTAAATAGTGAGCCGAGGTCCATTCATGTTCTGGGGCTGACTGGCTGGTCTATATCATGCCATAATGTCTGAAGTGGTTTCTGGTGTGTTTTTTTAGCTGTTGTCAAAATTCCAAGCCACACTGTTTTTTATGAGGTCTGGACTGACCAAAAATATTATATGGACCACTGACATCATAAAACTGGATTCTCATTTAAATACAGTGATTTACAGACCATTTCACATTTTAGATATACAAAGAAGGGACACATTTATGTAAGGTGTAATATTAGCATATAGAAGATTTACCTATGCCGGCTTGGGGAGTTTGAGTCTGTCCTTCATCCTACAGCACACAGAATAACGTCCTACAAAAATAGCATAATTGAACTCTAATAAAATGTCAAAGGAGCAAAACTTTATAATATGTAGCAAAATGAGAACTCTGATTATCTTTAATAGTAAAGTAGCCCAACTGTGTTTGAATGTAAAAGGGAAATAACTCTGGTGTTATAGCAATTTATCACAATTTCAAACATTATAATTCAAGTCATTATGCCTTCAAAGATGGACAATCCTAATAGGAAAAAAAGGATTTGTCTGCCTAACTAATAAACAAACAAATATTTTAGTGTAAAGAGGATATATCTTTTGAGTTATTTATGGCGATTCTCAAAGAATTGAACTTTGCCGAGTAATTAGTATATACTCATTTATTTTGGCTTGATTGTGACAAAACTGAGCTTATAGAATCACTTTCGAGTCCTTTCATGGGAAGAAAGCAATACTGTGTCCTTTCTGAGAGGCCATGAGAAAGAAACTCTGGTGGGGATCAAACCAAAACCGCTCGGGTGAGGGGCGGTCACTTTACCACTACACTATTCTCACCTCACTCTGAATTCTACCGCACCTTATATTGATCCCAAACCAGTTTTTTTGGAGGATTCCATTTTTTGAATCAAATATGATTTTCCAATGCAGTTTAGTAGTCTGATGTCACGTGTGGAATTTTATATAACAACTGGTTTTGCATTGATGTCAGTAATTTCAAACAAATTGGCGGATTCCGAATTTGAAAAAATATTTAAAAAAGCAACATTTCTCTCAACAAATGCCTTTCATTTGACTGTGAAATGTTTGTCATAATGTTAAAGACAAAGCCGCCGCTTGGCCAAGCTTTTACTGTTTTAGAGATTTTTTGTGCAAAAGGCTATTACCTGATTCAAGTCATGATACGCATGTCTGGAATTTGACTTGATGACGTTGATTATGTAGAAGACATTCTTCACATCACAGGATTAAGTTTCATTGTTTCGTCTGAAATTTTGTTTGAAAGTCATTTTTGACCAAATACTTACAAAGTCAAATAGCGATCAGTATAGAAAGAAACACTGATTCGGACATGTAAAAAATAATTAAACCTACTTTGATATCTGTTTTCTTGAACAACATAATCCTGGAAAAGACAACTCCCTGACCTTAATACAGTGAAACTGCGTTCCCTCAAACAAGCGGTCGTTCGAGAACAGGCGTTCCCTCGAGGTCGGAGCTTGGTCCCTAACTTTTTTCTTCTATTTTCATATAAAATATACCCACGCTGCATCGAAACCTAATTATGTCGAGCAGTCGAGCAATATCCTTGGTCCCAAGTACACAAATCGTGCACAAAACCTTATGGCTCCCTCAAGGACATAATTTCACACTTTTTCCCGAACGCGTGTTCCAGAATAAACAATTGATTACTAGGTATTAAAATTTTCGCAAGTTGTAAAAATTGCAATGACAGTTGAAAGGCAATTTGATAAGGTGTGAAAAACCGTTTTTCACTGTTAACGCATGACTGATATTAGTTGATATGGGCATTTGAGATGATAATTATGAGAAGTTAATGACGAGAAGTTAATTGTGATGTGATTGTGAATTAAATGAGTAATAAAAATATGAATAAAACACTACCATATCGATCCAACATCGGAATCTCTGAAAGGAATTCCCTCTTATTACTTTGCGTCACCTTAGGATTGAACAGTTTCGCGAAACCGACAAGATGCGCCAATTAACAATCTTTGATTTTGCGAAACTTAAATCTGACTAATACCACAATATTTACTGTCATTCAAATATTGCTTGTTACGAAAATGTGCTTCTATGTTTAAATAAACATTTCTATATATTCATTTATTGTTTTTTTTCTTTTGCATTTTACATTTAGTTTACGACAACCTTCGAACATATTAGCACATAATCGGTGTCTTATAGTAAACAGTCTGTTTGACGACTTCAAACTTAAAATGCACTGAAAGATATTTCATATCAAACTGGAAAATTGATAATCGGGTCGTTCGAAACATCGGTTCCCTCGAGGATTTGGCTCGGCCCCTGGCGACCTCGAGCGATCACAGTTTTACTGTAGTAATAGTATTTTGATTGATATTATTGTATGTTTCACATGTATAGTGTATAATTTTATGATGTTCATTGTATTATCATTTTTATATATTGGTCAATAAATGAAATATCCTGACCAAAAAATAAAATAAAAAAATAGTATCTGAACATTATTACCCTGGTACTGTTCATTTTGGAAAGCAAAGCCATTGCATTTACAGTGATATTCAAAACAAAATTAAATCCAGAAATGTTTATCGACTCCTAATAATTCTAATGCTGCTTGTGTAAAACATGATAAACTCCCTTTTTTAATATCCAAAAGCAATCATAATTAATGTATAAATACAGTTTTAAATGATATTAAAGCAATTCAGGTTGATAAGTTGTTTCAAGCCTTTTCCTTAAAGCAGGATTATTTTCTATTATGAATGATCATCATACTTAAAAAAAATTGTAATAAAACAAATAATATTAGAAATTTGATTAAGCCATTTCTGTGCTTACTCAAACCAGATGAGTAAATAGTACATATTTGAACATTTTCATTCTCCAATTCTCCAAAAAATAAGTTCAAAATTATGGTCAAATTGGTTAAGGGCAATTATATTGTACAGTCTTTCTTCATTATATTGATTAAAAGAAGAAAAAAAAATTTGCTCTTCGGACATAAGTTGTTAAAAAAAATTTGCTTGGTCATACCATCTTTTTAAGTACCACTTAATTTACAATTAATTTATTTTGCGTAGTTTTGTCATATTTTTCCATTAAAAAAGATTACTAGGTATATACCTTGTAGAATTCATTCTTATGCTTGACTGGCTAGTCGATGTTATCACATGATATTACGAAGTAAATAGGTTTATATCTTAAATATTCCACATGTTTTGGGTAAACCTTCGTAGCAATGGATACAACACTGGACTGGATTTTTGGCGACACTGGTTCAAACCAGTTCTCCGGCTCGATTTTTTTTTACATTTTGGTATTATTTTTACAATTATGATATCAAAGAGTAAAACATTTTATTGAATAATTGTCCTGAGATTCGTTACAGAGAAAACTTTTTTTGGTGCCAATCTGGTGTATACCAGTAGTCTCTTTAATAATAGTGATCAATATCAAACTGCTGTTAGGATTTAATGATGCGAACACCTTTCTGGCAGCAACTGTTCAGTGATTAGAAGAAAACTATTGTTAAACATAGCACTGGTGGTAAGATTCAACCCTGTTTGGTGTTTACAGTATTAAATTTTTAATAAGTAGCTTATTAACTAATGTTTTATTTCCTACCAAGAAATAAAACAAGATTTTGAAATTTTATTTTTTATTTTATTTCCTTCTCCTACTAACATAATTTTTTATTCAATCATGGCAGTTCCTTGAACAAACAATAAAAAATAAAAGGCCTTGTAGGCATTTCCTGCATGTTGCAATTGCTTTACCACCATTTCCAATAGACATGCATTTCCGGCCAGGAAAACCTTTCCTCAAATTTGCTGTTTTTCAATCTAAAAACCCCTTTACTGTCATCTCTGAGACTCTTTTATAGGTATAAAAGTGTTCTGATATCAGTACTAGACACAGTGATGGAGACACTGGCTGCAAAATTACACACCACAATTACAAGATCTTACCTGAGACAGCGAGATGCCGAGTGAAGCGAGACGGCGGGAGACGGACAGCCCGACTGTGGAGATTCATCGTGTTGGTAATCACACCTGTTATGCCTGTCACTCCATAATACCTCTCCTTGTGCTGCTGCATTTCCAGGAATGTTCACTAGATAATAGTTCATGTAAGAGTACAGTATTAATACCTGATGAATAGGTTTTCTCCAACTAAATCATTTTCTTTAAGCTCAATTGTGAAGACATATATATGTCAGTGAAATGTGACATGTATGACTCCATATAGGCCGAGCTCCAGATAAGGTTTTTCATTGAATTGGGTATAACCCACTCATTTTTCATGTAATTGGGTATTTGGGCTTTTGAAATGGGTTACATGGGTATTTGGGCTTTTGAAATGGGTAAGTATTTTTCTTACTCGGTGATTAGAACTCTGTACATGATTAATTACATCGATGGTCATAAAGTTTAGATGATTTATATAAATATACACTTATTTTGAATAATTATGATCAAGCACATTGATTATTTGGTAGAACTCTTTTAAAAAAATAAATTCTGACCAACCGCTTCATAAATCCTCAATTTGAGTGTGTTATGCTTGCTTGAAAAATACATTTAATTGCGTTTTATGTGACTTTTATTGATTATTTACCCAAATACCCATATCATGAACTCTGATTTCCTAGGGGGAAACAAGTTCTGAAGTTCTTTATGACCAAGAGAGAGTGTGCGCCAGGTGTGGCCTGAATCCTCAACCTTTGAGGTGACAGGTAGACACCCCTACCAAAACACCACTCCCATCCTCAATACCTGGCTGGCTGCTTGAACCCTACATCTTTGACGTGACTGGTCGACACCTCTACCAAAACATGACGTGACAGGCAGACACCCCTACCAAAACACCACTCCCATCCACAATACCTGGCTGGCTGCTTGAACTGAAGGAACCAAATTGCTATTAAGTATATTGTTGCAGGTGCTAGCCAATTTCAGTAAAATTACACTTATTAAAACTTTTCAATTACAACAAAGACAACAAAAGATTTACTGTAAAATGTTTGCATTGCTTCTCTGCTTAAAATTCCAGCATTTCTTCTCTGGATGGTTAAGTTGATGATTATTTCACCTTTTGAATGTACATACTTCAAAACACCAACCAAAATAAAAATTAAAACTTTGAAAATTTACAGACAGCAACATTTTAGATTGCAAGACAGTATGTTATTTAATAAATAATTTTCCGAACAATTTAACTTTTAATACAAGGGTCATAAGTAAGAGAAAATAATGTACAAATTTACAAATAAGTAATATTGTATTAGGTTTTTTCTTCAAAATAGACATGGATAGTAAACTTGGATGATTTAATGGGGGATGGTGCTGGGTACTCCCCCCCGCCCCCGCCCCCAGTGTTTCATTCCAAACAAAGACATATTTTTTATTCAATTATAAGAACATGAAAAGAAACTAATGAATGTTAAAGTCTTTAGCACTATAAGAGTTATCTACCTTAATTCATTGACTCAAACTAATGGAAGAAATAATTATGGTATATATACAAAAAAAAGCCATGGAACTGTTACTGCTGCAGACAAGATCGGAAAGTTTGTGGCTATTATCAGGATTATAGAAACTACAACCTCAAAATGGACAGGGCTGCAGTTCTTGTCTTGTCACCGCCTATGATATGAGATATTACAATATGTAGAGTCACTATCCATTGTTACTAGATAATGTTTATAAATGAGACAATAATATTCAGACACAAATATACCTAAAATTGAAAACAGAAACCCTTAGTACCTACTTACCCTTTTATTTGGGGCAGTGAAATCATTTTCGAAAACAAACAATTATTGGGAGAAGCCGGCTGCATTTTCATTTTTAATATAAATAACAAAGAATTCATTGGATTTTTAAAGGGATAAAAAAAATTCACGTTTTAATAAGGTCAGACAACAACAAATGTATTTGCTCGTTGAATCTGACTTCTTAGTTTCTCTTTCCAAGACATTGAAAGTGAAGAAAAAAGAGGCGCTTCTATTTTTTGTATTGCTTGTCCTTGTCATTGTACTGTATGTATTTTATTGTACTTGAACAAGAAGTATGTTATTTGATTGGAACAAAATACTTACATGTAGTAACAACAAGAGTGCGAAGCAGTTTCTCCTTTATATTCAAAGTATGCATATCAGGACACTTTTTTAGTTAACTGGGTTGACTGTAAAACAGTGACCTGGTTGTTGTTCAGAATATCATCAGAACAGCATGTAGATTTACCGTTACACAAGAACAGACCACTTAACGGTATACAACAGCGAAGCCTTTTCACAAATGTCATTATTGAATCCTACTTCACTAACATTGAGTGCTAGTGTATTGTACTTTTATATTTCACTCAAATTTACAATAAAAAAGTATAGGACTTCAAGACTTGCCGGAAGAAAATGAATCAACGAAAAAGATATAGGTTTAAAAAATATTAATTTTCTTCCATTTATCCAGCGACCCTAATTTTCCTTCCGACTTTTTTTGGCCGTAGTGTGGATTTTTTCATAAATTCCTAAAAAATGTGCATATTTGACTGGTCTGTCATGTAGTCCAAATAATTGTATGTTGACGGATTTTTTTACGATTTTGATATGGCAAATCCTTCACGTACAAATTGTTTTGTACCAAAAGTGGGTAGTTATTCCGATCAGGATTCCGGGTTAAAGCATATATATTGCGTCTATTATATATCATAAAAACAAGAAATATTACCAGATAATGTTATTTTATATTAGTTCCGTACACAAAAAAATAAATATCCAACGAATAATTACATGGTAAAATATGAATATAAACCTTTATTATCCATTTCAAACATAAACTTCTTCACTTAATACAATTTCAATATTTTTCAAACCCACCCGGTTTTTGGAGAAACAGGGGTTTCAATAAGCGGACGTAGGCGTATTATACGTCCGGAAAATCGCCAAAAACGTCCCAGAATTTGACCCCGGGTGTTTTGAAAATTCCTTTTAATAGCCTTGTACGCCTCTTTTAATGAGACCAGACGTTTTCATAATTATGCTGTGCACCATTGACTGCTTAAAATATGCCGTACTGCCCTTTCATCTTCCCATATGCCTTGTACGTGTCATAATTTATGACAGCTTATTGTTTGTAATGCGCAGACGACCTGTGTATTCATCAACGGCCATCTTCTCATCCGATAATTAGGAAGAGCCAATTAGTGAAACATCGCCAGGAGGCGGAGCTATTGAATGTCAGCCAATCAGAATATACAATGAGAACTCTTTCATTCAAAGATGAAAGTTCGTAAAATGCTATAGAGAATGCGAAGGGATGTTGAAAAATGTTGTCAAACACTATTAAACCTTGCAAAAAAATTGATAATTGTATTGTACAGACGAGACTCGCTATTTTAAATATTGTTGACTTGAACCAGACGGTCACTGCCGATTTGTTGACATAGGAAAGCTGGCGCTAACACAATCAAATACATCAATTTATCACTAAATGTTCATGATAAACATTTCTTTGTTACCCCAAAAAAATATTTTGATGCCTATGTCGCGTTTATCTATCACGTCTACGATCATGTCAAAATTCGCCGAAACCGCCATTTTGTCGGAATTAATGTTCTATGCTGTATAAGTGTTTCTTTAAGCAAGGGAAGTGATTTTTATTGTCATTTTATTCTAAAACATCAACATATTAAGCATAACTTTACCAAAGACAATTGAATAACAGCCAGGCTGAATGTAAAATTTGTACCCAATCCCGATCGTACCAACTAATATTCATCCCCTACATATTTTTTTGTGTATTTAGGCCAGTATAATTGTTTCAAGTGCTTAACTGTCTGGGTTTTTTTTTTACTTAACATGAATTTAGGAGAAAAATGTGACATTGCACTAAAGAAGACTCCAGACAAGTACAGTCATATAACCACAGATAAAAAGACAAATTTTAATTTTGATATTTAAACACACCCTTCTAAATTTTGTGAAAAATCAACAACATTTTGTACAAGTCTGAAAATCATGAACATGATTTAAATTGAGTATGAAAAGAAAACATTCTACAAGAATACCCCACAACCCCCCTTGTGACAGGGGTGGACCCCTCCCTTCCCCATGCGCCCCTACGCAAGACTCTTGTTATGGTTGAATATAAACAATAAACATAAAAATAAACATTTTGAGTTGTGCATCAAATGCGCTACTTTATCTACAAATTCTATGAAAATTCCTAAAAATTCCTGAAAATCAGACATGGAATTTTAAAAAAATTCCTGATTTTGGGTCTTATTGAAACCCCTGTTTTTAGACGTTAGGGATTGGAAGAATCCCGTTTAACACGTCTATTATTTTAGACTAGTCTGCCATGTTAAAATTTGACCATTTTTTTTTCAAATTTTCTACAATTTAAATAATCATATACCCTGATAAAGTTTGGTATATTCTCCAAAATAATAAAAATAAAAATAAAAGTTATGCCTTCTTACTCGTGACCCCTATAAATTATAATTGAGATGTAAGTTTGCGGAGTTGGTTTATGGAAACAAAGATTAGTTCTTTACTCAACGTAATATTCATTCAATTTTGTTTCTGTGTCATTGATGAACACGTTACAAACCGTTAAACGCTTCTTTGTGAAGAACGTACATGCCCTATGTGAATTTCTTCGAAATTTTGGCTGCAAGGCTTGCACTGTTGAACGTCATGGCCAATTTAAGACCAGGGGACGTAACTCGGAGAATGGAAATCTGGTATTTGATAAACGCTTCGTAAGTCAGATGAATGTGTTGAGATGTTATGTATCAGAACTATTCCAAATAATTATTTTTCTATTACAAAACATGATATAAATATTACTTAAATAACTTTTATATACATGAAGGAATGCGCGGTTCTACTTTTTACCATTTTCGTTCGAAGCACACAACAGTTTTGAAAAGTTTACGAGAATTGCATGCAGCAGTAATTTCCCTTACTATAAGCCACCAATGGAATGTGAATTATTCTATTTGTAATTAGAACTTAAATGCTCCCTGACAGAATATAGTCGCCGCTTTGTCCGTCCGTCGGCTTGTCTATACGTCAGACCCTAGTTCTTTAGATAACTACAAGATACATGAATCTTTAAATATTTAAAGTCGGGTCTTTGATAATTTAGTGTGTGGGGGTAAGAACCAGCCGCCCGGTTGGCTCAGTTGGTAAACACGCGGTGTAGTGATCCGGCGGTTGAGGGTTAGAGCCCCACACCGGGTGCACTTTTGTTGTCCAGGTTTTCTTTAATATTAAACAAGAAACATTAGCTCATTGAGCTATTTTCCTACAAAAATAACAAACCTTCCGTGATTATATAGTAAAACATGGCAATGAACTAGTGACCAAGAAATAAAAGCACATACATTTAAATAGGTTACATATTGAAACAAGTATTTACGCGTTTTAATCATATTTATGCAGACAATTACAATTGTTATATGGATTTGAGCATTGTATACAATTAATTCATCAACTAATATTCCCGGCTGAATACGGTCAGTACACACGCGCACAGTTTGGCTTCGACATACCACTGTACAATGTTCAGTACTTTCAATAATATAATAATACAATTTATACAGCAAAGCTGTGAGCAGCATTATGAAAATGTGGATTACAGCATGGTATAGTAATGTGTAGTTGTTAAAAAAAAATATTGTTTTTTTTTACTTGAGCTTGCTAGAAAATATTTATGAAGTATTCCTATGAGGTACTTAAAACAAAGGTTAAAAGATACTCAGTAAACAACCCCATAATTCTCAATTTCTTCTTATTCAGCTTTGTTTAGTTTAGTGTAATTTTAGTTTTATTAAGACCCCTGATGTTGTTAAGACTACTGTAAGGGAAAAAAGTAACATTTTGATAAACTAGTTTACTTCCAATCAAATGCCGGCTAACCACAACAAACTTCAAGCAATTTTATTTGGTTCCAAGTCTGTTTGAAGCTATTAAATATCACGTTTATTAAGTGCAAGTAACACTTTTAGGCGTTGAGGTAGATAGTTTACTTAATATTTCTAAAATATGCAAACAAGCAGCTAAGCAATTGAATATCATTCAAAGACTTAGCAACATTTTGACAATCATTACAAAGCTTGTTATCTTTAAAGCTTTTATCAGATCCGAGTTCAACTATTGTCTTGTAGTTGTTCTTTTGGCATTCTTGCAGCAAGACCAACACAGACAAAATAGAAAATATTCAATACAGAGCGTTAAACTTGTTTTTAGTGATTACACCTCAACTTATGAATTCTTCTTCATAGACTTCAATTGTTAACGTATCATTTGTCTTTAATTTATATTATTCAAAGATCTAACCGTTAGCGTGTGGACTGGCTGCACAGCTGGGAAAACTAGTTGACAACTTAATTGCACTGCTCTAATCAATCTTACTTTTTGCTATTGTCTGCATAAATATAAACGGCTTTTGTAAATACTTTTTTCAATGTGTAACTTAATTTAAGCTATATATGCTTTTATTTCTAGGTCACCAATTCATTGTCATACGTTTAAATTTTATTTATGTTTGTTATTTATGTTGGAAGAACTAAAAATATAGCCGACTTTAAGTAAAGATTCTTGTATCTTCTATGTATTAAACGTTGATGCTGCTTTCAAACGCTTTAGAAATGTTATCATATACGAACCGCATCACCATAACGCTGAAGTTTTATGCAAATACTTTAGAAATGCTATAATACACCATATATGGATCCGCTAGTGCACTAATTTATTAACTTTTAATATAGGGTATTAAACTATTGTAGGGAGTAAATTTATCGATGAAAATGACAGGTAATAACACACAATATTGGTGAATTGAAAGTTAGAGGGTTGAAAAATATTAAGAATGATGCAAACAGCGTTTTATTATGTATCTTAACGTTAAAATGGACATGTCCAACTGGTTAGGAACGTCCAATGTGGTCAAGTTATATCGTATACAGTAAACTGGCGGATTTTATAGCTAACTTCTTATCAAAAAGAGCTATGCTTTTTTTCAATAATATTATTAAATTATTGGTGATTTTAATAATTTTGTGTTTGATACTGTTCTTGATAAACTTGGTGATAATTAAAAAAAAATGATTATGGTTATTTTATATATTGAGAAATATTGTTGATTATTGTAATCAGATAGATTTGACTGCTGCTTTTATAAACTTTGACCATGAGAAAGCTTTCGATTGGGTAAATTGGTTCTTATTTTAGTAGGTTTTTATACTTTTGGTTTTTCTCCAAGTTTTATTAATATGATTCGTGTTTGTAGTCTGTCCCCAGGTCGTCGGTTTAAGTTAACAATTTCATTTCTGATCCCTTTCATGGACACAATCTGTCCGACAGGGCTGCAGTTTGTCTCCGTTGATTTATGTCTTTGTCCTTGAACCTTTTATTCGTAATGATCAAAATAACCCACATATTTGTGGTATTGTAGTTCCTTGTGATAATGATGAGGTTAAAATGACCGCATATACAGATGACACTACTGGTGATGTTATAGATAACATGTCAATGGTTATTTTCTTTAAAGGTGTTGAATTGTATCAAAAGGTAAGTGAGTCAAGTGTCATTTATAAAAAAGTATGATGGTCTGTTTCTTTGAAGAAAAAAAAGCGTCAAAGAGCAGATGAACCCTTTAAATGGTATTCAGTGGTTGAGTCACGTGATACTTTACATTTACACTTTTAACATGGTGTTTACAGTTACCTTATATTAGGTTGACATTACAAGCGATTATTTCAGGACATTTACAACTGTTTATTAATAATAACTATCTCCTCTTCAATATAATAATTTGTATCATAAACGGGATAGTGTTTCTCCATTTTATCAGAGTTCTTTACTCGTTTTTGTTGCTTTTTTAATTATGAAACAAATCCTGATTTTGATTTACCAGTTTTCTTTCCTACGAAAATGTTTTAATTCTCTTTATTGCATTATGATGAATGTAAGGTTAAGGTCACTAACAAAAGTGTTTCTTCAAGTAAGTTCTCATAAGGCCTTTTCAAATATTTTCAGTTATTTGCTTTGACCCGTCACACAGGGACGTCTATTACATGCTTATTCATGATGTTTTATATACTGCCTTTTTCCTACAGGTTTACAGTATTGCCTGTAATAGAGTTTTGAAGTTTTATTGATTTTTAATACTGTTGTTCGGAAATTGAGACATTTCCTATTCTTTTTTAGTGAGTGTGATTCCTTTGCTCCCTTAAATAAGCGTGTTCTATTTTTATTAATTTCGGTATCAGAGCCTCTCAACGTCTCTTTGTCAGAGAAACAGTTGTTGTTTTTTTTGCAATCTTATTCTCAAAACACTAAATATGTTTAAATTGTTTTGTCATTTGGAATATAGTTAATGAAGTTAAATATAGCAAGACATACTTCAGAATATCACTGTAATTATTCCTCAGTGACGTTTCGACCTTTAGGATTTATTTCCAAAATACTAACATATTCTCTCTCACATATTGAGACTAAACGTGGCAAATGTAATGTATAGGCACCCATTTAAACGACTTGCAAAATCGATGAAAAAATAAGGTTCCATTCGCACTCAAATTGTCAACAAAATTATCTCTTTCCATTGTGAATTTACATCTACTGCTATTCGAAAAGCATACATTTGAGGTATGACAGGTTAGTAGCCTTGTGTATAAGTAGCACTCCCTGCAATGAGGAGTCACATTGATTTCGGAACAATGTAATATTTGCTGTGTCATTGATGGACCTGGTAAGATGTATTTATGATATATTTTCCACAAACGATGATGTTCTTTCGGCCACACAGGTGATCTCTAAATCTTCGTTGCAATCTTGGAAACCTCACTCTTACTTTAAGCGTACCAATAGCTTTACTTTTAAACTAACATATTGATGTTCAGTATAAAAGGGCACATTCAGCTTCATGTATGTAGTTCCAGTTCTATTAGTGCCGCTCAAATCCAGGTTTGACGACACCAAAGTATTACATTTTTAGTTTTGGCACTAAAGAATTAACTTCCGCGGTAGGAATAATATACATTTGGAATAGCGATTTCCACATGCATACGCTATTGGCTAGGTTTCATAATTTAGAACAATTCCGAATTTTTAGTTCACATTTAAAGCCCATTACCACAAATTGGCATTTTCCTTAAATCATTGCTAGCCAGTTATAAATTAGTGAGTGGATTCATGTAAACAGGTATTTCAGTGCTTCATTAATTGAATGTGTTACTGCATTTGATTTCATATACTCAACCAGGTTCTTCATAAATTGCCAAACAAGTTTTATACAGGGTGTATATTTGAATGTTTGACTACTGGGATTGACCGTGTAGTTTTCATTGTATTATTGGTTTAAAAAAGAACCATTACACAACTTATTGATCTGAAACTGTGAATTATTAAGTCAGCTTAGAAGTTCACATACAAGTATATTGTTCTACAAATCCAATAATATAGTCAGGATTTACACGCTCGACTTCATGATGTGTTTTTAAGTTAAGTTCGACTTTTAAGGAACTGGTGACCAATTTATTTAAGGATCTTAGTTGGAATCTTCAATTATCTTAAAATATATAAATGTAACAAATCCCAACATATTTCTTTTTCCTCAACAATGTGCTCATGTTTCATACTGACGAAGGTCAATGTAGCAAAACGACGATATATGACGACTAAGATAATTTCAATTTATTATTGAAATCTATCTTGAAACGGGCCCCTGCACGGAAATTGATGAAAAGTTAGTATTGCAGCATTTAATCCAATTATGATCACATAAAACTACAAATCTCAGCCACAGTTTTCCACGACAGTGCCTAAAATTGGTGACTGTTGAGGCGTCTGTGCGAACGGGCGGGTCGTGTCAGAGCCCACGCAGTGGAGACACGTGAACACATGGTCCGGGTCCCACTGACGCTTTATGGACAAAAGTCGGTCGTAGTGTCCACCCCAGTAGTCCGTCTTCCAGTTCGGGAGGTGCGCCGAGGGTTCGTTAAAGTAGGTCCCCTGTCCGTACCTTAAATTTGAATGGACACTGTTCATATATACACTGAACACGGAGTACGTTGTTTTAGACAGATCACGTAACTCGGCTTATGTGATTTTATTTGCGACCGCAATAGGCTTAATATATAATCAGATACCTTTCCGACTGTTCCTGTTATTTCGGTTGTCTTTTACTGGTTGTTCCGAATCGGCGACTTACATTGAATAACCAATAAATATGGCTTATGGAGTTCGCACAGAGGCGGTTGTTTATGTTGCTCCAAATGCAGACCCGTGGAAACAAAACATAGACGATATAACATTAATGTCACAAATTATAAAAGGGATCATTGCGTGTTTGTTTATAACAAGGAATCATTATCATGTTTAAAGATAAGACATTATAAAATGTCCATATAGCAGACCTGTCCTACAAACATTCAAATATGTTGCATTTCATAATTTATCCTATGAAAACATGTTGACTTTTCAATTTACAACTTATCTTATTCAAACATGTTGCATTTTAAAACTTAAACCCTTCAAACATGTCGCATTTCATAGCTTATTCTATTAAAACTTGTTGCATTTGATTACTTATCCTATTAAGTAAATATTGATTGCTTTGATGGTTCATATGGTCAACCTGAAGTAAATACTGTCGACCGAGGCGATTCCGAGGCTGATAGTCTTTTCCGAAGGTTGACAATATGGATTGTCACCCTCAAGGCAGTCAATATCTATTTTATTATACCGAACAAAAACTGACGACCCAAAAAAGAGCATTCGGAGCTATCAAAAACAACCTCGGATCTATATGGACGGCTAACAATGTCAGAAATTGGTACCCATTAAGTCCGCTGCAAGTAGATCGCGTAGTAATTTAATTTAGCAGTTAAACTTTATGACTTTTATCTTGGGAATCAAGCTTAAACACCACATTTAATTAATGATATAATTCAAAATTTTACGAACTACTTCTACTGATGTACCGGCATACATCCGAGGTTGTTTTCGATAAAAATGGCCGAGGAGTTCCGAATGAAAAAAGAGACGAAGTTGCCGGTTTAACTCACGTTTTTAGAGTTTTCAAATTCATTTTCTTAACCCTTCAATCCTCCGTGTATTATCTGAATATTTTGATGTTTCTAATTCAATAAATCATTTACACTGACAACTGCGAATCTTACTGCCATTTTGGCATCAATTGTCGGCTGGTAAACAAAGTGCACTGGTGATTCAAACTTAAAGTAAAGCACTACCAATAAAACCCGTATTTGTAGCGTTTTGCCAATGTCATATGTTCTATAGTAAATATATGTGTGTTCAATCCCCTGTCGCGCATGTCTCCAAAAATGTATGAGTAACGAATCCAAACACTTTCCTTGAAAACATATATGATCATGTGCAATTGTGCTCATTTTTGGCAGTGCTAAGTAAGTGCAGAGCAATGTCCTTATATTTTGTTATTATGTGATATTTAGTGAGATATTTTTATTATAAATGATTATAAATGATCATGGTTGTTATTTGTTGAAGTGTTGATTTACCTTTATAGTGCCTCAGTTATTATTGCAAGAAATGTCATTTTATTGTTTAAATTTTGTTTCAATGGTGTTATTGAACATGTCGTTCAGTGATAGCTGTAGTTATGTATAAACTTGTTGTATACCATAATAACTCCATTAGTTTGAAAATTTGTACTCGAGTGCATAGCATGCCCATTGTATTGTCCAGGGAAACTTCTTATGTTGACTCTATGCCATGAAAAATAAAGATACAATCAAGAATATTTCATTGTTTATGTCTAGTTATGTCATTTATTGATCAAATTCAGATACTCTCATCAGAACATACCTAGTAAAACAAAGGGGGGAATGGGTTAACACAAAGTAGTACTTGTTATGGTTTGATTAACGACGGAAAATGGTTCGATTAACGCCAGTTAGTGGTGGATGAACGTCGGGTAATGGGTGGATTACCGTCGGGAAATGGATGTACCCCCAACGTTTATCCATCGTTTGGGTAAACCATCTAAAAAAAACTTTCAAATCCAACCATTATCCAACGTTAATCCAATGTTGGGGTCCAACGTTGACACACCGTTAACCCAAGATCAAATGTTTACTGGAAAAATTCAAGCATGTTGAATTTAAATATTTTATCAAATTTGCAATTTTCAAAATTGTGTTTTTCAAACCTTGTCCTAAACCTGTTGTTTTTGCTTACTACATTACACTATTTGAACTCACGTCAATAGGCGGTCGGCCAACTGGGCAATATAATCCTCTTCTGGTTTGAGCCCAGCCTTTTCCGGATCCCAAGCACCCCAACAGGTCAAGCTCATGACCCCTGTGCGCATGCCTGGATTCATTGCAGTCACATCTGGTTGTACGTCGTTCATGTGACCTGTGAATATTTTATTATACATGGAACCAGGTTTTGTGTTGATTCTGCATACCTTATGCATTCTTTACAATATTAATTTACCATGATGAGATGCATGGAATATATTTTAAAACAGTCTTTATCAGATAAACTTTGTATCATTGAACTTCCGTTGATTAGTTATAAGTATAGTCATCTTTATTGAACTTAAGAAAAGTGTCTTACCTCCTATCAGAGTCCCGATACAGCCCATCTGAATTGGAAGTCCAGAATGGTTGCCTAGCAACATATCGTAGAAAAACTCATAAAAAGCGTCAGTGAATCCCCCAGGTTGCATTAAGGTGTTAAAGACGTAGCTGTTCGTATAAAGAGCGTCTTTGGTGTCTTTCTCGTAGTCCAAAAAGTCCGTCTTATTAGTGAGCTGACACTGCGCTCGGTATTTGTTTAAGAAAGGATCGATCGTGTGAAACGAAGGTGATCCCCATTCGCCAAAGTGATTCAATAACAGAACAACACCACCCGTAGTATGACCTTTTGCTTGTTCTAACATTTGATATCCTCCCCATTCTGGAGCTAATGTTGTAGACAGAAGGTCGTTAAAGGACTTTAAGAAAGCCCTACCCACGTCTTTGCCACTTTCGTCTTTGATTAAAGAAATGCACTCAAGTTTTACCATACGTGAGTCCTTATGAATTTTGTATGTAAACGCCGTCACTATCCCAAACGTTGCACCGCCGCCGCCCCTAAGAGCCCAGAATATATCGGTATTTTGAGATATGCGACGTGCTCCGGTATCGTGGTCGACGTACACGGTTTCTGTATCTGTAGCGTACACGAGGGACCCGTTCGCCAATACCATCTCTACCTCAAGGAGATTGTCGATAGCGAGACCAAACTTTCGACCGATTGGGGAGTGTCCGCCACCCAGCGTGTAGCCACCCATTGATACAGTGTGTGCAGAACCGCCAATTATTGTTCGGTTAACCTTATTTAGCTGTCAACAAAGTCTGTAAATTTAGTATAAACTAAGCCACCAGGAATTGATAAATGAACAAACGGAAACATACATCCACAAAACATCAATATATGGACAGATTGGTTTTACTAAAACCGACCAAATAAATCGTGGCTTTATATTACACAAATAAGAATCCTGTCGGGGTCATCTTTGTCATGTGACTCGTCCTTTGTAAGAACATAACCCTCGAGATTTCTTTTATACATTCTCAAATCCTTTGCAATATCAATTTACACATTCTTGAAAATAACATTTTTTTTCCTGAAAAAGATGAGTGATTTTTTTCACTTCTGTTCATCTTTTATTTTTAAATTGATTTCTTTTCATGACAAAACGCGAGGTTCTGCATCAATTTCTCGCGTCCTTGTTTTATTTATTTCGATGATTGAATAAGCAAAAGTTGCGAACATGTTACAGCGAAATATCATGTTTTATTTTTTCTTTGGTAATTTCAAGAGATTTACCTTCTCATTTGCAAATGGCGAGGGACGAGACAAGATTTTGTAACAAATGACTTTGCGACCGTGCTTCGCTTGCAAATAGTAAAGTACGCTGTCTAGTAAAGTGAAACGTTTGACTGGTATATTGACTGTCGGAGACCCTGGGTAGGGTATTATATTCATGACGTTAAAGTTAAACTGTAATACACATACAAGTCAAACGTTGAAATTTAAATTTACAAATACTCAAGTAGTTGAAGTTGATCAGACAAATATTCACCTCAGTGTAGACGCGGATCCAGGAGTTTCCGCTTTGAGCCTTCAACTCCCCGTCGGCGTTTCTTGTCGAGTTTAGTTTGACTTCCAAACCCTTCATTTTCTCGAGGTTTAACTGAAAAGTGCCATCACCCGTGGACCGTCCGATGTAGTCGTGCCCAGAGGAACGTATCGTAAGCCTGACATTGAATTTGTTCGCGAATTTTACCGTTTTGATGACGTCATCAACGCTTTCTGCCATTACGACGACGTAAGGAAACATCGTTACGCGCGTGTTTATCATAATTGTGACGATCGGGTATCTTTCGTCCGTGGGTGTGATAATGTCTCCGTCAAGAGAGGCGGCAAAATCCAGTCCATCTTGGTGTGTAGGCATGCATGTCTGGCCTGGCCAGCAAAAGTTGTCTTGTACATTTGTGCGGCACTGACCAGAACTTGCAGCACTAGCATGTGTTACTACTGCGAACAGAAGCAGTAAAGCCAAAGTTTTGGTATATTTAAATTTCCACATTTTAGACGCCAGCAACCAGAGGTATTGGTATTTGCTACTTACGAATTCTAATAATATTTACAGCTACTGTTCCGAAAAAATAGATATACGGCGACGTTATCGTTGATTTAAATGTAAATATCAAACTGTGAATGGCCTTACTAATGACTGACGAATTTCCAGGTCATTTAGTCTAACTGATAACAACATTTCGACACCTTGAAACATAGCCAAAAATTAACCTACTTACACGACGCTGGAAATATACTTAAAACGAAGTTCATGCTGTATTGGTAATCTATGTCTGAATACACCGACGCTTGTGTATACTTTTATTTACACATTCGAACCCAAAACAGGCTAAAACATGCTCCCGTTTCTTTGCATTTTCACAATTTGCGTGTTTAGCTGAAATTGTTTAGTATAAACAAATGTTGCAAAGTTGAGCTTTGCCTAATAAACAAGACAATAAATAAGACCATTTAAGCCTTTTCATTTCTTACAAGAGTTAGACAGACAGACAGACAGACAGACAGACAGTTTATTGACTTGCACATAGTACATCGTCACAACACATACATATTATAATACAATTTGTCAACGTGTATGGGCAATGATAATAAACAATAATAAATACACATTATAACAAACAAATATGTAGAAAAAAAGAAAAAAGAAAAAAGACAATAAATAATAAATGAGAAGGTGAACATGGTTTATAAATGAAATTAAGTATTGACATTTAGTAAGTTTGATCTTATTTTAAGAGATTCTTTAACAAAGATACAAAGTTTTATAAGTTCCGTTCTGTTAGTTGAATTTATTAACTGGATATATTTAAATACTGACGGCTTTACAAAATAGTATTTCTTTAAATATTTTCTTCTAAGAGCATCAAAATGAGAACAGATGCATATAAAGTGAAATTCATCTTCGATATCCAAAGAATTACAGCATTGACAATATCTTTCAGCTCTAGGTATGTTATTTCTGGCATATCTACCAGTTTGAATACGAAGCGGATGAACAGATAGACGTAATCGACTAAAGTAAAATCTTAAATTTCCTGGTAAAATATCTAAGTAAGTTTCATATGCAAAACATGATTTAACTGTTCTATATATATCCAATACGCTACTATTTTCAACTGTTCTGAACCAATCTTGTTTGAAAGTATCGTATAATCTACACTTGAAAGATTCAATAAACACAGCTACATCAATATTTAGAACATTATCAAAGACGTGGCTAAAGCCAAAATCATTTAACATTTTTTTAACATTATAAACCCAATTGCGACAACCTTTAGTGCAATAGTACACAGCTCGGTTATATAATGTTTTGATAATAGTATTGTCAGTGGTAACAATCTTGAACCAATATTTTAATATATGAATGTATCTATGCAAATACAAAGGGTATCTGCCTAATTCCCCATAAACACACGCATTGCAAGTATTAGTTCTAACTCTCAATAGTCTTTTACAAAATTTTAAGTGAATTCTCTCTATTTCTTTAGATTTAGTAAATCCCCTGACCTCTGCTGAGTAATTTAATATGGAACCAACAAAGGCGTCAAAAAGTTGACACATAATCTTGGGTTTAAAATCAAAATCATTACACTTATGAAATAAAACATTCATTGCCTTAAGGGCTTTTCCAATCAAATGTTCTTGGTTCAAACTAAAATTACCATTATAATTAAATACAACACCTAAATAATTAAAATCGTTAACCACTTGTATATCCTGACCATTATAAGTCCATCGTTCGTTAGGCAAAAGCCCGCCTCTTTTTCGAAAAACCATAATTTTTGTTTTATCAGTATTTACCTTTAATCCCCATGCATTACAATAACTTGATAGCAAATAATAACAATATTAAAATAATATCATCTAAGTGCAGACCAGAGTTAACATCATTCTGTAAATACAACTCTAGATCATCTACAAATAAAGAAAATAATAAAGGAGACATAACTTCTCCTTGGCGTAAGCCAACAGCGTAAGAAAAGAAATCAGAATATGAAGACATTGATTTTACACAAGATTTGACTTTTTTGTACATGTCGCGAACAATTCTAAGTATTTTCCCTTGTATTCCACATTTGTACATCTTTAACCATAGTGCATTTCTATAAATAGTAAGATACTTCATCATATCGACAAAAATAACGTATAATCTTTTTTTCTCAAACAAATAATTCTGAATTAATGAATAAAGTATAAAAATGGCATCCGTTGTAGATCGCCCTTTTAGAAATCCGAATTGAGCATCCGAAATAATGTTATGATCGTCACATAATTTATCTATACGTTTATTAATGACAGAAGTAAATATTTTTGATAAACAACTAACTAATGTTATTCCCCTATAGTTATTAACATCCGATTCAGAACCTTTTTTGTGCAGGGGGATAATAATACCTTTCGTCCATTGCTCTGGGAAAAACTCCGAATCTAATATATTGTTAAACAGGTCACAAATATGCGATGATAAAATGTCTACGGTTTCAATAAAGTATTCATTTAGTAAAAAGTCATTCCCAAATGCTTTACATCTTTTCAATGATTTAACAGCAACTTTAATTTCTTCAACAGAAATAGTTTCATCAAGTTCTGGGAAAACTGTATTTGGTTGATTAAAATCAAATTGTTCATTAAAATCCTCCGCTTCTAAGTTATGATTACCAAAATCATTGTTACTTATATTTTCAAAGTATTTATGGAATTCGTCAAGAGGAATTTTATTGGATTTGTTGGAACTTTTTGTTTTAAAATGCTTCCAAAAATCTCTAGATTTACATTTTCTCAGATTTTCGATGTCATTCATTCTTTTTCTATAATCAACATTTTTCTTTCTTTTTAAAATTGCTTTGTAAATCGATTTAAGGTCACAAAGTATCAGTCGGTTTTCATCAGATTTGCAATTATTAAAGGTTCGAAGTGCCCCCCACTATTACGTTTAGCATATCTATTTTGAAATTTGCGATATAAATTATGTGATTTAAAACCATTTAAATCGATCTTACTATCGGAATCACACCAAGATTCATATCAAAAACAAATATCATATTGTTCTAAAATATTAACAAATCCAGAACTTTCCTTCTTCTGTCGGGATAGTCCGTGAACGTTCCACGATAAAATTCGAAGTTCACCTTCCTCGTGTCCCTACAGCTTCACTGGCTTCCCGTCCACGTACAACGTGTCATACACGATCCACGAGCGGTGACCGTCCTTCCGGGCTTCCTTCATCTTCGGGACGAGTCGGCGCCGCTTGTCGAGCACTCTAATCCAACCAATCGGCATTCGCTATTTCAATACTCCATTTCTCATATACACGTTGTACCATCAGAAGTATATAACCCAGCAAACATTTTATATCGGCCCGATGTCGGGCCGATATGGAACACATCATCGGCCCGACATCGGCATTTACATCGGGTCGATGTAAAAAAACGTTTTTTGTCCATAAAACACCTATTGTTTATGTAATTATTTTTATTATATTGATCGTGGTTAATTCCGTCTAAAAATATGTAATATGAAAAGTATTATGACTCAAGTATAGTTATCTAAACCCTTACTCGAGTCGTTTACGACAAAACTATGGTTTAAGAGTAAGGAATGTACCTATAGAAGTTTTACCCCACAAGGTAGGGGTCGGGGCATGATGTGTTTGGCTGGAACTCATAGGATATTAAGACAACCTGATGATTGCTTAAAAACGCCTAAGCATACAGAAAGTCCAAGGATTGCGTTCTCAACCCCGAATGTGGTGTATCTTCGATGTATAAATATCAAGTCAACTTTATCACCAAAAGACCCCCCTCCCACTGCACCAAACACTGTGCCATATTTACGAAAAACAATGACCTGTGCATGATGCTGTTCTCACTTTAGATATTTTTTACCTACCTCTATAAGCAGAGAGTAGCGTTGGTAACTAGTTCAATGGTAACTAGTTCAATGACGATAATTATTCATCAAACAACAGTTAATAATACTGAACAAACATAACCACAGGTTACAAATCAAATTAAAGTGCATTTTTTGTTTGGCCATTACCAAATCACTTTTACGGGTAGCTTTATTCAAACATCTGAAAATCTTTGAAAATGTTAATGTCGATCTCAATATCAAATACATTAATGCGAAAAAAAATATTCAATTTAGTTTTTCGACCACCCGTTTCAAAACCATTACGTCCTTGGACTCTTAACGGAATTCCGATATGGCAATTCCATTTATGGCAAATAGGTTAAAATCCTTGCCTTGCAATGTCTACGGTAAAGATTTATTCTCTAACTATTGAAAAATTGTGATTGAGCCACACCCAAATACGCATTGTCTGCGGTATACAGTGTTAAATGGTATTTGGATTTTATGAGGCTTTAGATTAAAGAACAAGAACCTAAACCTCCTCGTTTTGGTCCACGTGGTCTAAGCCGGATAGACACCTCGTGGGCGTATCTATGACAAATATACGGGATTTAATATCATGGCAGTGGTATTCTCCGTCAGGCGACAGTGTCGTGTGTGTACCTTGCTATGTGGTTGGCAGTAAAGATAAATGCAATGCGTTTGGTACAAAGCCAGTGAGTGATTGGAGTAATCTAGGCGAAATATCATGATCAGCTCGCATCAGAAATGAACTGGACATAGGGACTGAATGATAGCTTCGGAAAACCTTGTTTGGTTGATCAAAGACCAAAAGCAAGGCATTTGTCAATCTCCACTGCTTATTCAGTTTAGTGACGAAGAATCGGACCATCCCGTGAGCGATTTTGAAGATAATTGTTCTGTGTGGAAAATCAATTTGACCAGTTGTGACTCTGGAAGAAATTACACACACCCCACTATTCAAAATGAATTAATTGAATTTTGTGGCGGTATTAACATGAAGGCCGTAGTAGAACCATGCAGTAAGGCCAAATACTTTGGCTTCATTGCCGTTGAGGCAACTGATACATATACAATGGAACTGATGGCACACTGCATTAGCTTTTTTGACAGTGTTTAACATGAAATCAGAGAAGACTTCATTTAGTTTTGGGAGTGCGATTCTACCTCAGGGGAAAGTCTACCTAACGCCTTTGTTGAAAAGCTACGGGAGACTAGACTTTACAGCAATAACATGAGAGGTCGAGGAAACGATGGAGCCTCTTACATGTCTGGTTGCAACAAAGGGATAAAAACTCGGATAAAGGAACTTGTTCCAGACGCTTTATATACACATTTTAAAGCCCATCGTTCATACCTAAAATAACTCATATGTTCGGAACATGTTTGGTACTATGCAGCAGATTACCTTCCATTTCAACTACTCAGCGAAAACGGTTCAGCAATATCATAAATTGTTAATCCGACGACCAACAGTCACTTGATGATGTAGGCCACCGTATCCTCCCCCCCCCCCTTACATCTTCGTGCGATACCCGATGCCCGACCCGAGATTTTATTTCATCTACAATACTTATTGCCGCTATTAATGGCTGACACATTGGATGCTATTAACAGAGATCTATATCACAACATTTATAGGTGTTTTGCTATTTTGCTGTGTATGCCAGTCACAACAGCCACCACAGGGAGGTCGTTTAGCACAATGCGCCGCGTCAAGAGATACCTACGATGACAACTGAGCGTATGTCTGGTTTGGCTCTGTTGAACATTTGCCGTGAAAAAGACATTGATGTCGGGCGAGTAATCAACGAGTTTGAACAAAAGAAACACCGGCGATTAGCTTTCTTGTTTAGAATTGAAACTCTGCCTACAATATACTGTATAGTAATATATGTATGACGTCTAAAATGTCTTACAAAATTTCATTGTAAAGTTGGATCTTAGTTGTATACATAACTGACCTGAGATAGAAATGGCAATGCGACCCACAGTCGGGCAGATTATGAGGGGTTTGTTTTTGTATCAATAGATGTACATTGGTATTTTCCATTACTAATGCGTAAATGTATTGCATATAAAGAAGACATATAATGCAAAAAGGGTGAAACTACACATTGTTAATGTCAATAACATTAGAATATTGGTAAAAATAAACATATTTTTGTTTCAATTTTAGTCGCAAAAAGCGTTACCAAGGCTCTATTTGAAGAGAAAATTTGAGTGCGACCCCATATCCCATGCCTACTACACCCACGGCATCGATCTGCGTAATCCCAAATTGGCCCTAGCTACGCGCCTGCATGTTCACACCTGGAGGGACACAGTACAGAACTTTATTTGCATAAATTTATACTAATCTAATTTTCTATTGCAAATTTATCCTTATATATTATATGTTGCTTAAAGGGACTGTACTCCGTATGATGAAATAGCGATAAAAAAACGTCGAAAACTGACATTAACTTGGTATCGATGTGTACAATGCACTGAAACTTACTTACTGAAGTACCACATAGTCTACAATTATTTTTTTTTATTCGCAGTTTTTTCGTATTGTTCCGTTGAAAAAGATTACTATGTATATCTACCAGAATTCATTACTTATGCGTGATTGGCTAGTCGATGTTATCACGTGAAGTTAAGTTTATGGCTTAAATATTCAAACTGTTTAGAGTAAGCCTTCGTAACACAGTGGATACAACACTGGACTGCAATGTTGGCGACACCTGTTCAAACCCAGTTTCCAACTCGATTTTTTTTTACATTTTGGCATTGTTTTTTTACAATTATGATATCAAAGAGTAAAACATTTTTTTAAATAATTGTCCTGAGATTCGTTACAGAAGAAAACTTTTTTTGGTGCCAATCTGGTGTACAGTCCCTTTAATTAGTAAATGTGTAACGACATCTACATTGCTCAACTCATGTTCAGTGGTCTTAAACCGTGAAATAGCGATTTAGTACAGCAAAACAAAGTATACTAGTTTCATTAGCAATGTGGTGCTGCCAAATGACCATATAATTATCATTTCAGACCCCGAACAAAGTCTGTTCCATTATGTCTTAATACACATTACATAATGTGAAACAGACTATATAACTACTCTTGTATATATCAGCCCGCATGGTCTGAGCAGGCAGTTCTTTCTTGATAATTGTACAACATAGCTTGTATTTCTATATTAAATATATAACCTAACATTTGTGTTGTTATCTAATAGTCACTTGACTATATGACTTCCCAGTCATCAGTACAAAGTCACCATCACTTCCGTATTAAAAAACAAGAATAGAAAGTGTTGTGTGCTCCTAAGGGCTATAATTAGAACATGGAAAATCCAAGTTTGTTAACAGTATACATGTGCAATGACAGAGGTTGAATATTTTGAGTATTTATCAGATGTCCATGTTAATTGCAAATACACGAGCCAGGAGGGTACACAATATGCAGGTTAGAACTTTATGGTTTCTCTGATTACAATGTATTTTAAAGAAAGATAAGCCTGATAAAATAAGATGAGACATATTTTGTGTCGGCGTGATAATTATACTACATACTTTATGTAGTCTAAAATAATCTAAAATAATAGACGTGTTATACGGGATTCTTCCAATCCCTAACGTCTAAATGGGAAATGTGCAAAAAAACGGGGGTGTTTTAAAAATATTGAAATTGTTTTAAGTGAAGTATTTTATGGTTGAAATTGATCATAAAGAGTTATATTCATATTTTACCATGTAAGTGAAATGTTATTTTGCACTAAACAAGCATTTAATGCATTAAACCAAGTTGTTTACCTTTCCAATAAAACGAAAGTTGACTGACACAGACAACAATTATGCGAAGGGGAACAACTCGATACAATCGTAATAGCTCGGCCTCCTCCGACAAAGCTTCGAGATAGACCTCGTTATTACAATCGTAACAACTCGGCCATGGCCGAAATGTTTCGAGCGATTTAAAACTGTGCCCTAAAGCCTTGCAGGTGCCCTTCATGTATGTATCGTTATGTTTTGACAGAATGAAATGAAAAAAAGCCGTCAAACTCATAATTTTAAGTTGGATATTTATTTTTTTGTGTATGGAACTAATATAAAATAACATTATCTGGTAATATTTCTTGTTTTTATGATATTTTATAGACGCTATATTCTGTATTCTGTATCTTTCCTCCAACGTTGGAGAACCGTGTTTTACCACGTATGGTTTATCACCGTCACCAATGTTTAAACCAATTATTTACGTATCACTGGTATATGTACACCCGCACTGTACACGTCACAACACTACCTATGTAATACTTGTATTTAATTTCAGTGAAGAAAACTTATTTCCAAGATGGCGCCACCGCCATGGAAATTCGTGGGCGCCCACGTTACGCTGTATTCAGTTTTTCCTGTTCCTCAATAGAAATTATGCCATTTCCAGTACACCAGTTGCTAAATAAAAGATTAGTTTAAAAGTTTATCACAATAAAACAGTTCAGGTTAACGATACCACTCCTTTTAAAATCAGATTTCTTCCACCGATATTTTCACGTCTTCCCTTCACCACCACCACCGGAAGCTCTTAAGCTCTTATATGCTTTAACCCGGAATCCTGATCGGAACAACTACCCACTTTTGATACTAAACGATTTGTACGTGAAGGATTTGCCATATCAAAAATCTAAAAAAAATCCGTCAACGTACAATTATTTGGACTAATACTTTATGCTGAAATTGGTGTATAGAGGCGCAACTGCGGGCATTGTTTTTGGAGAATTGGGGCTATATTTTGTATTCTATCTATTGTTCATATCCGATATCAACATAAAATAAGGGGGGGGGGGGACTAGGACATCCCCTCAAATACGCTAGTCCAAAGGTATTTTAATTTTTAACAAATAGTTAAACGGTTAGGCCTAAAAAAAAAACAAGTCCGTTTCGGGTAACCCGACCCTACCTATAAAAATGCGCCGACCCTAACTATTGTTTTCCGTTTCTGAGCAAAAAAAAAATATTCGTTAGCGAATAGACAGTTACGAAGGGCGGATAAATGCAGATTTTAATCAGAATTATTGTTTATATGATAAAACAAAGTCAGGCAATGACAGTAATGTAGGAAAGACTGCCATGTGCAAGAAAACAATCTGAACTTACGACAGATTTTGAAAAAAAAAAATCCCTACCTACCCTACCTAGAAATTTTGGGAAGGTTACCCTAAACAAACATTTTTTTGGGCCTTAGATAATTGTAAAGGATAGATCTGTACAAATGCGCATGCACACTACAGTACATGTAGTAACATTTTCATACACCAGCGTGATATGATGCTTTGCGTGTAAGATTTATCCTTATCAAACTTCTGGTAAATGAGAATGACTAGTGATGACAACTTTGTGTATCGCTATGGACTTGGAACAGTTAACACTACTATAAATATGGTATGCTTTATTTTAGAGCTCTTTATTACATGTCCATGACAAAGTGTTGAAACACACCCTCGGCTGTCGTTGTTTTGGTCTGAAAATTTAAAAAGCATGTATGATATGTTTACTTATTTATAACAGTGATATTGTACGCATTACTAATTTAAACATTCAACATGCTACGTATAACATTCCGAACTGATAAACTAAATTACTAAAACATTTTAAACAGTTCATACTGAATCAGACTGTGATTTAAAATATTTTTGTTTAAGTGTCACTTCCACGTTACGAGCTACGTTTGAGTAGGTTTACAGTTGATATTTTGCTTAACCGCAAGAAGTCTTGGACTCCAATCTGCATGAAAAGTACTTTATTAACCGCACAGTCAATAACTACCATGTTTATCCTCGGAGTACCTAAATATGGAACAGTTTTATGTCTTTATTTATTCTTATGTATCCTTTCAACAATTATTGCTACATGTTTTGTTTTAGTAAATTATTAATTCATTTTATTTCCAGCTTTTAGTGGGGGTCATTTTTTTCAGTAAAATTCGACGATTTAAGTTAAAAAAAAATACAGACTGTACCAGTATGGTGTGATTGTGGCAAGCATGAAGACATTCCCCCGCATGCCATGAATTGGCAGTTGAACATGAAAAACTTTGAATGATAGCAGCGTTTGAAATACTTACCGGAGTATTGTGTTCTTTGGAACTTGTATCTAAGGCAAGTGTATTTATTGCTTAAAATCGTAAATAAACTGATCTCGATCTGAAAAACGCTTTTATAACGGGTGCTCCATATTTAGGTACTGTTCCGATTTAGGTACTCACCCAGTATAATTAGCTAGCTTTTATCGAAATAATATTCAAGCCGACAATGATGGTGCTAACCTGTTGCTAGCAATTCATGTCAGTTTGTACCTTGTACATTCACCTAGTAGCCTCCATACCATCTCCGGCAACATCGCACCCTTCTAAAGCCGCAGCGACCGCTCCAACGCTCACCGCGGTAGCAGCGGTATCGGCATTGACAAGACCCGCCACCACCACCACCACCACCCCAATAACCTCTTCCTGAAACGACATTTTAAAAGAGGACTGGTTTTACCGTCCTTTTGTTGTCCTCTCCCCTAACCCAAGACTGTGGTAGTATAACACTCTGGTGTCTGTTATGATCGGTCATATCTCGGATCGATGAATATTGATCAGTCAATGCATAACTAAATCAGCCGCTTTTTAACACTGACCTAAACGACAATAAGCAAATAAACCATATACCTTGGCTGGTCATCTGGTGATTACCAAGCCAGATTTTTTTCAAACTAGGCATATAATTGCGTAACAATATTTTGGAAGAAAGAACCTATCAAGCCGTCCCAGTTCACGGCTACTCGTGGATATTGTAGTGACTAGATCACACGTTTGCAACGGATCATGCCCTCTTTTAACACAACCTTTGTAATATAATTATGTACACATACCGCGATCTTTGGTTAATATGTTGCCAAAAAATATTTTGAATTGAAACTAATGACCAATGCGTCCCTGTACCAGCCTGGTGTTTTCATTCTCGACTTACGGCTGGCGGAAGGGACATAACTCCTATTTAAGTTTAAGGTTATGCTTCATTCATTTTTAGTAATTGAATATTGTTTTTCTTTATAATAACGTTATTAGCGCTAAAAAAAATTCTTTCGTATTGATTTATAGAATAGTAGGCGATTTTTTCTGATGTTTAGTAGAAGTATACTTGTTGATACTATTACACTAAGGTATTTGTTATAACTGAATGGAAATATAAAAGAGAGTTATAACCGGCGAATGGCCCCGCGTTAACATATGCTTACTTGAGTGTGCTTTGATTTGAAACTATGTATGTATTATTATGACAGGACTTTCTCTACACGCCCGCGCATTGACATCATATGTAATATAGGTGATTGCATTGCCGTTTTGACTTATAAATATAAATGTATACACCATTTCTATAAAATGAATATACGCAGAACTCCGTTAAATTATGAATTGGAATAATATTTATATAGTAATAGGTCTAGTAATTCACAAAAAAAAAATGAATAATATTATAAAGCATATCATTCGATTTTTCAGTAAATATTCCGCTTTGTATATTTTGTTTTAATTTTTAATAAAGATATTTGAACTTCATCTGAGTATTTTCACTAGATTTTAATTTGTTTAAATCAATTGGCATTATCAATGTTATTCACTTTATCATATATATAGCATATTGCTGTATTATAACTGTTTTTCTCTTTCATTCTGTACAAATGAATCGCATTTTTAAATAATTAAAATGTTTATCATTAGTAGCATGTAAACTGTTCATTACACGCCCGTCAGTATCATAATGATTTTAATTTTTATACAATTTATTGTAACTTGTTTGATATTTTTATGCAATATAAAATTTCATTGTATGTTTTGATCATGGCTCATGTTATCCGAAATCAAACAAATAAGTTGCATGTATTAATTCGATGAATAAATGATCTTCTATTTCTTCTTTAACAAAACTGCTTGCTCGAATATAACTATGTCAAAGAAAACAGCACAATCAATAACAAAGCAGCAATTACGATCACGTGGTGCTGAAAGTCTTACCTTGGGCTTCCGCCTCTGGTATTATAGCACATGTCAGACATCCAACGATCAGCAGGGTTAGCAGTAGCTTGTTCATTGCGACGCGTGGAGCAGTTTGACGTTAACTGACAGTAAACGGTAGTTCCGAAAGCGACACAGATAATGTGTGTTTGTTATTGAACCCGCGCTCACTGTCTTTTATATAACCATTTCGAGGATGTCATGACTTTGCATAACCGCAACATGTCCTTGTTTTCTTTTTAACAACATGTCCGAACATTGTTTTCCATTACCTATGTCCTGTACTGTTTGTAATCAGTGATATTGGATAATTGATCGATAATTACGTTTACTTGTAGTTGGTGATTTCAACATATGTTTTTGGTGCATATTTTGCTCCGTCAGAATCGGCTACATTATCTTACATCGTCCTCTTGGTAGTAAAAACGGGGTAAACAACGGAGGTCAAGTCGGATGTCGCATAAAGAAGTTTAAAAGATGAAAATGAAGCAAAGGTAGTTAAAGCGTTGGACGAGGCGCAATTTGTGTGCGTATATTCGAATGGGTACCCACTTCCAAAACCAAAAATATAGTATAAATGTGGTTATATGGTGTTCAGAAGCCCTTAGGTCTGAAATGGCGCGTTTTGATGTATTATATGTTTGCCGGCATAATGGTGTGTTCTATGATTGCTGGGGTTTTTGTTCAGACATTAAGGGGTGTCTTGGAAACAGTTTTTTTGGATTAGAGGGCATATTTCCTCAACTTTATTTGTTTATTTTTTCTGTTTTTGAAGTGGGATTTGTGTCCGCATTTACGTGGTCTTTTTCATTTTGGTATGTTTCAAATATAAAAACCAGCTGCCCGGAAAGAAAGAATTTGTCAGCCTCATTTGCGCAACCTAATTTTAAGATTTATTTCTTTTTTACAAATTGTTTAGCCTATTAAATTATGAATTTGAAAATGAAGGCGTAACAAATTGAAAATACACTGTAAACTAATTTGGATATGATGTAATTAAGTGTTTTAATTGCCTTGGGTGTAAAAGAGCCACAAACTTCATACATTAATCAATCATACATTGATATTTTTAATGAATTTCGCAGTTACATTTTAATGAAGCAAATCACTGTATTGCACTATTGAGGCAACAAATTCTTTTTTAAGTTGTAAAGCGATGTTGACACAATAAAATGTAACTCTCTTATGACGCCTTAAAACAGCGAAATTTCAGGTAGCGTTTAAAACAATCTGAAGAAATAAGATACTAGATATTTTTTACACCGATTTGAAGCCATGTTTAGGAAATCCATCCCTGAAATGATGTTTTAAGAGCCTCAATCATTGTTAATTTACCCTCCACTTGAACGTTATATGATATTGTTAACCATTTTCGTATTTCGATAATTTGTACCTGTGTGTGGATCGTGACACCTATATGATGCTATGTATTACTATAGTGCTGATTGAAATATTGGTCATTTTTCAGTGACAAGGTTCCAGTTTTTTCCTTCCGGCGTCTTCGTTGGTCAACTGGAGGTCGATGAAAACCCGGATGGATCTAAAGCTGATTTATCCTTCGAAAACTCGGCGGATATTACTGGATGTGAAAGATATAAAGAATGCAGTGAGCAGAAAGTGACGTTACAAGAAAGTGAAGAGGATACGGAAGTTGACAAACCGATGACGTCACATAGAATTGATGATTGCTCGGGTGTTGGACGATTGATTGTGTCACACGAAGGCTATGATCAAGAATGTGATATATCATTAGCGTCAACTGAAATTGAAGAGGATCCGGAAGTTGACAGATTGATGACGTCACAAGATGGTGGCAAAGATCTGGATGTTGAGAGGCCGGTGAAGGCACAGGAGGATTTTTTCATCACCATAAGTAAAACAACACAAGTGTTTTAAATTTAAATCAAAATCTTCTTCAAAGATCAACTGGCGGTAAAGTTTGCATCAATCTCAAATGAGTACGAAATTATATTTAGATAATCCGCCGTCTGCCTGATGCGTGTTGATTCCTTTAATGCAACAAATTTGGGCCCCAGTCGCGATGATATTCGGGTACCTTATAATATTGTATCAAATGGGTATAAACACTAGATCTACCAAACAAAAGCTTAGAACTACAGTCTTCGTGAAACGAGTTTAGCATGATTTTTATGCCCCCACAAAGTGGCGGCATATAGGGTTGCCCTTGTCCGTACGTACGTCTGTCTGTCTGTACGTACGTACGTCCCGAAGATTGTTTCCGATCTAATTCTTGAAAACCGTTTGTCCAATCCTCACCAAACTTTAAACACATGTTTGTGACCATAATATCTTGATCAAGTTCGATAGTCATGGAAATCGCTTTAGTCATTTAGGAGTTACGGCCCTTTTTTGCCAAAAATACTTCAAAAATATATGTTTCCAATCTAATTCTTGAAAAGTATGTGTCCAATCCTCACCAAACTTTACATACATGATTGTGACCATAATATCTTGATCAAGTTCGATAGCCATGGAAATCGCTTTTGTCATTTAGGAGTTACGGCCCTTTATTTGCAAAAAAAGACTTGAAAAATACGTCCCGAAGATTGTTTCCGATCTAATTCTTGAAAACTGTTTGTCCAATCCTCACCAAACTTTTAACACATGTTTGTGGCCATAATACCTTGATCAAGTTCGATAGCCATGGAAATCGCTTTAATCATTTAGGAGTTAGGGCCCTTTATTTCCCAACAATACTTAAAAAATATCTTATCCGATCTAATTTTTGAAAAGGATTTGCCCTTGTGCAGATTATCCTGAATAATCATTATGGCTTATTTTCTGTGACAAAAAATCGAAGTGGGGGCATCCGTGTCCTATGGACACATTTCTGGTTAAGGTTTAATTTAGTGGGAGACAGCTTTACAATTGGATATGCCAGGTCAAACGCAGGACACACAAATGTTAGCAAAACATACATAATCTGCTGCGTTAAATAATTGTGAGACAATAAAGGACCTCGTAAATGTTCTAAAGCTTTGAGAGCCCCCCCCCCCCCCCCCCATCCCCCGGCAAATTTTGAGTGACTAAAACGATAACCCAGGCTTTTGCCAGTATTATTCGATGAAACATTTATATATATATATATATATTTCTTGATAAGTTAATAGCAAAAGTTTGTGTACAAAAGTGTATGAGTTAATTCATAAAGCCCATGCTAGCACTCACAAAATGAGTACGTTCTGTTCAAAAGTTGGTCGCTTGTGGAAAATGAATGGATAATCTGATAAAAGTCAAGAGGCCACATGCTTTTGAAAATTTGACAGAGGGCAATCCTGACCCTCTTGTTAGCCCTGATTGATATTTAATGCAACGCGGTAAATGTGTGCTGCTCACGGTATAGTCTGATATTTCAAATAATTGTGAGACAATATAAAGATCTTGTAAGAGCTCTAAAGATGTATGACGGGGCGGGGGGGGGACTTTCAGATGCCCCCAGCCAAGTTTAAGTGACCATAACGATTGCATATTAAATATGTCAGTATGTGTTCATGAAACATATCTATAATGTTTGTCAATACTAGCAATTAATAGGCTGTTTACGGTTGTATACATACCAATTCATGAAGACCTTGTTAGTACTCTACATGTATGTTCAAAAAGAAGGTCTCTGGATCGAAACCTAAATGAAAAATCTAATGAACTCAAGAGGCGATATACTTGAGAAAATCTCCACAAAACTTTTGGCCAAAGGGTGCGACTTTGGGGGCACTCCTGACCGTTTCGTTAGCTTTGTATGATCGTGTTGCTGAATTGAGACAAAACAACGACATGATTTCCTTAAAAACAGTTTCCTTTGCCTTTCAGAACACCGCTTAGCGACAACGTTGAAAAATGTTGGTGAGCAGGTAATATTGAATTGATCACTGTTGGTCATAAGTTGAGTTACTCGTTTGTATGTTTTCCCGACAACATATATGAGCATTCACTTCTATTTTATATTAATAATAATCGTGTCCCCTTGTTATATTGAGTATTTACTGACTAGATTTATTATATTAACTGCCTTAAGATATGTTTGCTTCGATTTGATGATAAGGACAGGATACTTACTGGAATAAGGTAAGATATTAGAATTAAAATTGCAGCGTTATCGATTTTCTCTCGAATGGGTAAATTACTATTTAGACGATGAAAATGGTTTATAAGCACTATCATTATTTAAACTTGCTCCACAGATATGGAACGGATCTCTTCTGCTAAGTGATTTTCTGTGTGCTAAATCGGCGGACATCTGTGGCCGTCACGTGGTCGAGTTGGGTGCGGGTGCAGGACTTAGCTCGATAGTGGCCGCCATGTATGCAGCGTCTGTCTACTGCACAGGTACCTGTAATTGCACGGGAGGGGTGGGGGTGATCCCTGTTCCACACGTAAGTTGTAGCGTTCAGTGAATGTTTTCCTCGCCCTCCTGCATGTATCACATATCGTCAGCCATATTGAATCACTATTAGGATCAGAAAGTGATTCTCTCCCCTTATGGGGTATTTTGTTTCTTCTATTTAATGTGAAAGTACTATGTCTAATCAACCATTTGTCGTGTTCTTCCAAATGAATTTACAAAACACCGTGTCGTGGTCTTCTTGGGAATTTTCATGAAAAAGAAACGTGTGTGTATTTATTTATTTTAATTTGAAAGTCATTTTAAATTGCATTGCAATCTTTTAGCGTTTTAATTTATATATTAAAAAGGATATAATCTAGCCATTGGTTTTAATTATAGAATTGTATAACTTTTGTGTTAAATGATAGCTTGTATTTATGTTTTATGCTTTGATGGTATTTGCAAAGACTAAAAGTAATACATTTAAGATATGTTTATGTCTAGATAGCAATATGCTATTAGGGTGTAATTCACGTCACAGAAACTACACATTTGTTACTGATGAGGTTATTTATTGCAAAAAAGTAAACACATAGTTTTATTGGAAATAACAGTTTTTTTTCAAAAATTGTGTACATATGATTTAACGAAAAAGTAACGATTTTAATTATCGACCAATATTTTAGTCCTTGTAATTCCCGATCCGTAAATAATTAACAGATATTCCGGGTTCCAGTTAAAGAACAAATGTTATTTAGAGAAATGATGGATAGCACCCCATAAAGGAGCATCATGGTTCTCTCGTAGTTTCGATAACTGGCTTCATGGACATTTTCAAAGATATACACATTTATCATTACTATTTACAGACGTCGGTGATAATGTATTGCAATTAGCGCGCGAGAACGTGTCAAGCGCATTCACATGTCCAACATTGCCACGCCCACTCTGTCCCGTGCGCGTGCGTCAACTTGACTGGTTCAGCGATTTTGCAGGTAAGTGTTTCTTTTTGGCTAGAAAGTACGCGAACGGTGATCATTGATGCTAATAAACGAAGACTATGGTACCAGCTGCGATATTTTCATCTTTAACATAAATTATCACGTTTTGTATTAGCTCCTTTTGAATTCTGTTTGTTGTTTATGTAGAAAAATAATTAAAAATAACCGACTTTAAACTGATATTTGTCGCCAAGTGAATTTTGTTTGTGGTCACCAGCCGGACAAGTTGGCTTCCTCCGGCTTCTGCGGTAAAATTTTCTACAACACAAGAATAACCGGCTATCGTGTATTATAGTGCCAACGCGAGTTATACATATCTTGTATAAACTTGTTTCAGAATCGTTATAATCACGTATTTGGCGCCAATATGAAATATTCTTACCTTCTTCATTTAGAATCAACTTCCGGAAATGACCCAGCATTTCACCTTAGTGAGGATGACGTCACCAATATTTCTAACATAGATGTCCTCATCGCAGCCGATGGTAAGTCGGCTGTTGCAGATGTTCATGGTGGAGACCAGGAGGCCATCTCTTTGAACTTATCAGAAATATATTGTTAAAGTCTAAATTGCTGTCCGGATGTATGTCGTGTATTTGCGAGTTCCACACCATTCATCTTAATATAGAATTAATTGAATATAAAGAACGGGAAACTTCACATGAAAATGCTTTCCGAAAATCGAGATTTAGAAAGAATCGCTGAGACATTTCCCCTTCTTCTGAGCAGAAGTAAGACCCTGATTTAGAAATTATATTTGCACTTTCGAAACGAGAGTATCCTCCTCCCCTTCAGTGTGATAGCTGTATCTTAAGACAGCTTTCCCTTAAAAGTCAATCATATTCATAATTTTTCAGTTTGAGATGTTTGTTTTTCTTAACTTTTCAGTGGTATACGATTTTGACTTGACTGATGCGTTCTTGAATACTGTACTTGCGATCTCTGAGAGAACGCCTAATCTAGTTGCATACATTGCTTTGGAAAAGAGGTGAGACTTTCAATTATATTAAACATGTTATGGAGTATATTTGGATATAATCGTTTTTCATTTGTCCAATTTATAGTTTCTTTCATACTACATGTATTTACAGTACAGCAACAGAAAAAACAGCCTCACAAAAAACCCAATTCATTTTCAGAATAGTATTTACTATTTCCGACCTTCAAGAAGTCAGCCCAGCTTATAACTACTTTCGACTTCAGTTGGATGACATCATTTCCGGTTCGAGACCCTCTTGTTGTGATGTCACTTTGGAACAGTTGCCCGTTGACTTTCCACAATGTTTTCTGTATCAACGGACCCATCTCATGGTTGGTTAAAGCTGTACATAGTTGACATACATAGATTCGTATAAAACATTAGTAGTCTTTTTGTCGCATTTTGGATTTCAAGACCTACAATATAATATAAATACATGTTTATGTCTTTTTTATAGCTGAACATTTGAAATGTTTAATTTCTATGAAAGCTTACCTTTTATGTAATTAATTGATATTTAACAATGTATTTTAGGAGCTGTTAAAGATCACATTTTCAAGGAAAATAACGGATGTGCACTGATCACTTATTCCGATATAAGTACGCACGCAAGCCTAATGTCACTAGTTGGGACCATTTTTTCCTGGATATTGATGACACTGTCATTTGGAAGTTAGTGTTTAACCACTCGTGCTATTGACTACATTTCGGTGCGAAATAGATACTGTAAGTTACCTCAAAGGACTTTAAGACACACATTTGGAATTTATTCAAATTTTTAATTTTCCAACGCTTCGTTAGGAAAAGTAAAATTTATATTGTATGAGGCGTTTCATGCCTTGCCTTTGTTTTTTACCTTAATAAATTCATGTTGTAATTGCATTTGAGAGAATAAAAGTGTTAGCATATCAGAACGGTTACTAGTAGTATTGCATTACCTTTGTTGTAAACGTGTTAGCTTGACTTGAGCATATAATAATGATAACTAGTAGGCGGAACCTTATATGCGGACTTACCGTTCGTAACTTACCTGAACGGTGGTAAATTATCTATTATGTAAAAAATAGATAAGAAAATAACATAAACGGTGGTAACTTATCTAAATGATGGTAACTTATCTGAACGGTAGTAACTTATCTGAACGGTGGAGTCTGGTAACTTATCTGAACGGTTGTAACTTATCTAGATTGTGGTAACTTATCTGAACGGTGGTAACTTATCTGAACGGTGGTAACTTTTCTGAACGGTGGTAACTTTTCTGAATGGTGGTAACTCCTCTGAGCGATGGTGACTTATTTTAACTGTGGTAACTTAACTGAACGGTGGTAACTTATCTGAACGGTGGTTACTTATCTGAATGGTGGTAACTTATCTGAACGGTGGTAACTTATAATAATGGTGTAAACTTATCTGAACGGTGGTAACATATCTGAACGGTGGTAACTTCTCTGAGCGATGGTGACTTATCTGAACGGTGGTAACTTATCTTAATGGTGGTAACTTATCTGAACGGTGGTAACTTATCTGAACGGTGGTAACTTATCTTAATGGTAGTAACTTATCAGAACGGTGGTAACATATCTGAACGGTGGTAACTTATCTTAATGGTGGTAACTTATCTGAACGGTGGTAACTTATCTGAACGGTAGTACTTATCTTAATGGTGGTAAGTTATCTGAACGGTGGTAACTTATCTGAACGGTGGTAAATTATCTTAATGGTGGTAACATATCTGAATGGTGGTAACTTATCAGAACGGTGGTAACATATCTGAATGGTGGTAACTTATCAGAACGACGGTGACTTCTCTGAACGGTGGTAACTTATCTAAACGATTGTAGATTCTTATCTAAACGATGGTAACTTACCAAAACGGTGGTTAATTATCTGAACGGTAGTAACTTTACTGAACTGTGGTAACTTAACTGAACTGTGGTAACTTAACTGAACGGTGATAACTTCTTTGAACGGTGGTTACTTATCTGAACGGTAGCAACTTATCGAAACGGTGGGTTATCAAATAGTGATGAAATGATTTCCGGAACCCAAGTCTGAAAGAAAACGCAGCATCATTTCAGATACGGACACATGAAAATTACTGAGATAATGATGAACTAAGATTCAATCGATTTTTGCACAAAATTTGGAAACAACATCCTTGAATGTTATGACTAAAGCTTTATGAACGGTACTCAAAAAGAAACATGTTTCAAGTGTAAGCAATAAATTTCCTTGTTTGAAAACATTCCACATAAGATTGTTATTAAATGCGTACACATTCCGGATCCGAGAGACTTATTCGTGGTCTGCATTTGCATTTTAAAAGGGAGCGAAATATAAAGTGTAAAATTTTGTTCGCCGGTTGATATTTTCTTTTACATAAACAGAAACGAATGAAGTATTAGAGCTATCATTTGCCATTTATTCCAACGCTCTGTGATGTATGAAGAAGGTAATAGTTTCACTTTAAATTGACATTTGTGGTATAAAGGGGTAACTGAATACACACAGCTCATATGTATTTCGATCCTTCATTTAAGAATACTTTGATACATCGTATTTAGTGGACATGCTTATGAGAAACATTGTATGATCAGCGTTTTAATTGTTAATGTATCATTTTTACGTTAAATTCTGTGTTTTTAAGGTTATACTGACGGTCAACTAAGGGGCGAGGCCACGGGCCCTTCTGACACCCTCGCTAGAGCCGCCACTGTTACCTATAGGACATTCATAGATGTCAAAATCGATTCTATCTACCGATAAAGATAGCCCTATGGTCGTTTTTACCAAAAAGATATATAGAGAGGGACAGAGTTATTCACACTAATATTATCATTTTTACCGCTCCATTTATGATGTAGATCCGACTATCATAGAGACTTAAAATCCTCAGTTAAACCGTTGCAGCTTCGTATTACGCGTACCCCATCACTTCTGATTCAAAAATGTAATCTCGGAAACAAGAATAAAAAGTGTTGTGTGCTCCTTGGTCTAAGGGCTATAATTAGAACAGGGAAAATTCAAGTTTGTTGTACGTATGTATGTATTTCTTGCGGTCAAGGATAACCCGTGAATAGCAAGCACTTATTTCCAACGGGGGTCCTTTGTTTTTGCAGAAGGGATAGCACGCTGAAGAGACAGTGGTGGGATACAAGGAAGTCTGGGTGCCCTAGCTCTTTTTCGAAGAGACCCCTAGATTCTTTTACGTGCTCGGTGTAAAGCACCGATACACGGGGTACAACTTTCCTGGGTTAAACCAGTACTGAGCACACCACTTTACCCTTTAAATGCCGAGCGCCAGGCAAGGAAGCTACTTGTACCAATTTTTAACGTCTTTTGGTATGACGCGGCCAGGGATCGAACCCACGACCTCTCGCTCCGTAGGCGCACGCTCAACCACTAGGCCACGGAGAATGTTAACATTATAAATGTGCAATGACCGAGTTTGAATAGTTTTAGTTATTATCAGATGTCCATGTTAATTGCGAATTGTCCAGCCAGGAGAGTACAAAATATGCAAAATAAGATTTCTATGATTATTTTATGAAACGATGAGATTAAACATAATAAGTTGTATCGTGTGTCGGCATGATAATTATACCATAAAAGCCATTTTATTTATGTGAAGTTGACGTATGGTGTTGGTATGGACATATCTCTAATTCAGTAAAAAGGCGAAACTTTGGGACGTAAATTTGAAGTTCATTTGACTATTTATGGTAATCTAATTATTGTTCATAACGGATATCAGCATAAAAAGTAAAATATTAGAGGTGTGGGAGGGGGGGGGGGGGGGGCGTACTACTGATCCCCGTCTGTGTAATGGTTTATTTTAACAGTGGTCTTACAGAGCAGATATTTGAATGGTTGCCATTAGGTATGAATTGACCAAATCATAGGAAGAAACATGTCTCTGTACATTACTGTTTCTGATAATGTCATTAAAATATATTAGAACTTTAAATTACTTGACAGATTAATTGCTTACTCTAAGAAATAATTTTCGAAGACTTTTTTTCTAGGAAGTTATAGTAAAAAACAACAACACAATTTTTTTACCAGCACATTACAAAAACATGCTCTAAATCCCAGGCACGTTATGCTTAGAACTTCAAACTTTTCTGTTTAAAATGTATTATATATTTAAATAAAATGTATAAATCGACGTGCCCTTGGCCATAATATCACTTGGTAAAATGTATTAATGATTTATTTCCCACCCACGATGACGTTCTTTCGGCTTTACTCTGTCACCTGGTGATTTCTACATCTTCGATGCAATCTTGGAGACCTTACACCCACTTGAAGCGTACAAATAACGTTGCATTACTTTTAAACTAACAAATTGATGTTTACTATAAAGGGTACATTTAGCTTCATGCGCGTAGTTCAAGTTCTAGTTTGCACTTAAATCCAGTTTTTACGACACCGAAATATTCATTTTAAGTTTTGGCACTAAGTCTAAAGACTTCTACAATTTCAATGATAAGAATTGACATGCTCGACTTCATTATTTTAAAGTTAAACTTTTAAGGAACTCAAATGGACCGTTTCAATAAAGGATCTTCGTTGGAATCTTCAATCATCTTAATATAATATATATATACACTATATATATATATATAAACGAACCAAATTACAACACGTTTGTTTTCCTCAACTATGTGCTCATGTTTCATACTGACTAATGTCAATTAACACAAATGTAACAAAACGACGAACTCATGACGACCAAGATAATTTCAATTTGTATTTGAAATATTTTTTGAAACGGGCCCCTGTACGGATGGAATTGTTGAGCAGATGGAATTGCAGCATTTATTTAATCCAATTATGAACAATTAAAACTACAAATCTCAGCCTTATTATCCCACAATAGGGCCCATAATTGGTGACTGTTGATTCGTTTGTGTAAATGGGCGACTCATGTCGGAGCCCACACAGTGCAAACATGTGAAAACATGGTCCGGGTCCCACTGACGCTTGATAGATAGCAGCCGGTCGTAGTGTCCACCCCAGTATTCCGTCTTCCAGTTCGGAAGGTGCTCCGACGGTTCGTTAAAGTAGGTCCCCTGTCCGTACCTTAAAAACAAATAAGCAAAGTTCATGTATACACGTAACTCGGAAAACGTCGGTTTACACAGATCACATTACTCGGCTTATGTGGTAGCTGCACTGAAAGAAGCGTAATAAATATGGCGATCGTCTCCGACAGTTGCTGTTATTTCAGTCGGCCTTTTCCGGTTGTCACTAACCGGGCAATCGGCGTACTTAGATGTTCGCTAGTAACGCAATAACGGTATATAACGATGGTTGGATTGTAACCGACACTGACCTACGAGTTATGGCGAATGACGTTCTAGCACTGACAACACACAGGGGAGCTTAATGTTGCTCCATTTGCAGGCCGTAAAAACACACCACAGACATAAGAACATATTACAATGTCACAAATGAAAAGTCATTATAAATGTCCGCTTTGAAACCTTCCGTATTCAAACATGTTGCATCTCATAATTTATCCTATTTAAAGATGTTGTTTTCATAAGTTTTCCTATTAAAACTATTATACTTTATCATATTCAAAAATATTGCATTTAATAACTTATCTTATTCAAACATGTTGCATTTTAAAACTTGACAAATTAAAACATGTTGCATTCCATAGCTTGTTCTATTTAAACATGTTGCATTTTATTACTTATTCTATTCAAACATGTTGCATTTAATAACTTATCCTAATCAAACATGTTGCATTTAATAACTTATCCTAATCAAACATGTTGCATTTAATAACTTATCCTTTTCAAACTGGTTACATTTAATAACTCACGTCAATAGGCGGTCGGCCCATTTAGCAATATAATCCTCTTCCGGTTGGAGCCCTGCCTTGTTCGGATCCCAACTTCCTCCACAGGTCAAGCTCATGACCCCTGTGCGCATGCCTGGGTGCATGGCGGTCGCATCCGGTTGTACGTCGTTCATGTGGCCTGTGAATTTTATATTATACATGGATTCAGGTTTTGTTTTGTTTCTCCATACCTTATGCAGCCTGTGCAATATTAAGCTACCACTTTGAGATGCAGGGGACACGTTTAAAAAAGTATTTACCAGACAAACTTTGTACCAGTGAACTTCCTTCGATCACTACTTAATGAAGCAAGCCTTATTAAAAATAAATAAATAATCTTACCTCCTATCAGTGCTCCGGTACATCCCATATCGACGGGAAGTCCAGAATGGTTGCCTAGCAACATATCGTAAATGAAATCATAATAAGCGTCAGTAAATCCCCCAGGTTGCATTAAGGTGTTAAAAACGTAGTTGTTCGTGTAAAGGGCGTCTTTGGAGTCTTTTTCGTAGTCCAAAAAGTCCGCCATGTTAGTGAGCTGACACTGCGCTCGATATTTGTTCAGGAAAGGATCAATAGTGTGAAACGAAGGTGATCCCCATTCGCCAAAGTGATTCAGGTACAGAATAACACCTCCCTTAGTGTGGTAAACAGGACTTCCTTCTGATGTTAACACTTGATATCCTCCCCATTCTGGAGCTAATGTCGAAGAGAGAAGGTTGTTAAAGGACTTTAAGAAAGCCCTACCCACGTCGTTGCCATATCCGTCTTTGATGGCAGAAATGCATGCAAGCTTTACCATACGTGAGTCCTTATGAATTTTGTATGTGAACGCCGTAACAATCCCAAACGTTGCGCCTCCGCCGCCCCTGAGCGCCCAGAATAAATCGGCATCTTGAGTGACGGTGCGTGCTCCGGTATCGGGGTCGACGTACACGGCTTCTGTTTCTGTAGCATACACGAGGGACCCATTGGCCGTTACCATTTCTACCTCAAGGAGATTGTCGATAGCGAGGCCAAACTTTCGACCGATTGGGGAATGTCCACCACCCAGCGTGTACCCACCCATTGATACGGTGTGTGCGGAGCCGCCAATGATCGTTCGGTTAACCTTGTTTAGCTGTCAACAGTAGTGTGAAATCGTTAAATCAGTTTCAGTAAATTGTACGGTTAACTTAGTGAATAACATTAACCGTCAGTTATACGATAACAAAGCGAAACGCTGTTACAAACAATCTTACGGTTGTTATTATTGTTATGAACGGTTTCAAATACATTTAATGATCATGATTTTACGTTTTTTTACGAGTGAATTTAAATCAAGTGCAACATATATGGCATGTCGATCGATATCCATCAAGATTGAGTCTTTCAACGATTCGGCATAAACAATAAGGTATCACTAGGATTGGGTGTCCTGTTAGCGCAGTGGTTACCGTACTCGTTTCTCACCTAGGCGATCAGGGTTCGATTGCCGGCCTTGGCGCATGTGAGTTTGGTCTGTAGTCACCATGCCGGACTTGTGGGTTTCCTTCGGGTTCTCGGGTTTCCAACATACCAAGTCAACACTCTTACGTAACATCGTCACAGAATAAGAGTGATAAATATATAGTAAAATAAATAAGATTAAAGTTAATCACCAGGAAATGATTAATAAATAAGCGAACAAATACGCCCATAAAACATCCATACATGGACGGATTGGTTTTACTAAAAGCGACCAAGTAAATCGTAGCTTCATATAACGCCAATGAAGCTCTTTAAAGTGCCGAAACTGACGTTCCGAATCCGCTTTTGATGTGGTATTAAGTAACAGAAACGTCAGTGCAAAATGTACGAAACCTGTCGGGGCATCTTCGTCTCGTAGCTTGCCCCTTGAAATTTGAAGAAAAAACTTAAGATTTCTTTGTAACATTCTCAACTTTTTTGTTCGATCAATTTATTGAGTGAAAAAGATGCGTGATTTTAGTTCTTTCTTCTGTTCATCTTTTATTTTTAAATTTATATTCATGACAAAAACGTGAGGTTCTAGATCAATATCACGCCTTTTTGTTTTATCGATTTTGAGCAAAGAATGCGAAAATGTAAGAGCGAAATATCATGTCTTATTTTTCTTAAATATTCTCAATGAATTTGTTGTTTTTCAATTGGAAATAGCGAGGGGTGAGACAATATTTCTTAAAAAGTGACTCTGCATTCTTGCTTTGCATGTAAATAAAATAGTACGCGGTCTAATAAAGTGTAACATGACTGGTATAGTGACAGTCTGATCGGAGCCCCGGATATGTTATTATAATTCCGACGGTAAAATTAAATTGTAATACATAAACAAATCCAACGTGGAAATATAAAATTGCTGATACTCAAATAGTTGAAGTTGATCGGACACACATTTACCTCAGTGTAGACGCGGATCCAGGAGTTCCCGCTTTGAGCCTTCAACTCCCCGTCGGCGTTTCTTGTCGAGTTAAGTTTGACTTCCAAACCCCTCATTTTCCAAAGGTTCAACTGCAAAGTGCCATCACCCGTTGACCGACCGATGTAATCGTGCCCAGAGGAACGTATCGTAAGCTTGACATTGAATTTGTTCGCGAATTTTACCGTTTTGATGACGTCATCAACACTTTCTGCCATAACGACGACGTAAGGAAACATCGTTACGCGCGTGTTTATCATAATTGTGACGTTCGGGTATCTTTCGTCCGTGGGTGTGATAATGTCTCCGTCAAGAGAAGCGGCAAAATCCAGTCCTTCTTGGTGTGTAGGCATGCATGTTTGGCCTGGCCAGCAGAAGTTGTCTTGTACATTTGTGCGGCACTGACCGGAACTTGCAGCACTAGCATGTGTTACAACTGCGAACAGAAGCAGTAAAGCCAAAGGTTTGATGTATTTAAATTTCCACATTTTAGAAGCCAGCAACCAGCGGTATTGGTAATTTGCTACTTACGAGTTCTTTATATGATATTTACAGATACTTTTCCGAAAAAAATGATGAGCCGAATATTTTCAAGTAAAACCTCAATAATATAACGACTGAGCGTTCACATTACAGTTTCGGTGCATTTATATAGGGTGACGTTATCGTGGAGTTAAAAATTAGCTCAAATTGTGAATGCCCCTAGATACTGACAAATGTTCATGTCATTTAGAGTGACTGATAATAACATTTTGAAATAAATACACCACAAAAACACACGAAGCGAGAAAATGACCGAATTACAAGACGCCGTAAATATACTCAAAACAAAGTTCAAAACTTTCCGGAAAACCCTCGTACTTTTGTTAATATATGGCGTAATATATGCAAACCCTTAAAAAGGCTAAAACATGCCGTTGTTGTTTTCCTTTTCACAATTTGCTTAAATTGTTTATTACAAACAGATGTTGCAAAGTTGTACTTTGCCTAATAAACAAGACCGCAAATGAGATCATTTAAGCAAGGGTTAGTACTGGGAAAATGATGTTCCCAGTGCTTTTTAAACACAGGAAAGTTGTATCCCGTGTATCAGTGCTTTATACCTAGCACGTTAAAGCGGTCAAGAGTACCTTTGCAAAGAGTAAGGGTATCGTACGCGGATCTCTTAAAGAGGTGTCTTTCTTCAAGTATTTCTGTAGTTTCCACATAAATATATATTTTCATATCTGGATTTTACAGGGATTTAACTGCGTATTGATGTCACTCCCATCACTCATATCACTTATTGCATTTAAACACAATTAAAGCGATAGTGCAGCCACTAGGCGCGGGCAGAAATTGATTAACTCATATAAGCAAAACATCATCCGTTTGTTCTATTTAAAGTTCAGTGAACTTGCTGATAATTTTTTTAACTTTTTAAAACCGTGACCTATTTTATCTTAAAAGTTTAAACGCTTCATTCAGCGACCACCATGCCTTGTTTATTACGTGGTGTTTGAAAATTATTGGAATAATTTTGTTTTACATTTAGTCAGGTCAGCTGGATAAAATTTCAACAGATAATTTTAAGACTGTTCGAACACATATTTTTAAACCTTAATGTTTTTTTATGTCGGATAGCTTTCTTTGTATGTATGTACGTATCGTACATTTGAGGAGCTGGCATTCTTGTTGCGCATGGATTCAATTGTTTGGTGATGTCTGGTCGATGAATACTTAAAGTGACACTCTTATTCAAAATCATTACATACACATGTATAATCAAACATAAAATTTCAGAGATAAACCTTTAACTACTTACTTAATAATGCATTTATGGAAAATATCAATAACTGTTAACAAGATTCTAACCGTGTATTTAATAGCTGAAAACGCAACAATATTAATTGATTGGTGAATGCTAAAATATTTACTGTCATCTTCTATCGTATCATAAGGTAAAAATACCGTGTTTTCTGCACCTTTCTTTCAAATTAAACTCGATATCCTTCATAAGAACCATTGTCATCGACATTTATTCATCCTTTTAGGTAAATTAAAACAATTGTATTAATTGTAGTAAATCTTATTTGCGAGTAAAAGTGTATCTTTAAAGGTCATCAGTAACCACTTTATTGTCTGCAGTATATGTTGGCTTATTTGTTAATGATGGGACCAGTGTGGGGTTTAACATATACGTAAACATTAGACCGCAGCATTATCTATTAACAAAGATAGTTTGATACATGATGTGGTCTGTCTGCATTCTACATTGTTTTGTCCGTTGTCTGCGACTCTTGTTCAGTGACTATTAGTCCTTATATTAGTCTTATTCCTCTAAACACGTCTTCGTCAATGTCTGGCCACTGGGATATGTAAAATATAAAACAGGTAACAACTGGCCCGATTGGTAAATTAGTCACCAATTAGCATGTTTACAATACTAGTAATAACAAATGTTGGAAACTCATGAAAAGTTTAATGGAAGAAAAGAAACTAAATACTATTTAATTGCAGAAAAAAGGTAAAACATATAAATGTATACATGTCATTTATTTACGACGCTGTTAATATGACGTAATTTATCACGTGGTATACACACACTGGTTTTATAAAAAAAACTGTTTCTTTTCTTTGTGGCACACATCCACACCTAGTCACGCATGGAGTGGCATTGTACAGATGTTTTTATGCACAAATTTAGACCGATCTAATTTTCTATCGTAATTGTTTCCTTATATATTGTGAAGAATAAATATTACATGCGTTACGAAATCTATTTGCTCAACTCATGTTCAGTGGTCCAAAACCGTCAAATAAGTACAGCAGAACAAAATATACTAGTTTCACTAGCAATGTATTGTTGCCAAATAATCCTACAGTTATCATTTCATCATTTCAGAGCCCACATTAAGTCATCATCACTTCAGTATTAAAAGCGTAAAATAAGAATTAAAAGTGTTGTGTGCTCCTTGGCTTAAGGGCTATAATTAGCACAGTGAATTCCAAGTTTGTAAACATTATACATATGCAATGACCGAGGTTGAATATTTTATTTTTGTCAGATATCGATGTTAATCGCAAATACACAAGCTGGGAGGGTACACATAATGTACAAAAAGTTAAACGTTTAGAGAATTGTAAGGAAAGATCTGTACAAATGCACCTTTACACTAGTGACGTTCTCGTACACCAGAGTGATGATGCTATGCGAGTAAGATTTATCATTATCAAACCCTTGATCAATGAGAAGGACTAGTGATGGCAGGTCCCGGGGTACCGCAAACTTTAGTGTACTCAAGACTCGCTATGGACTTGAAACATTCAAGACTATCAGAAATAGATTATAAGCTTTATTTTAGAACTCTTTATTGTTCAAACATTTCATCTATGCTTCACTGACCCTCGGCACGCTCGTTGTTTGGATCTGAAAGTTTAAAATATACATTCTTATTTATAATTATGACACGCATTACCATTCAAAACATTTAACATACTGCGTAAAACTATGACATTGCGAACTGAAACGCTTAAATATTAAAACATTTCAAACAATTCGTACTGAATCAGACTGTGATTTAATAGTTAATAATATTTAATCGTTATCGGTCTGAAACATGTTTTTCCTGTCACTTGCAAGTTGCATATAAATCGACCCGATAACGGATGCCTAATAAACATTACTTTATAAGGTCAGTTGACCACGTGAATTTTATCTACGGTCAATTGGTCACGTGACAACGTTCTTTTCTTCCATTTTACATTGAGTTAATTAGTCAAGGATGTCAATTGAGCAGGAGAAAACATTGAGGAAATATGTGAAATGCGTGAACAAGGCATACATCTTATAAAACGACGGTTTGTGGGACGTCTGTGTAACTGTAACACGTCTATGTTATTTACAATTCAGAATGTCATTAAGTTTGTTAACAAAATGAATGTCGGTTGAACCGACTCGGTTCATTGATGACTTTGGTCATAACCATGGCGTCATGAAGTTTCAAAATTCGCGTAACTGTGAATGGACCAAATTATGCTTAATAAAAATTGCTGGCCATATAAGGTTCGTAAAATAGGTCTATGATGATCCCCCTTAAATTCAGTTTGTTAAATTTGCCAAACCTGTCGAGTATTAAAAACTTGTTTTTCAAAAGATATTATTTGCTGAATTAATTGCTTTAGGTGAATTGAGGAAATGATATGCAACAAAAATAAGAGGATATGCGGGGCCCGCAGGGCGTTACGTCAGACGTACGGGCTCGAAACGTCCATCCAGGATTCAAGGTGCAATACAATTACTTGCGATCTCCCACGACTTGTCTACGCTACGATTGTACGGAGAACCGTATGAGTTTTATTTTTTGTCTGCCACATATCACCACTAACGATTAAGAAAAGGAGTAAGGCAACTAAATTCATTGAGGTATATTAAGCTATATTTTAACGCAAGAATATCTTTGCCAACATTGATGGGGCAAATCTGTTGCTAGCATTTAATGTGCTTTGTCAGTTTGTACTTTGTACACTCACCTAGTAGCCTCCATACCATCTCCGGCAACATCGCACCCTTCTATAGCCGCAGCGACCGCTCCAACGCTCACCGTGGTAGCAGCGGTATCGGCATTGACAAGACCCGCTACCACCACCCCAGTAACCTCCTGAAACGAGATTTTAAAAGAGAACTAGTTTAACCCTCCTTTAAGTTGTCATCTCCCCTAACCCAAGCCTGGGCTAGTATTACACTCTGTTTTGAACGGTAAGGTCTCAGATCGATGAATATTGATCAGTCAATGCATAACTAAATCAGCCACTTTTTAGCACAGTCCTAAACGGCAATTAGCTTGTAAACAATATACCATGGCTGGTCAACCGGTGAATTCCAAGCCAGATTTTTTTAACTAGGCACCTATCAAGCCGTCCCAGTTCACGGCTACTCGTAGATATTGCAGTGACTTGAAAAACAATATGCAACGGATCATGCGCTCTTTAAACACAACCTTTCTAACACACATACCGCGGCTTTTGGTTAATATGTTGCCAAAGTATAACTTAATGTTGGCCGATTCCACAGATAATTGTTACTTGTTAAATGCGTTTTACTTTTGTTTGTACATATTACATACACAATCTCTGACCGTTGGCAATCGGGACCGGATTATAACCACCAGTGAATTTCATTATTATTATTTATGATATGTTATATGTCAAACTATATAAGTATATGGTCTATATAAAAAAATTACCACATATAACGAGAGTAATTCAAATAATATTTTGAATTAAAAATAAAACAAAGATAAAAGTAATGAGTTATACTTCCTTGTATCAGCCTTTTAATAACACATTCTATGAGAAGATATGTCTTCAAAAAGTATGAAAACACGCAAGATTTTGAGTAATTCTTTACTTGTATATGGTTAAATGAGTTGAGATTCAGATTTAACTTAAGTACACTCGAGATAATGGGGCCTGGTGTTTTCTTTCTCGATTTTAGGCTGGTGGATGCGAATCAACTCCCATTTAAAGTTTTAGGTTATACTTTATTCATGTTCAGTATTGAATTTTGTGTTAATAATAATGTGTGTCACACTTATTGTTATTATAGCAATAAGTAAATGATGTTCAAGAGTTTCCGTTCGTTTTGATTAATAAAATTGTAGACGAATGTTTCATTCTGATTTTTTAGTAGAACGGAGGTTAACTTGTTTATACTAAAACTAAAGAAAATGTTATAACTCAATGGAAATAAACAATGTTATAACCGTGCAATGACACTGTATTAAACTTGGCTTTCTTAAACGTGTATTGATTTGGAACTATTTATTTATTATTTCAATCAGACCTCCTTTACAAGCCTGAAAATTGTCATAACGTGTAACATATGTGATTTCATTTTCATTTTGACTTACCTCAAAGATATATATGAATACACCTTTTCATTGAATAAATAATCGTAGAACTCCTTTAAATTATTCATTTGAATAATAGTAATATGCCTTATATAATTCATAAAAATAGTAAATCATTTTAAAGTATATCATTCGAAATTTTAGTATATATTCCTGAGTATAGTTTTTATTTTTATACAGATGTTTTGTATTTCATCTGAGAAATTTCACTTGGTTTAAACTGATTAAAAATCATGATTGATATTAATTATATCATAAAGCCGAGTGTACCTGTTTCCCTCTTTTATTCTGTATAATTGTATTGTAATTTAAAATAACTCTGTGTTATAAATCTTTATTACTTATAACTTGTAAAACTGTTTATAATACGTCCGTCCATATTATTATTATTATATACAATATATTGTACCTTGTTTGAGTCTGTATGTTTTTGCAATATAAAATTGCACTGTTTGTTTTGAACATGGATCATATTGACCTAAATCAAAGAAATAATGTGCATGTACTAAATCTTTAACAAAAGAGCTTGCTGGAATATTATCATTTAAAAGGAAAAAATACAACGACAATCAAACAAAGCAAAATGATAATAAGCCGCAGTTATGATCACTTGGTGCTGAAAGTCTTACCTTGGGCTTCCGCCTCTGGTATTATAGCACATGTCAGACATCCGACAATCAGCAGGGTTAGCAGTAGCTTGTTCATTGCGACGCGTGGAGCAGTTCGACGTTAACTGACAGTGATCGGTACTTCGAAAGCGATACAGATTATGTGTGTTGGTTTTTGAACCTGCGCTCACTGTCTTTTATATAATCATATCAAGGATGTCATGACTTTGCATAACCGCGACATGTTCACGTTTTATTCTTAACAACATGTCAGAACATTGTTTTCCATTACCTATATCCTGTATTGTATGTAATCAGTGATATTGGATAATTGATCGATAATTAGGTTTACTTGTATTTTGTGTTTTTAACATATGTTTTTGGTGCATATTTTGCGCCGTCAGAATCGGCTACGTTATCTTGCATCGTTCACTTGGTAGTATAAACGGGATAAACAACGGTGGTCAACCCATCATTTTGGATATAGCTTACAGAAGTTAAAAAGATGAAAATAAAGCAGTGGCGGTTAAAGAGTTAGAGGAGGCGCAATTTGTGTGGGTATATTGGAAGGACAACAACCCCCTAAGATTAAGACTGATGTTATATACAAATTGTTTAATCTATTCAATTATGATTTTTAATGATTACGTAACCGATTTAAAATACACTCTAAACTTATGTTGACATTTTGTTAATAAGTTGTTTTAATTGACATATTGCATTCGGTGTAAAAGTGTCACAATCTTCCATTATACCATACATTATTATTTTAATAATTATCACCATTTACATTGTAATGAGGCAAATCGCTGTATTGCATTATTGAGGAAACGGATTTATATTTTTCAAATTGTAAATCGATGTTGATATAACAAAAGGTAACTTTCTTTAAAAATCATGGGCATTTCAGGTAGCGTTTTAACAATCTAAAGAAATAAATTAGATATTTCGTACACCGATTCATAGCCATGTTTAGGAAATCCATCCATGATAGGAAGTGTTCCAAGAGCCTTAATCATTGTTCATTTACCTTCCACAAAATCTCTTTCAAAGATTAACCGGGAGTAAAGTATGCATTTACCTTATATAAGTACGAAATTAGATGAAGATCATCTGTCGTCTCCCCGTTGCTTTCCTAGAGTCTACAATTACTGGCCCTTATCTCAATGATATTCGTTTAAAATATCCTCTTACGACTACGATGTTGTGTCATATGGGGATAAAAGACTAGATCACAATGATTAATCATACAAAAACTTGTACGATATTTGTGAACCTAGTTCAGCGTGATATTTAAGGTGAAAGCAGGTCGGATCAGGGTTATAATGGGTCATATCAGGTCAAATCGCAGGGCACAAAAAAGTCAGCCAAACATTGTACACACGCTAGAGGCAACATATTTAGGATTTTCAAATAACTGTGAGACAATATAAGACCCTGTAAAGCTCACAATGATCTTTAAGGAGGTATTTACCATAACGATTACCCATAATCATGCAAGTATTTGTTAAAGAAAACTATTTTATATACAAATTTAGTAGGTTGTGTACGAAGCGTACGTGTCAGTTCATAAAATCCTTGTTAGAACTTTACATATGGGTCATTTCTGTTCAATAAATAGGTCCTATGATCGTTGAATATATGTTTAATTGAATATATTATATCTATCATGTAATGAGGGGCACTTTGTGTTCAAGTTACTTAATAAATAAGTCGAATCTTGAATCTTGAATCTTGATCAAGAACAAAATTTAAAATCTATTTTTAACTATTTTTTTGACATGCTTTAGATAATCTTATTGAAACTCTTGATCCCGACCCCCTTATTAGCTTTGTATTATAGTTAATTCAATGCAGTGAATATGATTGTGTTGCTGAATTGAGACAGAATAACGATATGATTTCCTTATAAAGAGTATTCTTTCTTTTACAGAACATTGCTTATGACTATTTTTAACTTTTTCCACAGATATGGAACGAATAACATCTGCTGAGTAACTTTCAGTGTGACAATCCGGCGGAAATCTGCAACCGTCACGTGATCTAGTTCGGTGCGGGTGCAGGTGCAGTACTTAGCTCAAAAGTGGCCGCCATGTATGCGTCGTCTGTCTACTGCAGAGGTACCTATATCTGCAACGGCTTTAGCCCTGTTCTCAAATAAATTTATAGAGTTGAATATATGTCACTAATAACGGCATTTTTGGGAAAAAAGTTTTTAGCGTTTTAATGTGGATACTAAAAAGAAAATCTAGTCATAAGTTTGTTTTATAAAGTATTATAATTAATGAGTTTACGGTTAGCGTACATTAATGAAGGAGGCTTTGATGTTATTTTCAAAGTAAAAGTAATACATTTGAGATATGTTTATGGTTAGATTTACTTTACAGTTTTATGCTTTAAGGGTGTAATTTATGTCACCGAGCATACACTTTTCTCACAGATGAGTTTGTCGCGAACATCGCGAAATAACATACTTTTATTCTAATATGAGTTAGTTAAATATACAATACTTTTGAGATTGATTCTTATGTTATACAGATGTTATATGGTTATCATTTGTTTAAACTTTAATTTGTATTACCTTAAGCTTTTTTACAATATTACAGTTTAATCGTTTAAGTATAACATTCTTTCATTTGCACCGTTGACTTTGTAACTAATCGCTATGAGACTACCGGTGTTATTCAACGGCGTCATTGCTCCGGCGGAGTCGCACGAATATCACAGGTAGTCTCATAGCGATTAGTTACAAGGCATAGAACTGTCACTAGTTTGCGTATTTTGATCGGAAACCTCAAGGGGGTATACTAAGTTAAGTGCACGTCCAACAACTCTACCTGATGGCAACTGAAGTTTTGCCGATCGTATATTTCCATCCGAGCTTTTCACTAAAGATTTCACTTTTCCCAATCTCCAACAACCACGTGGTAAATCATCCTTGACCAGGACAACATCATTTATGTTTGGAGACTTTTGAGACTGAATGCGTTTGCCTTTTAATTTATATTGAGTTCGCTCCCTAAGACTTAATAAATAATCATCCCGCCAAAGTTTCCAAAACGCGCACAACAGTTTTTGTCCCTTTTTCCAAATATTCAAAAGGTCGTTAGCACTTTTTATTTTTGGGACTGTAGTTACTGTCTTCATTGTACTCTATGTTTGGAACACTAAATTTCATGTTTGGTGAAATAAAGTGAGATGGTGTTATCGTGATGCTTGAGTTAATGTCTTCACCAACGTATACTAAAGGACGAGAGTTTATAACTGCTTCTATCTCCTTCAATAACGTTTGCAATTGTACGCTAGTCAACAATTTGCGTCCGAGTGTTTTTCGGAGTGTTCGTTTTACTAATCCACCAAGTCGCTCATAAAAACCGCCCATCCATGGCGCAAGTTCAACTATGAACGACCAACGAATGCCTTTATTGGACATATAGCTTTGCACATCCTCCGATTTCAACACTCCTTTTAACACGTTCTCTAAAGTCTTGTTTGCTGATTTGAACTGGAGCGCGTTGTCACTTATTATGTTTGTCGGTACGCCTTTCTGTGAAATAAACCGCCTAAATGCCATTAAAAACTCCTCTGTTGTCATATTCTGCACCAATTCTAGATGTACCGCTCGCGTAACTAGACATGTGAACAGACAAACCATACTTTTTGCGAACCACTGTGTGTTTTTATGAACAAAGGACCGAAGTAGTCTAACCCTGTTTGAGAAAATGGTGGGTTTTCATTAACACGTGACTTCGGCAGGGGTGGCATTTCTGGCATTTTGTAGGGACCACCCTCTATTCGTCGACAAACGTAACACTTATTTAGAACATATCTCACACTTGCTCGTCCTTGTGGTATCCAAAATCTTTGTCGAACTTTACTAAGTGTTTGTGATATACCACTGTGTAACAGATCTTTGTGCGACCGTTCAATCAGAAGCTCCGTGAATCTGTCCTTTTTAGGTATCAACACTGGATATCTCGAGCCGAAGCTGATATTTGAATTCTCCAATCGTCCTTTGCAACGAAGGAGGCCAATCTCGTCTAAATATAAACCAAGTTGACGTTGTATGTTACTTGGTTTTTTGTTTGCAATGTCACTTATGACGTCACCAAAGTGTTTTCTTTGGGTATATTTCAACCACAATAACTCTGCTTCGTTCAAGTCATAACTATTTAATCCGTCGAGCTCTGATTTCCTCGTCTTCTTACGAAGTATTTTGACAAAACGAAGAACGTACGCTGTCACACGTATCAGTTTAGTTGCGGATGAAAATCGTTCTATATCTATGACATGTGACACGCACGGTTTTTCACAATCAAATTTCTTCTTTGGACAACTCACTAACTCCATTTCACTCTTTTGTTCGTTCTCAGTTTCACTTTCTTGATCATTCTTTGTGTCACTTTCTTGTTCATTGTTTTTGTTTGCTTCACTTACTACTTCACTTGATCTTTGTTTATTTCGATGCACCGATGGGCCTTTTAACCATTGTGGACCATGCCACCACAAATTATTTGCTCTCAATTTGTCTACACTTATCCCACGGGTTGCAATATCAGCTGGGTTTTAATTTGTTGGTACGTACTGAAACGTAATATCTTCATGGTGTTGTATTTCGGCCACTCTATTTCTGACGAATACTGACTTTTCCGTCTTTGCCTTAATCCATTGTAAAACACACTTTGAATCTGTATATAGACACTCATTGTCAATATTCATTCTAAGTTGTTCCTTCACAAATTGCACACACCTTACACCAACTACAAACGCCATAAGTTCAAGTTTTGGAATTGTTAATTCCTTTATTGAAGCCAATCTTGTTTTTGCAAACACTAATTCTACCTTTGAATCACCTTTGGTTTCTTGCTGTAGGTAAATCACACAAGAGTATGCCTTCGCAGAGGCATCACAAAAACACACAATGCTGGTTTCACTCACACTATCTTTGGCAATTAATGTCACACATCTTGGAATCTGGAACTCACATATCTTTTTCAAGTTTGCCTTTATATCATCCCACAAACATTTGTCTTCATCGTCGAGCTCACTGTCCCATTTAACTTGCTTTTTCCACAAACTTTGCATAAGCAATTTACCTTGTAGCACAACTGGTGAATTAAGTCCTAGGGGGTCAAACACTGACGCCACTGACTTTAAAACAGTACGTTTTGTTTCGGTCTGTACACCTTTTTCAAGCACTGTAGATGACTTTAATCCAAAAGTGTCACTGCTTGTATCCCAGATGTGTCCAAGAACCTTCATTAAACCTTTAGTAGCTCGATCGGATTCCCGAATAACAGTGTTCACTTCAACACTATTAGATATCCATTCCCTTATGTTCATTGAGGCTTCATTGAACATTTGCTTTGTACCGCTGTAAAGCTCAATTGCTTCTGTGATGTTTCTTGCTCCTGTTACTAGATTGTCTACGTATATATCACTCTTAATTTTCTCAGACAATTCGCACTCGTACGAGTCCAAATGAGATTCTATGGTAGCACCTAGAAGGAACGGACTCGATATAACTCCGAAAGGGACACGACAGAAGCGATATTCTTCGATCGTATCTTTGTTAACTACAGGCTTGTCACAATCTTTAATCCATAAAAAACGCGTCACATCACGATCACTTGGTTGCAATCCTATTTGGAGAAACGCCTTTTCTATGTCGGCGACAACTGCAATGTTGTGAACACGAAACCGTAACAACATTCCGCACAGGTAATGAAGCATGACAGGACCCCTATAAAGGGACTCGTTCAAACTCTTGTCACAGGATCTAGATGTTGCCGACGCATCGTAGACCACTCTCAATTTCGTGGTTGTTTTCAACGGAGTAATCACTGCGTGGTGAGGTAAGTAATGTATCATTTTACCAGTCCTTGCGTTGACCTTTTCGATGATACCTTTGGTCAGTTGGTCCTGTATCACACTGTCGTACTTTATCATTAACTCCGGTTTATCTTTCATTCGAGCAATTGTCGAACGCAGTCGTCCCATAGCTAGTTGGCGATTTACTGGTAGATCTTGTGATTCGTCCTTCCAGGGCCATTTAACTTGATAACGTCCATCAGAGAATTGAAGCGTATTTTTAAATGCTGACATTGCTTTTTCGTCACTAGAAAGCGTTGGACAATCATTGATTCCGATGGATTCGATTTTCCAGAAATCTTCTAAATCTGGCACTTTCGGTAAACAATCATCGGTGGAAACGAATGCGGTGATTTCATTAAACTTTGTACCATACGTCATAATTAACATGTTGACGTCATTTCTGTCATGGACACCTTCCTGTGTACGTCCGGTAAGTATCCAACCAAATTTGGAACTAAGTAAATATAATCCTGGTTGAACTTCAAGTTTTTGACTAAGCACAATGTCCAAGTAGTAATCATTACCGATGAGTAGATCAATTTGGCACAATTCACTATCTTCGGCAATGTCATCTGCCAAATCCACTGATTTTAACAAATGATTGGCATTTTCGGATAGCCCTTTCATGGGTTGCCTTTGAATATTTCCACTGATCACAGGCACAATATTCACCGATATTGTCATATAATCACCCGTTTTTAACTTAAGTTCCATTGTAGATATCTTTGTTTTCACAACTTTGGATTTATCACTACCAAACGTCATAACATTGATTTCCTCTTTTCCTTCTTGTTTTAGGTTTAATTTTCGAGCTAAAGCCTCCGAAACATATGACCTCTGAGAACCACAGTCTAAGAGCATTCTCACGACTCTGTGTCTGTCACTTTTTGCACCTTTAACTTCCGTTTTCGCCGTTTGCATTAGTACCATTTCTCCTGAAGAGAAAAGAACGTTTTCCTCTGGAATATCACCTTTTTGTGTCATTGGCAACTCTTCCGTTAAATGAACACTAGATTCAGAACTCTTGAAGCGCTTTGGACATAGACTTCTATGGTGGCTGTTTCTCTCTCCACAATAGACACACACTTTTTTCTTCTTACACTCTGCTGTTTTATGTCCAACCTTTAAGCATCTAAAACAACTCTCCTTAAGCACTTGTTTACGCGCACTGAGTGTCCGGTACTGGAGACACTCGTCACTCCAGTGATGTTTTGCGCAGTATCTACACATTTCCGAGTAATCTTTACTTGGTTTTGATTGCTGCGGCGTTAGTTTCTTTGTATTTGCAACCAAAGCCTCAGCCGAACTTATTGCTTTATAACCATAGTTTGATTTATTTGGTATTCGATCACTCTCCGAACCACGATACAGCGATTTATTTTGTGGTATCTTTGGTTTTGTATCAAACTGCCGTTTGTCTGACTTTTCTCGTGCAGCTATATATTCCCTCAGTCTATTCCTCAATGTAGTTATTGTCCATTTTCTTTCAGCACCATTTAACATTTCTAATTGAAGAAGCACATCTTCAGGAAGTTTTGCTCGTATCATCGATATGAATACGTCCTGATTTATGTTCTGTTCTAGAACCTCAAGGCTCCTTAGATGACGCTCAACATTATCCAAGAAATTCCTTAAACTGGGAACATTGTTATTTGCACTGTGTAAATTTATCAATTTATTGTAATGTAAGTCAATCACTTGTTGAGTCTTACCGAATCTTTCTTTCAGTACTTCAATCGCTACTTCATAGTTCTCGTTTGATAACGCTAATCCGGTTATAGCACCTCGCACCTAGCACCTTGAGATAATTAAATTTATCCACTTTTGATAATTGATCATTCTTATGCACTGTACATTCGTACGAATCCCAAAATTCTATCCAACGTAATCTATCACCACCGAAGGAAATCATCTCAAATTTTGGGAGTCTAACTGAAGTTGACGCTTTCTTTTGGGACTCTTTTTGTTCTTTTTTTTTGTAGTTCAAGAAACTCTTGTTGTTGTTTAACTTGAGCATGAGCAATATTTTGAAGTTCATGCTGTAACTGTACAAACGGACTTAATTCATCCTTTTCTTTCTTAATATCCACACCCTGTTCTTTCTTAGAAATAAGTTTAGCCTTATACTCTTTCAAATCGAGTAAAGCCGATATGGCTTAATCACACAGGCTACAGTCCTCATCAATAATTGCACTGACGAACTCTGTTTCACTATCATCAAGAGCACTTGCTAATTTTCCAGATTGAATTTCTAACTTTTCTGAATAGGTTTTTAGTTTCTCTAAACACTTACTTGTCTTCGAAAGCACATCATCTATGTTACTTGTATCTAAGTTACACTTTATTAACAAAACACTTTTGTCAATTTCGGTCTCTAAGGTATTTCTGTACCTCGTTCTAACTCCCTTTAAATACGAAATCCCAGCCATTTTGTTTAATTTATTTCCTTATTGCTTTATTCCTGATTCACTGACAAACTTATTAATGTCTAATTCGCTTAGCACTGAAAATTCCAGCTGCATAACTTCATCACTACACAATTTTAATCCATCTTATTTGCACTCAAATTACATTTTATTACTTATTATTCCACCTGCACACTTATTCATTATGTCCGGTTAATAGTCCCGGGTTCCGGCACTTTGGTATACTTAGGTGCCATGGAAGACTTGATCAAGCAGAGCTTAGCGAAGCAGAAAGACATCCTATTTTACTACCTAGCAAGTCCAGATTTACGGATTTAGTGATTGAAAAGTATCACTCACGAATGATGCATACAGGCGTGTCCCAAACATTAAGTGAGATAAGACATAAGTTTTGGATACCCCATGGAAGGGCAACTGTGAGAAGGGTATTGAAATTGTGTTTAGTTTGCCGTCGTGTAGAGGGCGGTCCATACCAATTACCACCGATGGCTCCGTTACCGCGAGCAAGGATTACTGAAAGCGCACCCTTCTCCAAAACAGGGTTGGATTACTTGGGACCTTTGTACTCAAAGGATTCTAGCGGCGTCAAAAAAGTATGGGTATGTCTTTATACGTGCATGGTTACACGAGCAGTGCACTTGGAAATGGTTCATGACATGTCTGCAAGTTCATTCCTTATGTGTTTAAGGCGATTTATAGCCATACGGGGAACACCATCCGAAATAATTAGTGACAATGCTAAACAATTCAAATTATCAAGTGATACAATCAAGCTAGTGTGGTCGAATGTAATTAAAAGCAAAGACGTGCAAAATTTCTCATCAAATGAAGGAATAAAATGGAATTTCATAGTTGAGAGGGCACCATGGATGGGAGGTTTCTATGAGCGATTAGTTGGGCTGGTAAAAAGAGCTCTGAGGAAGTCGGTTGGTAGAAAAATATTGACAGAAGATCAACTACAAACCATGTTAAAAGAGGCCGAAGCTATAGTTAATTCCCGGCCGTTGACGTACATAGGAGATGACCTAAATTCCTCAGTGACAATAACTCCAAGACATTTCCTATGTTTAAACCCCAAAACTGGGATACCAGAAAGTGATATCTTAAGTGACCCGGATTATAAAGTTCATTACACTAATAAGGACAAGTTGTTAGTGTTGTGGAAAAAGGGTGAAAAACTTCTTAACGCATTTTGGAATATTTTGAGAAATGAATACCTCTTAAGTTTAAGAGAAAGGACCCAAAACAAGTTAAAGTGTCAAAGAGTGCAATCCCATCAGTCTCCAAATGTTGGAGACATAGTACTAATAAAGGAAGATTTACCGCGAGGACAATGGAAACTTGGAAAAATATTGCAGTTGCGTTTAAGCCGTGATGGATTAGTACGTTCATGTGCGCTTCGTACGTCCACCGGAAGTGTTATGAACAGACCTATCAACTTGCTGTTTCCGGTTGAATATTCTAGTAGCCAGACAAATGACAGTGACAAATGCGCAACGTTGTCTGGAGATAAAGACTTAAGTGCTCAATCTACTCGTCAACAACGTCCTGTACGTGAAGCTTCGAAAACGGCCAGGGAAAAAATTCAAACAATGTGTTAACTTTAATCAGAGACGTACAGATTAACTTTAATGAGGGGAAGGTCGCCTTCGCGAAGATTCTTGATTTTTGAAAAAAAAAAAATATGTTGAAATATGAACTGTATTCGTATTAATTTCATTATAAATATTATTAATACGCCTTGTTAACAGTGTAACGTATTACTTGTTATTTGTTAAACTGTCATAAAAATGCATTTATGGTTAATAATTCCATGCCAAAGTTAACTAATTTTGTGTGTGTATAAAATATTAATTATTATTAATTATTGTTGCGTCGGGAGTGTCGCGAACATCGCGAAATAACATACTTTTATTCTAATATGAGTTAGTTAAATATACAATTCTTTTGAGATTGATTCTTATGTTATACAGATGTTATATGGTTATCATTTGTTTAAACTTTAATTTGTATTACCTTAAGCTTTTTTACAATATTACAGTTTAATCGTTTAAGTATAACATTCTTTCATTTGCACCGTTGACCTTGTAACTAATCGCTATGAGTCTACCGGTGTTATTCAACGGCGTCATTGCTCCGGCGGAGTCGCACGAATATCACAGGAATTCGTGCTACTCACAATACTCGTGCACTTCATGTTTGTTTTGGCGGTAAATAATAGTATAAAAGGCCTTTGTTGGGCGTTTAGGAAAGAGTTGAAAAAAAGTTAGAATAAAAAAGAGTTAAAAAGTGAATTAAAAGGAATTATAATTAAAAAGAATTACAAGTGATTTAAAAGGAGTTAAATAAAAAGAATTTATAAAGGTTTATAACATCGGACTATCAATTATAAATTGGATATATGACAAATTGTTGGATTATAATAGTTAGAAAGTGTTAACATCTGGAAATAAATTCATTACTTACTATTCACTATTTAGGACATTTACTGTGAATTGTTACTGGAATTAAAATTGTTAAAACTGTATAAATAAAGAAAGAAACAGTGAAAAATTGTGTTTGTGGTCTTTCATAAAGTTAAGACCAAAACTCTAATGTGGCTAAAATAAAAACACCGCCACAGAGTTTGATTTATTGCAAAAAAGACACATAGTTTCATATTGGTACGTTGGCTTTAAATAAAAGATTTTGGAAAAATGTGTACATATGTTTAAACGAAAAAGTAACAATTTTGCAAAAAATAAGACTTATTTAGGAAACACAGAATAAATTCCTAAATGATTATTTGATTCAAAGTTTGATATTTAAGAAACATCGAAAAGAATGAATACAATGCATGTAGTAGCTATAATTGTGAATGATTTTAAAAGAGTTATTATGATTTTCGAAGACCTGATGTACTTCGTAAAACAAACATAGATAAGGACATATTAAATAAAATATATGCATTGCCATTGGAGATTTTTGTTCCGATTTAAGTCATTTGAAGTTAAGCCTTCAATCCTTTATCAATGCTACCCTGACTATATTCACCTAGCCCCACATATCTTTATTCATATCTACCAAGTTTGCAACAAATCTATACAAGGTAACATAAAAGCAGAGTAACAGTGCAATTAGCTTTAGATGGAACCGAAGACCCCATAATGACCTTCTAGCCTCCTGCCTTCAGGCTATTATAAACATCTTCGTCATATTATTGCATAATTGCGAGCATTATAAATAACAAGTAAATAACGACACGTACTTTTTTTACTAATACGTGCTCGACCATTGTTTCACATGAATGTGTTATTTCAGACAAACTCGCAAAGAGCTTGGCTCTCGATTTTAAGGAAAGAGTGACTATTTGTGTTAATAAAGCGTTGGAACTAAATCAAATACTTACCTGTCAACACTTTGGCATTTTCAATGACGGCGAGTATTATCTCAGTAATTTAGAAATTACCAAATAAACCAGTCTAAATTTTAAATAAAACATACGAAAATAAAGCTGATTGGGAGGTATTGACGAATATTTTAGTCTTTGTGATTCAAAAACACGTAATATTTCGAGGGATAATTGGAAACACCCCTATAAAGGAGCATCGTTGTTCTCTTGTAGCTTCGGTAGGAAACATCTTAAAAGATATACGTATTTATCTTTATTATTTACAGGCGTCATGAATATTTGACTGCATTTAAAGCACTAGAAAGTCTCAAGCGCATTTACATGTTCAAATTTGCCCCGCTAACTCTGTCCCGTGCGCGTGCGTCATGTGGAATATTTTAGCGATGTTGTAGATGGGTGTTCCTTTTTGGCTAGGAAGTACGCGAACAGTGATCACTGATGATAATGAACGAAGACTCTTATACCAGCCATGTTATACTTCCATTGCTTAAATTGCTCCCCAAAAGCGTTAATCGTTTTGAATTGTGTTCCCCACAGCACAAGAGCTAAAAAATACACCATCGCGTATTATAGTGTCAACGAGGGTAATAAATTTGCACTGGTATCAACTTGTTTCAGAATTGTTGTTATCACTTATTTGTCGCAAAGATGAACTATTTGCTCATTTGTCAAATTGCATCCATCTTTAATTCACGAACGTGCATACACTCTCAACAGTTGCATATTAAGGTGGCTAAACCCACATTTTTTAACATTAAGGCTTTTGTACAGCAAAGTAAGCGTCATAAAAAATAAATACTACAATTGGAAAATGTTGAAGGAGCAACAACTGCAAAGAACGTATGTATTCTAAGCTAAAGTGATCTTTAAACTATCAATTCTCGCTTCCCGCATTTATAGACATAAGACTTGTCGAAGAATTTCCTATATTAACTTTTGAATCCGTTTCGTAATAGCTTGACATAAAAAGCTGAGGGCAACATGGAGATTGTTGATAGGAATGCGTGTACAAATTGTTTAGAAATATATCATTTTTACTACTTACCTGGCGAAAAGAGGTTTCAAAGTACCTATTTTCTTTTATCTGTTCACCGTCATCTTGCAGCTCAGACTTAACACTTAATTGAACCGTTGCAGCTTCGTAATACGCGTACCCCATCACTTCCGTTTCAAAAAATGAAATCTTGGAAACAAGAATAGAAAGTGTTGTATGCTCCTTGGTTCAAGGGCTATAATTAGAACAGAGACAATCCAAGTTTGTTACAATTATACATGTGCAATGACCGAGGTTGAGTAGTTTGAGTATTTATTAGATGTCCATGTTCATTGCAAACAAACCAGCCAGGAGGGTACAAAATATGCAAATTATGATTTCTATGATTATATTATGAAAAGATGAGATTATATATAATAAGTTGTATCGTGTGTCCGCATGATAACTATACTATAAATAGCTTTTTATATGTGAAGTTGGTGTATGCTATTGGTATGAACCGACCTCTGCTACAGTAAATAGGCGAAACTTTGGGGCGCAATTTTTAAGAGCATTTGATTATTTATGGTATTCTAATTATTGTTCCTAACCGATATCAACATAAAAAGTTAAATATTAGAGTTGTGGGATGGTGGGGGTGGGGATACTACTACCCACTTTGACCCCGTCTATTTAACGGTTTATTGTGACAGTGGCCTTGCAGAGATTTGAATGGCTGCCAGTAGGTAGGGATTGACCGAATCATAGGAACAACAATGTCTTTGTACATTACTGTTTTATATAAAGTCAGCAAAAACTATAAGAACCAAGAACTTTCAAGCGGACCCTTCTACTCTTGTTAAGCTATACTTTTCCCCACTTTTTCTTCAAACAACTCTACTATCCTTTATTTTTTGTAAAAATATTTTGAGAAATATTAGAAAAGTTTTAACTAAGTGCATTGATTGGAATAATTAAAATATTGATTTTAAGAAGAACCCCTTTCTATTCATTTCGTAGGATAAGTTAAATGCAGTAGGACTCCAGTGCTGAAAGAGGGGTTCTAGGATGAGAATGAGTGCATGGGTGCATGTTAACAAGACAGACACCCATTTTAGTTTCATATGCTCATCCTGTGTCCGAATCCCTCTTTAAGCACTGGTTTCTTAGCAAAGATAACTACATGTACATCACAATTGATGAATAGGTTTAAAAGTCATTTATGTGCATGCAATAAAGTAAGTAAAGAGCCCTTCTTTATGGTTTTAATATCCCTAATTTTTCAAAACAATCCTCCTACTCTAAGTCCTTCTCTTTTGTTGTTGGTCATTTAAAAGTCTGTAGACATGTAGACCTTTGACTTACATGACAGATTAAGATCCTCCTGTTAGGAATATTATTCTGAACTGAAGTTATAGTAAAAACACAATTTTCTTTACCAACTCATTACAAAACCATGCTCTTATTCCCAGGAACAAAATGCTACTTAAAACTTAAAGTTCTGTTTAAAATATATTATATATTCAAATGTATATTAAAATCAATGTGTCCTTGGACATTTTATTACCTGATTTGATGTTTTAATGATGCATTTCCCACAAACGATGACATTCTTTTGGCCGTACAGGGGATTTCTACATCTTCGTTGCAATTTTGGAAACTTCACGGCAATTGCTTTGCATTTCTTTAAGCTTAAACTAAGAGATTGATAAGTTTACTATAAAAGGGTACATTCAGCTTCATATACGTAGTTCCAGATATTTTGGTTCCGCTTAAATCCAGGTTTGACGACACCAAAAAGTTACATTTTTAGTTATGGCACTAAAGAATCAACTACCGCAGTAGGAATAGTAAACATTTGAATAGTGATTATCACAGTTCACATTATTGGCTAGTTTTCTTGTTATTGACAATGTTGAAATTTGAGGTCAGATTATTTTTTTCTCTTTATATCATTGCTAGCCAGCTATAAATTAGGTGTTTCAGTACTTCACTATTTTAATATGTTACGGAATTTGATTTCATATATTCAACCACGTTTTTCATAAGTCGCAAAACAAGTTTTGAACATGGTTTATATTTGAATGTTTGACTACGGTGATTGACCCGATAGTTTTCATTGTATTATTGATATGGAAAAGGACTATTACACAATATGTTCATCAGAAACTTTGAACTATTTAGAAAGTAAGAAGTTCACATTCAAGTATATTGTTCTACAATTTCAATGATAAGAATTTACACACACGGTTCATTATTTTAAATTTCAACTTTTACGGAACTCAAATGGACCGTTTCAATAAGGGATCTTCGTTGGAATCTTCAATCATCTTATCATCTTTATATATATAATTAACAAAACGACGAACATATGACGACCAAGAAAATTTCAATTTGTTTTGAAATATTTTTTGAAACGGGACCCTGTACGGAAATTGTTGAGCTGACAAAGTTGCAGCATTTATTCAAATTATGAACAATTAATACTACAAATCTCAGCATCATTATCCCACGATAGGGCCCATAATTGGTGACTGTTGATTCGTCTGTGGAAACGGGCGACTCATGTCGGAGCCAACACAGTGCAAACATGTGAAAACATGGTCCGGGTCCCACTGACGCTTGATAGACAGAAGCCGGTCGTAGTGTCCACCCCAGTATTCCGTCTTCCAGTTCGGGAGGTGCTCCGACGGTTCGTTAAAGTAGGTCCCCTGTCCGTACCTTATAAACAAATCAAAGTTCATGTATACAAGTTACTCGGAGAACGTCGCTAGTTACGGAATAACGATATATAACGGTGGTTGGATTGTAACCCGACACTGACCTACGAGTTATGGTGAATGAAGTTCTAGCACTGACCACACACAGGGGAGCTTATTTCTAGTAAACGTAGCTCCATTCGCAGACCCGTGAAGACACACCACAGACATAAGAACATATTATAATGTCACAAATCATAAACGGTATCATCGTATGTTTGTATTTAACAGAGAATCCCATCATTTTTAATGATAAGTCATTATATTTACACATTAACATCCATTCCGTAAATGAACTGCTTTTCGGCAATTGCGTTCATCAAACAGATATGTTCGGGTCGCAATAAAATATAAATCAACATTTTAGAAAGTGCTAGTTTATTGTATTTTAAATGTATTGTTGCCAAAAGTGTTTAAAGTTTACGTTTAAAAGTGATTTCAAGTGGTAAATCTTTTCCCGCGTTATTGTGACGTCATTTGAAAAATGTTTCCGGTTACAGTCGGGTCGTTCTATTTACAGAATGGGTAAGAAAGGATTAATGAATGGTTTTCTTAAATGAAATAAAGTATATTCTTGAATTAAATAAGGACCTATTGGTGTAAATAAATGGAATGAATTGCGGTGTTGATGGACTCTACACTCTTTGACCAGCCAAATTGCGTTCATACCCCGATAATGACATCAACCCCGCATTTCATTTTTTAAATAAATATCCGCTTTGCTTCCCTATTCAAACATGTTACATTTTAAAACTTGACAAATAAAAACATGTCGCAGTCCATAGATTATTCTTTTCAAACATGTTGCATTTAATAACTTATCCTTTTAAAACAGGTTACATTTAATAACTTACGTCAATAGGCGGTCTGCCCATTTAGCAATATAATCCTCTTCAGGTTGGAGCCCTGCCTTGCCCGGATACCAACTTCCTCCACAGGTCAAGCTCATGACTCCTGTGCGCATGCCTGGGTTCATGGCGGTCGCATCCGGTTGTACGTTGTTCATGTGGCCTGTGAATTTTATAATATACATGGATTCAGGTTTTGTTTTGATTCTCGATACCTTATGCAGCCTGCGCAATGTTAAGCTAGGTACACTTTGAGATGCAGGGACATGTTTAAAAAAGCTTTTACCAGACAAACTTTGTACCATTGAACTTCCTTCGACCACTACTAATGAAGCAAGCCTTATTAAAATGAAGAAGATTATCTTACCTCCTATCAGTGTTCCGGTACATCCCATATCGACGGGAAGTCCAGAATGGTTGCCTAGCAACATATCGTAAATGAAATCATAATAAGTGTCAGTGAATCCCCCAGGTTGCATCAATGTGTTAAAGATGTAGTTGTTCGTGTAAAGAGGGTCTTTGGAGTCTTTTTCGTAGTCCAAAAAGTCCGTCATATTAGTGAGCTGACATTGCGCGCGATATTTGTTTAAGAAAGGATCAATCGTGTGAAACGAAGGTGATCCCCATTCGCCAAAGTGATTCAGATACAGAATAACACCTCCCTTAGTGTGGTAAACAGGACTTCCTTCTGATGTTAACAATTGATATCCTCCCCATTCTGGAGCTAATGTCGTAGAGAGAAGGTCGTTAAAGGACTTTAAGAAAGCCCTACCCACGTCGTTGCCATTTCCGTCTTTGATGGCAGAAATGCATTCAAGTTTTACCATACTTGAATCCTTATGAATTTTGTATGTGAACGCCGTCACAATCCCAAACGTTGCGCCTCCGCCGCCCCTGAGCGCCCAGAATAAATCGGCATCTTGAGTGACGGTGCGTGCTCCGGTATCGTGGTCGACGTACACGGTTTCTGTTTCTGTAGCGTACACGAGGGACCCGTTTGCCGTAACCATCTCTACCTCAAGGAGATTGTCGATAGCGAGACCAAACGTTCGACCGATTGGGGAATGTCCACCACCCAGCGTGTAGCCACCCATTGATACGGTGTGTGCGGAGCCGCCAATGATCGTTCTATTGACCTTGTTTAGCTGTCAACAAAGTGTAAAATCGTTAAATCAATTTCAATCCACTGTACGGTTAACTAAGGGGAAAACATGAACCGTCAATCATACGATTACAAAACGAAAAGATGTTACCAACAATATTGCGGTTGACATTATTGTTATGAACAGTTTGAAATGCATTGAATGATCATGGTTTTACGTTTTTTCGCCCCAATCCATCGAGTGAATTTAAATCAAGTTCAACTATATTGCATGTCGATCGATATCAAACATCAAAGGAAACCGACGGAGTTTTCAACGATTTGGCAAAAACAATGGTGTTTCACCGGGATCGGTTGTCCTGTGAGCACTGTGGTAACTGTACTCATTTCTCACCTAGGCAACCAGAGTTCGATTGGCGGCTTTTGCGCATGTGAGTTTGATTGTGGTCACCAACTTCTTTAACACTTTGTCGCGTCTTTGTTTTATCTATTTTGATGATTGAACAAGCGAAGGATGCGAAATTCTAACAGAGAAATATCAAGTCCTATTGGGTAATCTCAAGTAATTTGTTATTTTTCAATTGTAAATAGCGATGGATGAGACAGGATTTCGTAAAAAATGACGCGGGCATGGTTTTATCATTCTGACGTTAAAAAAAATTGTAATACATACACAAAACAAACTTGGAAATATAAAATTGCTGATACTCAAGTAGTTGTAGTTGATCGGACACGAACTTACCTCAGTGTAGACGCGGATCCACGAGTTTCCGCTTTGAGCCTTCAACTCCCCGTCGGCGTTTCTTGTCGAGTTTAGTTTGACTTCCAAACCCTTCATTTTCTCGAGGTTTAACTGCAAAGTGCCATCACCCGTGGACCGTCCGATGTAGTCGTGCCCAGAGGAACGTATCGTAAGCCTGACATTGAATTTGTTCGCAAACTTTACCGTTCTTATGATGTCATCAACGCTTTCTGCCATAATGACGACGTAAGGAAACATCGTTACGCGCGCGTTTATCATAATTGTGACGTTCGGGTATTTTTCGTCCATGGGTGTGATAATGTTTCCGTCAAGAGAAGCGGCAAACTCCCGTCCTTCTTGGTGTGTAGGCATGCATATTTGGCCTGGCCAGCAGAAGTTGTCTTGTACATTTGTGTGGCACTGACCGGAACTTGCAGCATGTGTTACTACTGCGAACAGAAGCAGTAAAGCCAAAGTTTTGGTGTATTTAAATTTCCACATTTTAGACGCCAGTAACCCGAGGTATTGGTATTTGCTACTTACGAGTTCTTATGATATTTACAGATACTATCCCGAAAAAAATGTTAAGCCGAATAATTTCAAGTAAAACCACAATTATATAACGACTGAGCGCTCAAATTACAGTTTCGGTGCATTTATGTATGGTATCGTTATCGTGGTGTTAAAAATTAGCACAAATTATGAATGCCCTTTGTAACTGACAAATGTTCATGTCATTTATCCTGACTGATAATAACATTTTGAAATAAATACACCCTGAAACATACGAAGCGAAAAAATGACCGAATTACAAGACGCCGTAAATATACTCAAAACAAAGTTACACAAGAATACACCGATGATTGTGTATACTTTTGTTAGTAAATGGCGTAATATATTCGCATTTAACATACCGTTGTTGTTTTCCTTTTCACGATTCGATGTCTTTTTGTTAGAAACAATTGTTGCAAAGTTGTGCTATGCCTTATAAACAATATCGCAAATGAGACATGTTTCCCAGTACTTGTTAAACACAGGAAAGTTGTATACCGTGTATCGGTGCTTTATACCGAGCACGTTAAAGCGGTCAAGAGGTCCCTTCGCAAAGAGTTAGGGTATCTGGATCTCTTTCTTCAAGTCTTTCAGTAGTTTCCACATAAATATATATTTTCATATCTGGATTTTACAGGGATTTAATTGCGTATTGATGTCACTCCCATCACTCATATCACTTATTGCATTTAAACACAATTAAAGCGATAGTGCAGCCACTAGGCGCGGGCAGACATTGATTAACTCATATTACCAAAACATCATCCGTGTGTGCTATTTAAAGTTCAGCTGATAAAATTATTTTCTTTTTAAAACCGTGACATATTTTATCTTAAAAGTTTAAAAGCTTCATTCAGCGACCACCATGCCTTGTTTATTACGTGGTGTTTGAAAATTATTGGAATAATTTTGTTTTACATTTAGTCAGGTCAGCTGGATAAAATTTCAACAGCATATTTAAGACTGTTCGAACACATATGTTTAGACCATAATGATTTTATGTCGGATAGATTTTTCTTTGTATGTATTAACATATCGTACATTTGAGGAGCTTGTATTTTTGTTGCGCATGGATTCAATTGTTTGGTGATGTCTGGTCGATGAATACTTAAAGTGACACTCTTATTCAATATCATTGCATACACATGTATAATAAACATAAAATTTGAGTGATAAACCTTTAACTACTTTCTAAATCATGCATTTATGGAAAAATATCAATTACTGTTAACAAGATTGTAACCGTGTATTTAATAGCTGAAAACGCAACAATATTAAATGATTGGTGAATGCTAAAATATTTACTGTGATCTTCAGAGTTTCAAAGTTTATAGTGCACATATATTACATGTGATACGAGGTTTACAACAAATAAACATACAAAAATTAAATCGGTCAAGCTGTGTTAGTATTAATAAAAAGAACGCTGTTTTCTATCTTCTGGAGATAACTAAGACAAATATAATAAATATATTTATATGAATTTGTAACAATTTATAGTAAAATTGAGGTAAGCGCTAATTAGCCTGGTGTATTTATAAAATAATCCAGTAAAATCTTAAAAACCTTCGCTAAATTTAATAATTTCTTTTCATCTGTTTCATTCATCAATGTTTTATACATAATTGTGTTACAGTTATCACTTCGATATACAGTAGCAGTCGTTTTCTTGCATCAACAAAGTGAGTACATTTAAAAAGATAATAAAATTCGTCACCGACATCGTTTGATTGACAAAGATGACATTTCCTATTATTACGTTCAATATTAAACCATCGCCCCTTTTCAATAGGGAGGTGATGATTACACATTCGAAATCTTATCATATATTGCAAATAGAAATCAGGAACATTGTCAAAATAGCATCCATAACCAAAGGTATCCTTAAACATTCTAGAGTTCAAATATTTGGAGAAGGAATTAACATCAGATATCAAACTTTGTAAATATTGATCAGAAAGTGTTTGATTGATTCTAGTTAATAGCAGTTGTTTTGTACCATTAAAATATTGATACCATACATAACTAATTCCACATTCGTCAAAAAATTGTTTAACATGATGCATCCACTAGCAATGAGTATTTTTAAATTAAATTGAATTTAAACAATTGTATTAATTGTGGTAAATCTTATTTGCGGGTAAAAGTGTATCTTTAAAGATCATCAGTTACCACTTTATCGACTGCAGTATATGTTGGCTTATTTGTAAACGATGGGACTTGGGTGAGATTAAACATATACGTAAACTAGTCCCCACGACAATTTTTTAATGTTTCCCTGACCGCAGCATTTTTATTAACAAAGATAGTTTGATACATGATGTGGTCTGTCTGCATTCTACATTATTTTGTCCGTTGTCTGCGACTCTTGTTCAGTGACTATTAGTCCAATTAGTCTTATGCCTCATAAAAATTCGCGTAACTATGAAAGGACTAAATTCTGCTGAATAAAGATTTTTAGCATAAGTAAGGTACGTAGAATTGGTCTATGATGATCCCTCTTCAATTCAGTTTGTCAAATGTTTAATGTGCAACAAATATGAGTGGATATGCGGGGCTGCCAGGGCGTTACGTCAGACGTACGGACTAGGTACGTCCATCAAGGATTCCAGGTGGAATACAACACTTTGCGATTTCCCCACGTGTCTTGTTTGCGGTGTCCATAAAGACGCATCATTCAAAAAATAGTACGGGGCCAGGAGGCATATGACCAGAAGCTAAGATTGAGATCGTTCGAGTTTTAATTTTTGCCTGTCACATATCACGACTAACGATTAAGAAAAGGAGTAAGGCAACTAAATTCATTGAGATATTTTAGCAATATTTTAAATTTTTAACCTAAGCATATCCTAACCAACATTGATGGGGCACATTTATTGCTAGCAATTCAGGCGCTTGGTCAGTTTGTACACTCACCTAGTAGCGTCCATACCATCTCCGGCAACAATGCACAATTTCGTACAACGATTCATAGCCTAGTTTATGAAAACCATCCCTGATAGGAAATGTTCCAAGAACCTCAATCATTGTTAATTTACCAGCCACTAAGAACGTTATTCGATATTGTTTACTATTTTCATATTTTGATAGTTTGTATCTGTAGGTGGGTAGGCCGATATATCCATTGGAAATTCGCCGAACATTATAGAATATGAAATATATAAAGAAGGCAGTGAGTAGAAAGTGGCGTTACAAGAAAGTGATGAGGATACGGAAGTTAACAGACCGATGAGGTCTCATAAAGTTGATGATGCTACAGGTATTGGACGATTGGTTGCTTCACATGAAGGCGATGATCAAGAAGGTGAGAATTATTAGCGTCAAAAACAGAGGATCCGGAAGTTAAAAAATTGATGACGTCACATGATGATGGCGAAGATCTTGATGTAGAGAGGCCGGTGAAGGCGCATGATTTCTTTATCACCATAAATAAACAATTTTAAAAGTGTTTTAAATCAAAACTTTAAATAGATCAACCGGCAGTAAAGTTTGTATTTATATCAAAATTAGATGTAGAGCATCTGCAACAATTCTTGGCCCTTATACCAATGATATTCGAGTATAATACTCGCTTACGACTGCGATGGTGTGTCCTATGTGGATAAAAACTAGATCACAATGAACAATCATACAAAAACGTGTACGATATTCGTGAACCCAGTTCAGCGTGGTATTTAAGATGAAATTAAATGGTGTCGGTGTAATAGTGGGTCATGTCAGGTCAGGTGTTTTAATCAGGTTTTCAACGAACACCAGTTTATAAGAGTGGGTATGTATTTTGATGTGTGGGCGGACGGGCGGGCATCAAATATTGGTTTCCACCCAATAATTTATACTAGCATTGATCGCTAGTAGTGAAAGTTGGTATGTAGGAAGCTAATGTGAAGAGATAGCTTGGGATTGCCTTTGAGGGGGATTGGGTCAAATGGTTAAGGTCACTGCTACTAAATCTATGAAAAATGGTTTCCGCACAAAAACTTAAGTAATAATTGTTGGATAGTGATCGAAGTTGGTGCATAAGTAGCGTATGTAAATAATATTGGTGACTATTTTCTGTTATCTAAGCATTGGAACTAAATCAAATACTTATACATCAAAACTTTGGCACTTTCAATAACGGCGATTAATATCTCAATGATGTATAAATGACCAAAGAAGCCAATCTCAAATTTGAATAAAACATAAAGCTGAGTTGATTGGGAGGTATTCGTTATTCCGGAACCCGTAATATTTCGATGGATGATTGGAAAAACCTCCATAAAGGAGCATCGTTGTTCTCTTGCAGCTCGATAACTAACTTCTGGGATGTGTTCAAATATATACATATTTATCAATATCATTTAACAGACGTTGCTGATAATGCCCTACTATAAGCGCGAGAGAACCTGTTAAGCGCATTCACATGTCTAAAATTGCTCCGCCCTCTCTTTCCCGTGCGCGTGCGTCAACTTTTGCAGGTGGGTGTTCCTTTTTGTCTAGGAAGTACCCGAACAGAGTTAATTGATTGTAATGAACGAAGACTATGATACCAGATATGATATACTTTTACTTTTTGCATAAATTGCTTCTAAAAGAAACGTTAATGCGTTTTGAATTGTGTGCTTAATAATTTCTGTTTGTTGTTTAAGGTTTGTGAATACTCGATTTGCGATTTCTGAAGTGTGAACTTGGCTGGAGCATATCGGAACGATAACAAGACGGCGAAGCTTAATTTACGATTTGCGTGCTTACCGTTCAATATGGAAATGGTTATCAAACTCTCCTTGTAACTTGATTTAGCGGTGGTAACTTATCTTACCGTTGGTAACTTATCTAAGCGGTGGTAACTTATATGAGCGGTGGTAGCTTATCTGAGCGGTTGTGACTTATCTGAACGGTTGTAATTTAGATGGTAACTTATCTGGACGGTGACAACTTATCTGAACGCTTGTAATTAAGATGGTAACTTATCTGGACGGTGACAACTTATCTGAACGCTTGTAATTAAGATGGTAACTTATCTGGACGGTCGCAACTAATCGCAACTTATTGAACGACGTCAACTACTTGAGACTTGTTCCGCATTTCCATTTTAAAATGGAACCAATTTCCATGTGTCCGCAATAAAATAAGAAAGTCGGGTTTTAAGTATATAGGTCCTCTAACAGTTGAGGTGTAAACTTTCGAGAACTATCATTTGTCATTTGTTCCCAATGCCCTGTAATGTATGAAGAAGGTAAAAGTTTCACGTTAAATTGACAATTATGTTACAAAAGAGTTACTGAATACACACACCTCTGATGAATTTTAATCATCCATTCAGGAATAATTTGATACATCGTATAAAGTGGTCATATTATGGAAAAGGATTTACATCAGCGATATATTTTTATCATTTAAAGATAAACAATATGTGTTTGAAGGTTCTTAAGCTGGTAAACTAGAGGGAGGGGAAACAGGCCCTTGCGATCCACTTGCTAGAGCTCCACTGTAACACTGTAGGGCATTCCGAGATGTCAAAGCAATCTTACCGATAAATATCAATCTGATGGCTGTTCTTACCAACATGAGAGAGCGGCAGAGTTAATGACACTAATGTAACCATTTTTACCAGACCATTTATGTTGTTGTAGACTATCCTAGAGTCAATGAGGCTAACCGGAGCAAACATGTGAATGGAGATTGTATTCTAAACAGTTGTTTAATGCGGACGGCCAATTTATATAAACTTCTAAAGAAATGTTCCAACATTTTATGGAATAATATTATAAAAAAGTGTTCACAAGTTCAATAAATCTTCCAGTTTGCGGTTATTTATAAAATTTGTCAAATTTCATCCCTCTTCGATGACTCAACGTGCACAAACTGTTATCAGTCGCGTATTTAGGTGGTTAAACCGACATTATTTTACCCATGAAGGCCGATTAACAGCAAAGAAAGCGTCTGGAAAATTGAATACCACTTTTAAATAATGTTAGAGGAGAAAACATTGCATAACTAGTTTGTATTTTGTGCAAAATCGACCTTCAAAGTATCAACCCTTGTTTCCACATTTGTATACATCAGACTTGTCGAAACATTTCCTTCATTATATTGTTTTTATCTCGACACTTCATAGCTTGAAATAAAAAGCCAATAGCAACATACAGATTGTAGCGCCTATTACGCGTCATAAGATTTTGGAAATATATAATTTATACTACCAGCCGAAAACAAGTCCGCTGCCATTTTGCAGCTCAGACTTAAAATCCTCTAATAAGCTTTTGCAGCTTCTTAATACGCGTACCCTAACACTTTCCCTTTAAAACTGTAGAAAATAAATGCAAGAATAAGAAGTATTGTGTGCTCCTTAGTTTAAGGGTTTTAATTAGAACAGGGACAATCCACATTTGTAGACATTATACATGTGCAATGACCGAGGTTGAATATTTTTAGTATTGCAAATACACAGACATGAAGATACAAAATATGCCGGTTAGCACTTAATGATTTCAATGATTATATCATGAGACAATAAAGTAAGATGGGTTGTTTTGTGTGTCGGCATGATTATTATACTAAGAATAGCTTTTTATATGTGAACGTTGTGTATAATATTGAAGTCCAAATACGTTGACGGATTTGTTTCTGATTTTTGTATGACAAATCCTTTTTTAGCGATCAGAAGAATCCCGTATTGAACGTCTATTGTTTTAGACTATATGTTATAGGTTAATTACCCGCGACCTCTACTTTAGAAAAAGACGGTTTTGGGGAGTGCTATTTTTGAAAATTTGGACTTTTTAAAGAACTCTAATGATCGTTCATATCCGATATCGACGCAAAAAAGTAAAACACAGACACTCTTAGAGGTGTTTGATTGGGCATGGGGAGCCTACCACCCACATTAATCTACACCTTCGTTTGTGTAATTGTTTATTATGATGCCTGTATTTATTCTCTGATATTGATATAGAAATAAAGCGTGTAACTAGGACAACCACTCAAATACGCTAGTACATATGTGTTGTACAATACATTCTGGTTTCAACAGCCTTAGGTTTAACATTGAACAAAAATATCACAAATTGATCACAGAAATATAAACGTTTAGAGAACTGTAAATATATTGATTTGTACAAATGCGCCTTTTCACTAGTGGTTGCAGCCAACTGTAGTGTACTTAAGTATCGACATGGACTTGAAACCGAAAAGACTTTTATAAATAGTTTTATATATAATGCTTTATTTTAGAGCTCTTCGTTACATGTACATGACAAAATGTTGAAACGATTCATCTATGCCTCACTGACTCTCAGTACGTTCGCACGTTGTTTTGATCTGAAAGTTTGAAAATTATGTATAATATATAAATTTAATTATAATATTGCTATGCATTATTATTCAAAACATTTAACATACTGCGTATGACATTGCGAACTGAAACACTAAACACTAAAACATTGTAAATAGTTCATACTGAATCAGACTGTGATTTAAAAGGACTGTCGTTATCTGTCGTAAAGATTATTTTCCGACACTTGCAAGTTGCATATAATCGGCCCGATAAACTTTACTTTATTACGTCAGTTGACCACTTGCATTTTATCTACGTTGGTCACGTGATCACGTTCTTTTCTTCTATTTTACATTGAGTTAATTGGTCAATAACGTAAATTAAAGAAGGCAGTTATATACACAATTTCAGCGTACGTGGGAAAACTTTGTGTATTTAAAACCGTACACTAGACATACATGTTATTTAACGAGGTTTTGTTTTTGTTCGCGTAAAAGAAATTATTCTATGTTTATTTCACTTTAGAATGTCATCAAGTTTGTTTCAAAATGTCTGTCGGCTGATTGGTGACCTTAGTCATATCCATTGCCGACATGAAATTTCAAATTCGCGTAACTGTGAATGTACTAAATTCTGCTGAATAAGGATTTCTGAGCAAACAAGGTTCGTAAAATAGGTCTATGATGATCCCTCGTCAATTCAGTTTTTCAAACTGCCAAACCTGTTGAGTATTATAAAGAAATTATACAAGAGATATTTATTGCTGAATGAATTGCATTAGGTGAATTGAGGAAATGATATGCAATGGAATACAACTCCTTGCGATTTCCTCACGATTTGTCTGCGGTGTCCCTAAGGACGCTTCATTCAAAAGATCCTACGGGGCCAGTAGGTTTGGGACCAGAAGCTACGATTGTACGGAGACCGTTCGAGTTTGAATTTTTGTCTGTCACATATTACGACTAACGATTAAGAAAAGAAGTAAGGCAACTAAATTCATTGAGGTATATTAAGCCATATTTTAACACAAGAATATCTGTGCCAACATTGATGGGGCAAATCTGTTGCTAGCATTTCATGTGCTTTGTACACTCACCTAGTAGCCTCCATACCGTCTCCGGCAACATCGCACCCATCTATAGCCACAGCGACCGCTCCAACGCTCACCGCGGTAGCAGCGGTATCGGCATTGACATGACCCGCCACCACCACCCCAGTAACCTCTTCCTGAAACGACATTTTAAAATAGGACTAATTTTACCCTCCTTTAAGTTGTCCTCTCCCCTAACCCAAGTCTGGGGTAGTATTACACTCTGGTGTCTGTTATGATTGACCAGATCTCAGATCAATGAATAACGATAAGTCAATGCATTACTGATGCTGGCCCTTTTCCTTGAACATAGTCCTAAATGTCAATAAGCCAATATATAATACACCATGGCTGATCAACTTCGGATTATTAAGCAGAAACTATTTTTTGGTAGAAGCAACCGTTCAAGCCATCCCAGTAAACGGATACTCGTGGATATTGCAGTGACTTGAATAACATGTTTGCAACGGATCATGCGCTCTTAACACACAGCCTTTGTAACACACATACTGCGGCCCTTGGTTAATATGTTGCCTGAATATAACTTAAAGTTGGCCGATTCCACAGATAATTATTCCTAGAATATGGTTTTAACTTTTGTTTGTACATATAACATACACAATCACTGACCGTCGTTGACCGTCGGCAATTGGAACCCGATGATAACCTCCACTGAATTTAATGATTAGTTTTAACGATATGTTATACTATTATAATATTATAAAGTAATATATTGTCTATATGAAAGAATCACACCTTACGAGAACAATTCAAATAATATTTTGAATTGAAAACACAACTAAGATAAAACTAATGAGTAAAACGTCCTTGTACCAGCCTGGTGTTTTCATTCTCGACGGCTGGCGGAAGGGACACAACTGCCATTTAAGTTTTAGGTTATACTTTATTCATTTTCGGTAGTTGAATATTGCTTTTTTTATAATAACGTTAGTGGCACTTCTTTCTTTCTTTCGTAATGATTTATAGAATATTAGGCATTTTTTTCTGATTTTTATACAGCTATTTGTACTTCATCAGAGAAATGTCACTAGGTTCAAATTTGTTTAAAACAATTTACATCATCAATGTTATTCACTATATCATATAACCAAATGTAACTGTTTCTCTCATTCATTCTGTACAATTAGATTGCATTCTTAAATAATTAAGATGTTTATCATTAGTAACATGTAAACTGTTCATTATATGCCCGTCAGTATCATAATTAATTTATACAATTAAATGTAGCTCGTTTGATATTTTTATGCAATATAAAATTACATTGTATGTTTTGATCATGGCTCATGTTTTCTGAAATCTTACAAATGAATTGAATGTTTTAATTCGAGGAATAAATGATCTTCTATGTCTTCTTTAACAAAGCTTGCTCGAATATTATTATTTCAAAGAAAAACAACACAATCAAAAACATAACAAAACGCTGCATTTACGATCACGTGGTGCTGAAAGTCCTACCTTGGGCTTGCGTCTCTGGTATCATAGCGCAGGTCAGACATCCGACGATCAGCAGGGTTAGCAGTAGCTTGTTCATTGCGACGCGTGGAGCAGTTCGTCCTTAACTGACAGTAAACGGTAGTTCCGAAAGCGATGAACAGGGTTTTGTTATTGAACCCGCGCTCACTGCCTTTTATATAATCATTTTAAGGATGTCATGACTTTGCATAACCGCAACATGTCAGCGTTTTCTTTTTAACAACATGTCCGAACATTGTTTTCCATTACCTATGTCCTGTATTGTATGTAATCAGTGATATTGGATAACTGATCGATAATTACGTTTACTTGTAGTTGGTGATTTCAACATATGTTTGAAGTATTAATCAAAGCGCTTAAAGCGTTGAATGGCTTTCGGCCTGCAACGTTTTGTGAGTATAGTCATGTAATTGTTAAACATAATTATTAACATAAAAATCTAAAGATAGTATATGCTCGCTCATAATTTTGAAATGTGGAATACGCCAAATAGTTACTTATAAGGTATGGAGTAATTCTCAATATCATATAAAACCTTATCTGGAGCTTTGGTTTCATAAACAATGCACTGCCACGAATAAAGCATTTAGGATTTTTTAGTAAAATCTACTCTACAATTCAAACTTGACTTAGGCGTATTTAATTTATTTAATTTACTTCCAGGGTATGCCATCTTAACCAAATGCATCCCAACAAAATGCAAAGGACATATTAATTAGGTTTATGTTTAAGGCTTCATTCTACAACGACAAACCCCTCTGGATCGAATCACCCGAATGGTTTTTATTCCCTGTTTGTTTGATGTACATGTATCTTAATAATGCCCTCAACCTATGTCACAAAATGAAGAGATTACTCATTTATACCAGTGGTTTTTAAATATGCATATGCATTATGCTACATGCTCAAGACTTTGGTCTGAAATTACTGAGATAAACTGAGAAATATTCACATACTTTCCGTTTCATTCGGCATTACATGACTATGACACAAATTGTAGCAGGTCGATATCCCGTCAACGCTTTACGCGGTTTGATTTGAATGGTTAAAGTGTATAATATGCACTTAGTACTGGTCAAACTTTGTTAGTCTATCTTCTTAATTTCCTCCATTACTGAAGATATACAAGTTATGTACAAATTAGTACAATAAACATATTATAAATGGAAGGGTTACATAATGTTTAAATAAAACAAAACAAAACATGGTGATGTACAATGCAGCATACATGTAGTTAACACAATATGTGTACCGCTTTTGCGTGTTGGTCAGGTACATGCATTTACATATGTATACATGTATATATTTCTATAAACGTCAGCAACATGTCTTGCGTGCCCTACGCATTACCTTCCCTAAAGGGGAACTTTAACACAGTCGAAGATGAACTTAAATGATCGTTTGAGGAAAACAAGGTTTTCCTCTTCATTCAACAGTGGTCAGATAGGAGCACCGAGGAGTCTTAGTAAAAAGTAAGTTCTATCTAGATGCAATAAGTCTGCTAGGAATTGCGTCCCAAAAACATGAATGTCACTTATAAATGACGTGCGTAATGTCGATGTCGCAACGCATACATGTACACTATGTACTAGCACATCTGTCATTGGAAAAGAACATTGATCGCAAATATTATGCTGGAGTTTGACGCTGCGGCACCAATATCTTGCAATAGTGTTCATTATACATCTGTATCCGCTGTGAAAACACACTTTGTATACAATACATGGACGGACGTTTGGGTGAAGAACCCTAAAATATTGAAAACTGTCATCACAAAGCACACGCTAGTTCCACTTGCTCTCTTCAAACTGGTAAACTAAGGTCTTAACGTGGCTCTTCCAATTTGATTTGCATGGCAGCTTTGATGGATTAACAATCACATCGTTAACAGTTGACTGTAAACCATATTTGCATAGGATAAAACATATATCAGGTACAAAGCCATACAATTGAGTTCCAACTTGTGATAAATATAATAGATACCTTCGAATAAACAGATTTCTGCTAATGCAGTGGACATTTAAGCTTAGGAGTTTGTGCAAAAACAGAAGCTTTCTAATTTCAATGTCGCAACTAAGCTTATGCAAGCCAACTATCGCTTCACATATATCAGATCTAGTCAATATCGTAAACCCCAGTATCTTTTTTACAATAAAGTGTTGAAATCTATTGACTAAGTTAGCATTTGTCGTAGACATGTTACACCAAAGCTCACAACCATATAATGCTATTGGTTTGACAATTTTCTTATATAGATCTATAGAGATCAGCGGGTTGATTCCATGGGGACTAACTCCCTGCGCAGCCATGGAATAAAATGCGTTTCTCGCCTTCTGTAATCTTTCTTCAATGCGAGTGGTATATTTTAAATTATAATCCTGCCTTATACCAAGGTGAATTACGTAGCTTGATTGTTCAATGTACATGTTTCCATAAAGTATTCCAATTGGTGGTGCAGTTCGTCGTTTTGTAAAGACAACCGTGTTTGATTTCTTGACATTGACTTTAATTTTCCAGCTCTGGCAATATGTGTATACAATGTCTACTAGGCGTTGTAGATTAAGGGGAGTGACTGATACTAGTGAGATATCATCCGCAAACGATGGATTACCTCCCTTGACTGACATAACCATACTTCCATAATTGCTTCGTTCAAGGAAGTTGGTCGACGTAAACCAAATACAAAAATGTTGACAGGACCCCTCCTTGCCTAACAGAACGCAGATCGTCAAACGGCTCTGATTTAAGTCCTTGCACTCTTATTACACATTTCAGGTCCTTGTACGAGCTTATTAAGAGTCTCAGAAATTTCCCAGTGTACCCCAATTTGCCTAACTTGAAGAAGAGTCCCATGTGCCAAACGGAATCAAAGGCAGCTTTCTGGTCCAAGCAGGCAACGTAGGCATTGCTTCCACTTTCAATTTGATGGTAGATCGTCTCTTGAAGGTTAAACGAGGTAGTTATGCAACTGAGATCTTTTTGGAAGCCTTGCTGCTGAGCTGATGGAAATTTTTGACTATGCACATTGGTGTTTGTATTTATCCTTGAAAGAAGCATCTTTTCAAACAATTTACAAAAACACGGAATTAATGAAATCGGCCGATAGCTGCTTGGATCTGTTTTTTTCTTTTCCCTTCCCTTTCCATTGAAGAGTGGTACTAAAATGCTTGTTTTCCAAGTTCCCGGTACATTTTCATGGAATAGTATTGCGTTAAATAACCGTACTAGCGCTTCCTGGATGATTTGTCCACCCTTGAGTACGTGCTCGTTGAGGATAACCCCAGGAGATTTCTGTGCTTTAAGCGTTTTGGTAACTTCTTGAACTTCAGTCAATGTAACTTGCTTCGTAAGTATATGATTATTGAAGAGTTCGCAACCTATTATTGATTTGTCTTTTTTTGTAATGTTTCGTGGGGTCTGCTGAACACAGTCTGAAAGTAATGCCGAAAACCGTTGGCTACTTCGTTGTCTTTATACGAGAGTTTGTCAAATATTATTTCATTGCATCTTTCGGATTGTTTCCCATTACGTTTTCTAAGTAACTTCCAAAATTGTTTGTACCATTTCAGCGGTTCTGTTTAACTCATCCAACGAGTTATTCTCATATTCATCTTGCTTTTTTCTTTGGATGCGCCTGAAGTTTGCTTTTGCCTTTTTATACAGATTGTATGACGGGTTTCCATGTCCGCGCGGCTGGCCGTCTTCAATCCACAATCGCCGTAAATGTCTAGCGTGTGTATGAGCGTTCTTCACGGTTTCGCACCAGTAAGGCTTTGCACGTTTGTTAAACTTGCTAACTGGGAGACACTTCTCAGCAGTATACAACGATTGCACGATTATCGAGTTCAAAAAATCAGGGTCGCACTGCTCACTGTTTGTTTCTACAATACATTTAAGATTTTCACACAGCACAGTTTGGTATTGTGAACAATGTTCTGCCGTGCATTTGTTCCAGGCTATGGTGGTCCGTGGGGGACTAACTGGGGTGAAACTGGGTTTGATGTCACAACACATGATAATGGGTAGATGGTCAGAGGTTAGCACTTTCGTGGAGTCAATAATTTAAAAAAAAATCGTATCTGTTCAACAAATCCTTCGTCGGTTATTACATGATCCAACACCGTTCTATTTGGTATAAACGTATATTCATCCTGTTTATTAAAATGGTATTGGATGGATTGTAGATTTTTACTATTGATTAAGCCTGTTAGCAATTTTGACTTCACGTTGCCAGATTTGTCACCGTATAAATACTGGCCATTGAAATCCCCGCCTAGTATAATGGTCCCCACCTGTCTATAATAGGCAAAAAGTGACTCTAAGTCGCTCAGAATGGATTTGTAAAAATCAGTGTCATGGCATGCAGGCATATAAACACAAAATATATACAGTGGAACAGCATCGGTACATTTCACTTCTATGCCTAATATGCGGTCATTTGTTACATAACAAAGTTGACTTATACAACAGCTTAGAGATTTTGTATACATTATAGCAGTTCCTGCTCTACCGCATCTTAACGGGCCATAACTGTCGGTACTTAAGTCTGCAGTAACAAATGAATGATAATTACTGTTTATAGTGTTAAAGAATGCTACAGATCTTGGTAGCAATTTATGTTCCGTTATCAATGCAATATCGACCTTATATTTGTCTAGGTATTCTGACAAGGGATATGCGGAAGACATTATTCCGCGGCAATTCCAACAGAGCAAATTGAGTAACGTACGCATAATTAAGAATATTAGCATAATATGACAGAAAAACGTATCTAGTAAATCAACATTAAATATGTATTTTCTTTAGTCCATTGTTGGATCCCAGTCATCGGTGTACGAATGTTTAGACCGTCTATCGCTCCAGTAGTTGTCCTGGTAACATTGTCCTCCTTCGTACTCATCATCGTAGTCGTTGTAGTCGCTATAGTCACGACGCGCTCTCCCAGCACTGCGCCACTGACGACGTTCAGCGGCAAAGTTGTTGGGTTCGCGTTCGTAACGAGTGTCTCTGAATCGCCTTCCACGCGACGTCCGACGAGTGCTATCCCATTCCTCCTTGGAAACCCACTTCCGGTACACGATTCCCTCGGGCCAGAACGTTGCATCTTCAGTAATGTGTTCGAGCTCCTCTGGAACTTTCACCTTAGCGGAGGAGCCTCTCTTTCCGTGAAACAAACGGAGGTAAGACAAGCGCACCTTTTTCTGTTTGAAGTGGTTATATATGTTACTTTCCGTAACGTCTTTGTCGATATTGCCGACAAAGTATGATACGTTGCGTCGTTTTCGCACGGCGGTAAACTTATGTTCGGTCGTATTTGCAGTGCTTGTGATATCTATATTTTGCATGATTCTATATTTTGCATGATGTCGTTTCGCGCCCTCCCAGCTTCGCCAAGGTTTGGTGCATTGACGCTTTTCTGTGTTTTTGCCTCCGTTTCAGGCAGGGTGCACTTGGAGTGGTTTTGATTTCGCCTCTCGTCGAAGGGAAGTGGCTTTTTAGGTTGTCCGTGCTCCAATAATGACTTGACACCAGCCTCAATTGTGTCTTTATATCTGTCGGCGGTTTTATCATTAAGACCTGCGTCTGTGTTTTTAAGCACTTTAGCTGCTTCAGCATACGTTTTAGCTGGTGACACTGGCGTAATGCCATTATTTATTCCAACTGGGTCATTGTGCGTCTCGACTGCATTCGAGTCCAACAGATTTTGGTTAATCGTGGCTATCGTGGAGCCAAGTCGTTTGACATCACTTTGGAGCTTGTTCATTTCGGAGGAGGCTGTGGCTTCCGGGAGACGAGCGAGGATGCTCCTGAGTGTTCCATTTAGAATTCGATAATTGCCGTTGAGTAGTGATATTTCGGTATGGATTGACGCTAGTATGTTGGAGTCTTTTGCTTGTTGAGAGGAAATTTTCTGTATTTCTAGGTTCATATTCGAAATTAGCGCCAGAATATCCGGTTGAGTTAACAATTTCTTAGGTGACACCGTATTGTCCTCCAAGATAGTTATTTCGTTGGTCCCCGGGTTCGCAAAAACATCAATGATCTCCCTTGTTTGCTCTCCGCTGATGAACGCACTGATGATATAACAATCATTCGCACATTTTTTCTCCCGACTTGCGTGGGAAGAGTTTCGTCTGTTCACAAGGCTCGTTCGCGGGCAATCCGGTAATGCGCGCGCACGCTCTGCCAGACGATGTCTGTATTCGTCGAGCCTGCTGTGGTCGTTACAGCACAGTCGAATAATCTCGCGGATGTATTTGTCGCGCGTTAGACCGTCGAGTTGAGAGTCTAACTCTTGAAAGAATTGTTGTGGTAGTGAAGGCTTGATTACTTAAAATATTGATCTTTTAGATATTCATCGTCGTCCTCAAAAATCGACTCATTTTGTGCTTTTTCGCTCTTGATCCGCAGTAAGCTTCGGTTTACAATTTCTTTAGGGTCAGTTTGATCCATGACGGTATCCTGCGGCGTTCAAGGAACCGTTATGTTGATGGTTCTTAACGGTTAGCAATAACTGTCCAGTTATTTAGTTGATTGCATAATTATATCCCCAGGGCATGTGGGATACAATCCAGCGTGACCTCTAGGTAAAACGCACTTTTCTCAAACTTGAATATCGCTCACTAAAATGCCTTTGTTATGATTTCCAGACAAAGAGATTCACTGTTTTATCATATATATGTGTAATTTTATTTTGCGAATTATACACGAACAAATGTCCTCCATGTACGTACCCAGTTCAATCCATTTATATAAAAATATATAGTCCAAATTGACAAGGAAACACGCAAAAACACTGTTATTTCGGTACGCCAAGAATTTCACATCACAAACCGGAAACGGAAGTCACATCATCGATAACAATGTCAAGTAAGAGCCAATTTAAGCAATCTAAAACACAGAAAATATTCTTATGAATGAACTTCAAATACCAAAACTAAACTGATTGTAGGATAAAATGAAGTGTTATAATATCATTTAAAACATTATGGTTTGGTATCTTACGCCTAATTAGCATTTAATTTCATCATAATACGATCCATATTTTTTCCGGGTTTTAACGAGTTCTCAGAGTTTATTTCCGGGGAATAAACCTGTCCGAATGCGATGACTCAGATTATAACCTTAACTGCAATGTGCATGTAGATATTATCGGTCCTCGGCCGCAGCAAAATCCAAACACAGGTATATATTAGATTTATTAATTTGAATCATTACGCGTTCATTTGGAAACTATTAGCAGATTTTGCTTTTTATATTGCGTTCTGTAACTCGCCGATATTGAAAAAAACTGCCTTTTGTACAATTTTAATTACGTTATATTACGCAAAACGCAGCTTAATCGAACTATAATAACCGCATAACATAGCTTGAAAACTCCTAACAGCGCTACTTCTAGCTTATTAATATGCAGAACGTAGTCCGTAGCTATTGAAGCAGATTGCTTACTAGGTATTTTTGATGTCAATGTTAATGTAAATTAAGTCGTTGACCAACGCAGTTCTAACTGCGCTGGGGTTGATACGCCCGTGCGCGCATTAATTCGCCAAAAGTTAAAAATGTAATGTCGATCTGCCGATGCGATTTCCGAGGTACGGTTATAAAAGACTGCAGGCCCAGCGGCCTACAGCCTAAAAACGGGGTTAACGACGGAGGTCAAACCATCATATCGGATATCGCATAAGTAAGTTAAACAGATGAAAACGAAGCAGCGGCAGTTATAGATTTAGGGGAGGCACAATTTGTGTGCGTATATTGGAAAGGCAACCACCTCTAAAACCGACAACATAGTATAAATGTGGTTATTAAACGGGGTTTATGTTTAACGTTTTGGCTACTGAGCTTGTTTCTGTAGTTTTTCATATAAATATGTCTATGGTTGGTGGCATAATGGTGTATTCTATGGTTGGTGGCATAATGGTGTATTCTATGGTTGGTGGCATAATGATGTATTCTATGGTTGCTGGCATCATGGTGTATTCTATGGTTGCTGGCATAATGGTGTATTCTATGGTTGCTGGCATAATGATGTATTCTATGGTTGCTGGCATTATGGTGTATTCTATGGTTGCTGGCATAATGATGTATTCTAAAGTTGCTGGCATAATGGTGTATTCTATGGTTGCTGGCATAATGGTATATTCTATGATTGCTGGGGTTTTGTCTCAGGCTAGGGGTGTCTTGGAAACAGTTTTATGGATAACATGGCATATTTCCTCAAATATGTTTGCTTAATTTATACGTTTTTGATGTGGGTTTTGTTTCCGAATTTACGTGGTCATTTTTTAATCTCGGTATGTTTCACATGTAAAAAAACAGAAGCCCGGAAAGAAAGAATTTGACAACCTTATTTGCCCAACCTTACTTTTTTTACAAATTGTTTAATCTATTATGTGTTTTAAATTTAAATCAAAATCTTTTACAAAGATCAACCGGCGTTCAAGTTAGCATCAAACCCAAATGAGTACGATATTAGATGCAGATCATCTGCCGTCAACCTGTTGCGTGTTCTTCCCTTTATGCAACATTTCTGGGCCCCAATCGCTATGATATTCGGGTACATTATCATGTTGTGTCATATGGATGTAAACACTTGATCACCGTAAAAGCTTCTACAGTCTTTGTGAAACGAGTTCAGCATGATATATAAGGTGAAATTTAGTGGGGTCCGGTAGCAAAACACTGTTCACACGCTAGATACCACATAATCTGCTATTTTAGATAAGTGTGTGACAATATAGGACCTCATAAATGCTCTGAAGCAATGAACTCTAGGGTTTGGGATTTAAGAGACCCCCGCCCACCTCTCCCCCGGCCAATTTTATGTGACCATAACGATAACCCAGTCTCATGCCAGTATTTGTCGTTGAAAAATATATATAATGTTTTTCATGATAAGATACCAGCAATAGGTTGGAACTATACGTACGCCATTGTAAGCCATTTTTAGTTCAAAAAGTAGGTCGCTTGATCGAAACCTAAATTGAAAATCTAATGAACACTCACGAGGCGACATGCTTGAGAAAATCCACATGAAACTCTTTGGCAGGGGGTGCGGTTTTAGGGAAATATTGAACCCTTACCCTCTTGTTAGCTTTGTTTGATACGTAATGCAATGCAGAGAATATGATCGTGTTGCTAAATTGAGACAGAATTACAATATGATATCCGTATAAAATGTTTTCTTTGCTTTTCAGAACACCGCTCAAACGTTGAAAAATGTTGGCGAGCAGGTAATATTCGATTAATCACTGTTGTTCAAAAGCTAAGTTAATCGTTTGTATGTTGTTCCCGACTACATATATAAGTATTCACTTCTATTTGATATTTTCAATTATAGTGTTTCCATGTTAGATTGACTATTCACTAACTAGAGTTATTATATTACCTGCATTACGAAATTACTTTGATATGATGATAAGGACTGGATAAGCTCAATACTGGAATGAGGTTACATGTTAGAACTAAAATTGCGACGTTATCGATTTCCTCCCGAAAAGGTAGTTATTTGAGGTTAAAATGGTTTATAAGCACTTTCAATTTTTTAACCACACCACAGAATGAATGGACAATGGAACGGATCTCCTCTGCTAAGTGACTGTTTGTGTGCTCATCCGGTTGACATCTGCAGCCGTCACGTTGTCGAGTTGGGTGCAGGTGCAAGGCTTAGATAAATAGTGGCCGCCATGTATGCAACGTCTGTCTACTGCACACAAGTACCTATAAATGCAGAGGTAATAGCCTGTCCCTAACTTACGTGAAAGAGTTTCGTGAATGTCATAAATAACAACATCGTGGGTAAATGTTTTTCTCGCCCTCCTGCATGTTACGCATATCGTAAGCAATATTTAAAGACTCTTGGGTTCAGAAAGTGTTACCCTTCTCACATGGTGTATTTTGTTCAACTATTTAAGGTGAAAGAACTGTGTCTTCTTAACCATTTGTCGTGTCCTTTCATATGAGCGCTGGAGATATTGCATGAATAGATAACATTTGTGTTTTTATTTTTCAACTTGAAACAAATCATTTTAAACTGGCTTACACTCTTTTAGCGTTTTAATTTAGAAGTTAAAAAGGATATAAACTAGCCATTAGTTTTAATTATAAAATTATTACTATTGTATTAACAGATAGCTTGCAATTATTTTTGAGGCTTTGATGATATTTTTAAAGAGTAGAAGTAATACATTTGAGATAGGTTTATGTCTAGATATACTTCCTGACAGCAGTATTCTATTAGGATGTAATTTACATCACCGAAACTACACATTTCTCACAGATGATTTTATTTATTGCAAAAAAGTAATCACAGAGTTTCATTGGAAAGGTTGGCGTTTAATAAAAATAGATTTTCAAATAATGTTTACAGATGATTTAACGAAAAAGTAACAATCTGGCTAAAATTATTCTAATTCAAGAAAAAAAAAAAATAATGGTAAAATGACTTATTATTTGATGTTTAAAGAAACATTGAACACAATGAATACGTAGAAGCTATAGTTGTGAATGATTCATTTAAAAGAGGTATTATGATTCTTGATTGGACACAGTGGAGTTCATTCACATGGAAATGGTTTCCGAAAATACGAGATTTAGACAAACTCGCTGAGACAGACTGCCCGCCAGATAGACTAGCCGCTTCTTTGCTACCTTCACGACAACCGGTGTGACATCCACCCCATTCCTCCAAGCAGACTTATGACCTTTGTACACCCCTCATCACCTTCAGTATGATATGATTGCATAAAGGCACCTCTTTCCTAAAAGTCAAACAATATTCATGGTATATCTGTCTGTGATGTTCTTAATTTTTCAGTGATATACGATTTTGACTAGACTGACGGATTCGTAAATACTCTACTTGCAATCTCTGAGAGAACGCCTAATCTAGTTGCGTTCATTGCTTTGGAAAAGAGGTGAGACGTTCAGTTTTATTAAACATTTTATGGATATACTTGGATAAAATTGTTTTTCATTGGTCAAATTTTATTTTTTATTTCATAGCATTTACGGTACAACACCAACAACACCAACAACAACAAAAACAACCCACAAAGAGTAATTTATTTTCAGAATAGGTTTCACTTTTTCCGGCCTTCAAGAGGTCAGCTCAGCATATGACTACTTTCGTCTTCAGCTGGATGATGACAGCATTTCCGGTTCGAGTCCCACTTGTTATGATGCCACAGTTGCCCGTTATATTTACACAACGTTTTCTGTATCAACGGACTCGTCTCCTGGTTGGTAATAGCTGTACATAATTGATATACATAGTTTTGTATATACATCAGTAGCTTTATTGTCACAATTTAGATTCCTAGACGTACAATTTAATATAAATACATATTTATAACACTCTTTTCTTTTGTAGATGAACATTTGAAATGGATAATTTGTTCGGAAGCTTACCTTTTATGTTATAAATATTTTACAATGTATTTTAGGGGCTGTAAAAGAGCACATTTTCAAGAAAAACAACAGATGTGCACTGATCATGTATTCCGAGAAGTTCAAAAGGGATCGTAGGCAGCATATTAGTACGCACGCAAGCGTAATATAACTAGATGGAACATGACGATGGAGTTAACGTTTATGCCCAACGTAATATTAACGTTCCATTTTTTTCTCAAGATATTGGTGACATTTTCATTCAAGTGCTTTCCTTAAAGTTAAGCAAACCACTTGTGCTATTGACCACATTTCGATGCATATTTAGTACTGTCAGTTGCCTCAAATGACTTTTTTAGACACAAATAGGGAAGTAATTGAGGTTTAAATTCAGCCAGTTTTGTGAAAACTACATGTAACAGTCTCATTTTGTAATTTTATGCGGAGGGATTGATTTGGGTGTTAATGTATTCGAATGACATTTTCCATTTGTTAGGTAAAGTAACACTCATATTTAATGTGCCTTTTCACTGCAGTACCTTTATTATTTACTTCAATAAATTTATGTTGTGCATAAATTTGAGAGAATTAAAGTGTTTTCTTGAATTGAGCATATCAGAAGGCTTACTAGACGGCCTAGCTAAATACGCGGGTTTACCGTTCAATATTGAAAATTGGTATCAAACTCTTCTTGTAGATTATCTGAGCGGTGGTAACTTATATGAACGATGGTAACTTATCTGAGTGGTGGAAACTTATCTGAACGTTTTTAACTTATATGAACGGTGGTAACCTATCTGAACTGTGATGAATTTTATCTACTTATTGAACGGTACATTGTCAACTTGTTGAATATTTCCGGAACCCAAGTTGGAAAGAAAATAGGGGGGAATGCAATTTGACAAACAAATCATTACAGACACGGACACATGAAATTTTCTGATGAAAAGAAAAGAAAAGTTAAATCGATGTTTGCCATAACTTTGGAAACGGAACATCCTTGAATGTTATGAATAAACCTTTTTGAACGGTAACTTAAAAAGAAACAAGTGTTAACTGTAAGCAATACATTTCCTTGTTTGAAAACATATTTCGTATTATAATGTTGGTTCAATATAATCTCGTTATTGTGTGTACACATCCGCATCTGTGCGACTTATTCATGTTCCGCATTTTAAAACGGAACCAGATTCCATGTGTCCATGACATAGTTAGAAAATCGGTTTTTCAGAGGAAATGCAGTCGAACAGGAATAGTGTTAATTTTCGTTCGACGGTCGAAATTGCCGTTTACATAAACAGAACCAGATGAATTATTAGAGCTTTCATTTTTCATTTATTTGAAACACCCTGTGGTGTATAAAGAAGGTAAAGTTTGAAATTATTAACAGTTATGATACAAAAATGGTCACTTTATATCAACACCTCTGAAATCCAATCTGAAATTGGATTCAATTGCCTCTTGCGAGAGGTTTATTAGTGTTAACTAAATAACTACTTTACATAATTATTGCTTTTTGTGATAGCAAAATACGCCAATTTCATATTTTTATATTAACGGAGCCAAATATATGAGTATTTTACCCTGTGTATTTGACCACACATTTGTATTTGGAATTGGATTAAATTGCATTTTGCGTGGTTTGTCAGAGTTAACTTAATAACTTCTTTACGTGATAGCCAAATACGTATTGCTTTTTTGTCATAGCAGAAAACATAAATAACATATTGCTATATTAACGGAGCCTCATATGTAACTATTTTTACCCTATGGATTTGGCCACACATTTTGCAAAAACGCTGTTTCGTTAAAACCGATAGGAAGATAAAAAAAAAACTATTACGATTTTCCTTGTAGAGTCCGCTACTTGCTTTAGGCGATATACAAATGTGCCGTCACAATCCGTGTGGTATGAACACACGGATTAGGTATTTGAAACAGAAATGATTAATATGAATGCGTACGGTCATACTTTATTTAAGGGCTCATATATAACATGTACATAACAATATGTTGAAACATTCCATCTTGGCTTCACTGAATCTCAGCTTGTTCGTTGTATTGATCTGAAAGTTTGAAATCATATATAAATGAACTGAATGACCTGTTATAGAATTCAAAACTTATCAAATTGCGTTTGCCCTTGGGAACTGAAACTTTTAAAATGGGGTCGGTCAAAATGGCACATGTAAACCTTGATTCGGACATTTTGAAGCCGGACGAAATCGATTTTATTTATTTTCAAAGACGATGTACAATGTGACAAAACTTGGAAAGATGACCACATTCAGATTGTTTGCACACTTACCTAGTCGTTGCGTCTCCACCTTCTCCGGCAACATCGCACTCTTCCATAGCCGCAGCTACCGCTCCAACGCTCACTTCCATAGCAGCGGTATCGGCATTGACAAGAGCCATATCCGCCGCCACCACCAAAGTAACCTGGAATATCATTTTAAAAGAGTTCATTGCATAATTCTATTTCGAATATACCATTTCTCCAGCGTTTCCTGTAGTGGCAGCGGTACGAGAGGATTCATATATATATATATACATACCAACAAATATGTTTCGACGTAATCAACATAATAACGGAGATATCACAGTACACTTTTCAATAAGCATGCTAAAAAGTTGCCCGGCTTTGGTTAGAGGTAAGAAAACTGGATCACTTAACAGTTCATGTTTCCAGGGTGATCTTGTTAAGTTATTGGTACGAAACAACAACAGCGTCGGCTTCGGGTGCGGAATTTCTCTGGTTCAATCTCTGATCGCCTCATATCGAAACATTTTTATTTGTACCATTAGCTCCTTAGCACATGTACTCGGAATTGAGGAGTGTACTGGTAATTTAACGTTGTCCATACTAGTAAAACCCAGGAAAATTACCTCCCATTTCTCGGTGCCAGACACATTAAAGAACCAATTAGTCCAATGGAAAAGACCTATGGTAGCAAATATCTCACTATTCTTTTTTAATACAGATTACTGTATATCTAGTTGAGAATGGGAATGGCGGTCGGATCTATTACTTATAATTACACTTTAAGTGGTATGGCGCTCTGCGGCCATAATGCCATAATGCAGTCAACTCAAAATCTCTAACCTTTCGAATGAATCTTACTCTCCATAAACGTGTACGGATTAAACATGAACGTCGCCGGAGGTATGTTTTAGTCCTCGCCGTATGCACCATTGTTTTTAATCTGTCACTGGCCCAACTATAGAAGTCTCAAGTCCCTCTTTATCGTTCCCCTTGTTAAAACTGTGGCATTTTAGACATATTGTTTTACCTTTGAACCGTGCAATCAAACTTTGACTCAACGTCCAAGGTCTCCGATCATAATTTTATTAAAACAATTCTTGCTGGAGCATTACTATTTGTAATAAAAATCCTTCTGTAAAACACATCTAGAATAAACTATTATGGTCATCCGGTGCATGAAAATCTTGTTTTAAAAGGGCTTACCTTGGGCGTCCGCCTCAGGCATCATAGCAAACGTCAGACATCCGACGATCAGTAGAGTGAGCAGCAGCTTATTCATTGTGACGCTTGTGGTGCAGTTCGACGTTTACTGACAGTAAACTATGCGTTGTTTGTTTGTCAGTGTACCCGTAGTCGCTGTTTTTATACTACCATCTTAAGGATGTCATGACGTTGCATTACCGCAACATTTTCATGTCTTGTTAAACGGTATGTTCAAACATAGTTTCAATTAACTATATCCTGTATGGAATCTGATTGCGTGCCAATGATCGACGAGTATGCTTGCTTGTAGTTGATATGCAGAGATAGTTATGAAGGTAACTCTTTTCTAACTAGTCAAGCAATAATTGTTCTAGATATTTTTCTTATGTTCTCACTTTATTAATGTTTTTTTTCGATTTTGACACCACTGGCACGTTGTTGATAATCAATTGCGGTAGCTAAAAAAACACATAATCTAATTGCATACATGGCGATGAAAATGAGGTGAGTTTGGATGGCGGTCACTTCTATTTTATAAATATTGTTTTACCTATTGTTGAGGATGTAAAACATCGATATTCATCTTTTCTTAAATGTCAAATTTATGGTTTCCTTGTTAAAAATTACGCCGCAACAACTACAACAATAACATCAACAACATCATCAAAAATAATTTAATTCAATATAGTTTCATTTCATTTCCAGCCATCGAGAGGTTAGCCCTGCATACATAAAATATATATGTATGACAAATACCATCGAGTTGTGTTTTATTAACGGCAGATTCATCTGCAGTTGATATTGAATAAAATGAAAGATTCATTAATCGCCACTGCTTTTTCACCGGTTTCCGGTAAATGGGATTTTGGCGAACAAAACTCCCACGTTGTAACAATTGAAAGACCTGTATCATTTGAACGTGATTGGAAACGTTATCAGATAGCTCAGAACTAATTTAAACACCATTAATTGCATATGTCTTAAGACATTATTACATCAATTGTCAGAGTGCACTTGTTTCGAGAATCAAAATATTTCATTCAAACGCTTCCGAATTTTTTTTTCTTCACTTGCATAACGAGAGCTTCGGTTTTAAATTTGTTAAACACATTTCTACAAAAAGATAATGGAATCTTTCTAAGACAAGGGAATTATTTAAGCCCAAAATTTCTGATTCATAATTTAAGATTGTGAGAATTAATTAATGAGGATATTGACTAAATGTGAATTTAATGTAGACACTATAAGTATCTTCCATGGCCGAGAGTGTAAGATAGGTTCATTCCGACCCGAGCGTAGGGTGTTTTGCGGAAACGAGGTTTACCGAGTTTCCGCAAAACACCCTGCGCGAGGGTCGGGATGAACCTATCTTACACGAGCGGCTATGGTAGATGCTTTTTCTCCCACCTCAGTTAAACAAAATTAAGTAAAAATGTATTTTTTGCTAGAACTCTTTTGTGCTTAGTGAAAATAATTGCGTATGGATATGTGATAGCACGTGGTTGTCATGGATATGCGCGCAATGATCCAGTTAATGATAATAGTCAAATCGGTCTTTTTAAATAGTTCTAAGGAGAATGAAGCATTATTTCTTGAATGGTGATTGTTTTATGGTGACATTTGAAGCGAGAAATAACTAATTAGTGTTCTAAATATTACCATAAGACAAGATTTCCTTGATGCTACTGAGGACAGTCTTCAACAAGGGAGGTAATTACAATGTTGTGACCATTAAAAAAAGGAGTTCCATACGGGCATTTTATCTTCACCCGTGGGCAAGATAAGAATACCTAGCATTGTTAAATTATTGGATCTACTTATCTGAGGTTGGAGAAATGTCTATTCTGCTTGTCCTGCTAGTGTATCAAACGTTGTTGCAAAAGACCCACCAGTTGCAGAAACAATACCGTAGTATGTAAAATTTCTAACTCTGTATTTCTAAAAATTCTCCCTATTATAAGAAACTAATTTTGTTCTTTAACCGTCAACCTTTCCAAAAATCATTACTTTTGTATTGGTAGAGTTTAAACTGAACTTCCATATATTACAATACTCTTGAAGTAACACTAGCCTTTATTTAACCTTTTATTTATATCATCTTCAGATACAGCCATAAATACTATATCGTCAGCATATATTACACACAAAAACATTTCTAACATATCCATATCTATACCATATAATACATTCAGCATATAATATTCTTCTATATCATTTAAAAAAAATAGCAAATGGAAATGGAGATAAACGTTCTCCTTGTCTCACACCTAAGCAGCATGTTACATTACTTAATAATTATTTATTTTAATTCTTGATTAAACATTTGAATACATAGATTTTATAACATTATAACATATATCATTTTACTTCTAATTTCAAAAGTTTATACTCTCGCCAAAAAATCGAACGCCGTCGTAAATCCACAAAAAAACACTGCACATAATCTTTCATTCATTATTGTCCAATGAAGAAGTAGCCGTTCTTGTGTATGTGTTTTATTGCAATCTTAAGCATAATTGTTTAATTTTCGGGGGCTAATGCCGATGGTATCAACGGTTCTCAGAAGCCTCGATTTGAAAAAGAAACATTGAGGGAAATTTGAATGAATTGATCTACAAAAATATGTGAATAACTAATTACTGCCAAACAATCGACTGTGACCTAAAATCATTAACATGGCGCATTGACGTGATAAGGTCAATACATGGGTCGTGACAGATTTGACGAGTATTCCAGCCACGCGGTTACAGTCACGTGACGTCTACTACTGCACATGCTTCCATACGGTCACGGTAGCGGTTGCGTTTCCAGTGACGTCATCGAATGGTAAATCTGTTGACTCGATGCACGTCAATCTGAAAGTTAGAATATGATGGACGATAGTGATATTGACATAACTGTAAGCTTATATTTATATTTTTATTTACGAGTATATGGTATATGCTATTAAAGAAATTTTAATTTTGATGACATTCATTTTATTCACACAGTTCGATAGACAGCAGCGAGCTGTGCTGTTCTAGATACTTTCAATTACCATACTGACGTTCCCTATATTGTGTCATGTTATTTCTTTACATAATGAATGGGAAGCGATGTTCTATATCCCTTAATTACCATTCTTATGTTGCTTATATTGCGTCATATTGTTTCTTTAAAAATAAAATGGGAAGCGCTTTTCGTTATGCCCGTTCTTATATTGGATCACATTAATCTTTATCGTTTCCCTACATACTATTCTTGTATTGGATCATATTAATCTTTATCGTTTCCCTACATACTATATTTGTATTGGATCATATTAATCTTTATCGTTTCCCTACATACCATTCTTATATTGGATCATATTAATCTTTATCGTTTCCCTACATACTATTCTTGTATTGGATCATATTAATCTTTATCGTTTCCCTACATACTATTCTTGTATTGGATCATATTAATCTTTATCGTTTCCCTACATACTATTCTTGTATTGGATCATATTAATCTTTATCGTTTCCCTACATACCATTCTTATATTGGATCATATTAATCTTCATCGTTTCCCTACATACCATTCTTATATTGGATCATATTAATCTTCATCGTTTCCCTACATACCATTCTTATATTGGATCATATTAATCTTTATCGTTTCCCTACATACCATTCTTATATTGGATCATATTAATCTTTATCGTTTCCCTACATACTATTCTTGTATTGTGTCGTTTTGTTCTTTATATAAATTGGAAGCGCTGTTCAATATACCCCAATTCTGATGTTTCCTACGTTGTGTCGCATTGTGTCTGGGCAGTGCTGTTCTAGATAACACAATTACCATGGTAACCTCACTTGTATTGATACACTTTACACTTTAAAATACTAGCAGTGAGGTTGAAGTTTTACACACCCTTTGTCTTGGAGGGTCCCCTTGAGCGCGGGTCCGTCCCACTGTCCACTCCTAGAAACAACAATGACAAGGCCGCCCCGCCGGGTAAGTTCAGACAGTCGCACAAGCCACGCTGAAATATGAAATGGATGGTCATATTAATTATAGCGCAATCTAATCGAACCCAAAATAATAAGCTGGATGGGTTAGGTATGTGTATAAAAAGAAACACGACATGTCAGCAATTTAAAAAAAAAACGGCATAATATAACCTGTACACACTTGGAGTACCTCTTTTGGCTGATGAATCCTTCGAACAGGAATCCTTTAAAACATTAGATAACATCATTAATATTCACCAACATCTGCAAACCTTTTGGTTGCTGAGTCCTCTCCAAGAAGGTGACCACAGTCATGTCAAAGTCCAATCCAACCTCGTTAGGAATCCACGTAAACTAAAATAGGATGTAATTCAATCAAAACATCATTGATGGTACTGCAATCAATTTTTTGTATAACGTTGCTCGATTTCCAATGTTCTAATCATACCGCCCGAATGCTCAAATGCATATATACTTTGACAACTCCCGCGATGGAACATCTAATATCAGGACGATAAGTTTGTTCCTTATTCATTATTCCTTTTACAAAATGCATTATTGCAGATATGCATAAGATCACTTCTTTGTGATGTGTTTCGTCTTTTCATAAGAACTAAACAACTTTGTAACTAGTTCCTTATTTCTTATTCAACTACCTTGTAATATGCTTATTTTCTCTTTCCTTTTGCATCAGAAGTATTTTTCATTAGCTGCGCCCATTTATGACAAGCAATCAAGGACAGAAAAGAAACAGGAACCCACGATAAAAGAGGAACTGAATTCTGTTTAATTATCTCAATTTGAAAGTGGCTTCATGTTTTGGAGTAGTTGACGCTCTCCATCCCTCTTGAATAGACAACACATTTACGCAAACTTTTTTTAAAAACAACGTTCCATGGATATTTCGTCAAAATATGAAGAAATCAGACACTTAGAAATTGAGATATTGTAAAAGAATTCGGCTTAAAGCACTAAAATAATCTAGACAATGTAATTCTGTAAACGTTTTATGTAGAATTTTTATTTATTTATTTCCTCCAATTATGAAGAGCAAAACGTATTTACAATTGATAAACATATACAGTGATATCACATAATATATATGTAAAGTACATGTTTCATCTGTTCACATTTACAAAATGTGGTTGATAATCAAGCAATTCATAACAATAAATAATACAAAATACAGTAATGCATAATTAATATCGGATATAGTACATCACATACTAGTTTACATGTACACGAGCAGTACATTCAGATAAGGTGCTATAGTTTAAGCATAACACCTAACACATGCAACCATTACATCATAATTAGTTAAGCAATCGTTACTACTTGCCGAAGCAACACTTAACAAATACTGGCACTAATCAGCATAGGGCATTGACATAAACAAGCTAAACTTGCGAATACCATACGCTTTAATGATAGAGTTCCATACTTCGTTCTGCCATTTGTCTCTTATATGACAAAAACCAAGAACATGTTCAGTCATGTTTTCAGTCAATAAACTGCACAAGTTACATCGCTGTGGATATGGGCGTGAAACAACGTTTCCGATAGCATTTAGAATTTTTATACATAGTGGACGATCTTTTGGACTGTTTCTGGCGATTCTCCAAAGAGGGGAGCATTTATTTTCTTGCACAACATTTTCAAGTGCTAGGTTACCCCCTACGCTCGTTATATCCACAAACAATTTATGTTTTACCGGTCGAGTTACGTTAATGTCAAGTAGCTTCTTCCATGCAAACTTCGATGGAAATATGGCATCATTTACATATGTATTTAAATAGTACAACAGGTTATATTTTGTTAATAGTCTGTAAACGTCGGGTATAAATCCAAACTGTTTATCTAATTTCAGAAATCGCACAAGCCTATTCACAAATAACTCCTTGGCTAAAAACTTGCATGGGAGCCGACATAACTGGCCAAATAGTTGAAGTTTCCGATAGTCTATCATTGTTTCGATATCTGTAATATTCAATGTGCACAGTGAAAAGTTTGATGACATACTTTTGCGGAAGCCTTGCATGTGCTTAATACAATGACGATGGGCAACTTCTAACTTTCTCATGTCATTTGCCGAGTACTGATTCCACATTTCACATCCATATAATGCCTTTGGAAGGATTTCACACTGGTAAATTGTCCTCAATGTTATAGCACTGATCTTTTCAGGACATATGCCACTACTACAAATGCTAAAGTAAGCCCCTCTTAGTTTAATACACGCTTCGCGCATTGATTCTGTGGCAGATAGATGTTCATCACATACAACACCAAGGTGCATGTATTTACCAACGGTGGCAACTAAATTCTGACCAAGTGAAAATGTTTGCTGTGGTTTGGTAATGCTACTTGAGAAATTACACACAACGACTGAGCATTTACCTGGGTTGTAAAAATACCGCCACCGTCTAGAATAATCCCAACAGATGTCTAGCATGTTATCTAGTCCCGTTTTAGAAAAAGACACCAATACCATGTCGTCCGCCACTGTCGGGGAACACATCCTCAGGTCATGGATACAAAGACCATTGCCACTATTTTCAAGTTCTTTGATTAATCCGTCTATGAAAAGGAGGTACATTAACGGTGAACTTTTCCCGCCCTGTCTGGTGCCTTGTAAAACTGGAAATTCCTTCGAGTGGAGTCCTTGATGTCTTACACGGCTAGTCACATTTAAATACATATTTTGAAACGCAACCAAGGTATTACTGTCAATAACTGTGGATGAGGTATCTTTGTCACGCTCCTTGTTTAGCTGAATAAGCTTGAATAAAAGACCGTCGGTCCAGACACGGTCAAAGGCCTGTCTACTGTCCAAAAAACAAAGGTACACTGTTGACATGTTTTCTTTAGCAAAGTGCAGACATTCCCGGAGTGAAAATGACGTCATGATACAACCAAGATGATCCTGAAATCCACCTTGCTGTCTGTTCAGCTTATGAGTAATAGAGTCCTTACATCGACTTAGCAGTACTAATTCGTAAAGTTTGAGCAGTGTAGAAGACAACGTGATAGCGCGAAAGTTATTGGGGTCGTCTTTTGACTTTTTCCCGCCCTTATGGAGTGTAATTATTTCACCACGCTTCATCAAATCAGGAATATATCCTAGACGCAACATACTAGTGTACAAGTTTGCAAGAGTATTGGACACAACGTTTCGCCCATAAATCAAATGTTCATGCCTAACACTATCTGGCCCACACGCCTTTCCCTTTGGTAATGTCTTTATCGCGTTTTTCACAACTTCAGGTGACACGACAACTTTTGGATCAAGGGTAATTTCCGCAAATGACTGCTCCACCGCCTCTGTTATATGTTCTCTCCAATTCTCGTCGAACTCGGGTGATTCTGATGGGGAATAAAGTGACTGAAAATACAAGCCCCACTGCTCTGTAATTTTCTCCCGGCCTCTGCACATCTCCCCGTTAAACTTAATTCCATCACCAATCTTATTCACAGAGCTATTCTTTCGCGCTTTCACTGATTTCCAGAAATAATCGGAATCTGTTTCAGCCGCCCTTTCAATCGTATGGTCCAGATTTTGCAGAAATTCTTCAACTGTTCTTCTGTGTTTACGTCTAAATGCACACTTCGCTTTTTTGTACTCAACATATTCAGAATAATTTTCGCCTCTTGGCCTACCAGCCCGGCACCAGCTATCACGTAGCACTTTCATATTTTTCTGTAGAATAGAGAGCTCTTCCGACCAATATGGTTTAAGGTGTCTCTTGAAGATCCGTTCTGGAAATGATTTACTCGAACATTCTAACAGTCACATGGGTCTATAGTAAACTGGTTAGACTCATAATGCAATAAAGATTCATAGCAATGAATGTGATTTACCTTGACTTTTTTCCAGTTAGTACAATTAGTCATATTATTGGCATTATATTCATTTTTAATACAGTCAACAATTTTAAGCGCTAAGCAACAAATAATAGGTCTATGTCGAGAAACGTTTAAACAACAGTCATCCGCAACTTCACAATGTGTCACAAAGTCAATATTCTCCTGTGGTATACATATATAGTCTATAAGTGACGTATAACAACCGTCATATGATACGTAAGTATTGTCAGAACGTACACACGATGACAATGTATTTATAGGACACATGTTACAATCATTTAAAAATTCTATCAAACACTTATCTCGGCTGTTTAACGACGGCGCACGCACCTTGGCGTTAAAGTCACCCATGAAAATCGTTAGACCCATTTCACTATAGGTATGATGTAAATCATACAATATGGAAATATAATCATAATATATCTCAAGAGAGTGGTTTACACAAGGCAGGTATACTTGAAAAATGTACATATATTGTCCAGGTACAATTTGGAATTGAATACCTACAATACGATCATCATTTATATTCAATGGTGAAATAAAATGGTCAAACCGTTTTTGCCACAATATAGAGACACCGCCCTTTCCTACCCCACATTGCTTCAGAGTTTTATCACAACATGTATAATGATTGTAATCACTTGAGATCGAGTTCATGAAATGCGAGTTGGATGGCAGCAACCAATGTTCTGATATACCACAAATGTCTATATTTCCCTGAGTTAATACATCACAAAGATAAGATGCACTAGACATAATTCCCGTAACATTCCATGTAAATAGATTAAGATTGCACAGACTCATAAATATAGTTAAAAATATAAGTATGGTTCGCATAATCATAATTACAATCACAATGCTAACTATAAATGACTTATGAACGTCCGTTTTATTAGTCCACTAACTCAGCCAATGTACTGAATGGGTTTTTCCACTCGCACTCTCTCCACTGTGTGACTCCATTCGCTCGCCGTCCCTCCGCCATCTGTTGCATTGCTGCTCTAAACCTTGGAGGAATATCACGATGAGTCCCCGACGGCCGACTCGTTTGGCGCTCGCTTGGTTCCCTGAGGGTTCCGTAGAACCCTTTCGCTCTAGATGAGGTAATCCGATTGCCCCACTCCCGGCGGACGCCGGTACGCCCATCCGGTCTTGAAGTTGCCGACCCATTCCTTGGTTCCAGGAGCGACCCGTGTGACCGCCACGGCTCACATGTAACGTAGCTCGGCCAGAAGTCATCCTCCAGCACATAAAAAGTTTGTTCATCTGACGCGAGAGTTAGCTTTACCAGTACCCGCTTTGCGTTTTTCCTTAAAGGGAAAACACGGATGCCTTTTACAGAAGGCCCCTTCGTCGATATGACAGTTGATAAAAGTTCCGTATTTACCTCACTACTAAGTCCAAGTACACAGAAATGTTTATTACCGCGCTTGCGTTGCACAAAATGAAAGTCTTCACGCTCGGTGACCCTAACCGGAATAGGGTGCGATTCCGTTTCAATGTACGTGGTGTTGTTGTCGCCGCCGCTCACAGGGGGGTCTGGCCCCGCCTCCCATACACGTCTATCACGTTGTTCGCCGTCATCATATGGTAACGTTTCAGATGCTGCCATCTGAAACCCCACAGTAGAGTCTCCATTTTCAAAGGTCCCAAAACTGTCAGACGGCACCGCCGCTAAAGTAACAATATGCTCCGTGTCAAGAAAACTCTCAAGGCTCCGTACCCTGTCTTCCATCTCTGTAATTCTTGCTACACATGAGCTAGTAAGTTCAGTCATTTTATCTACAGACGAGCTTGCAGAAGTTTTTATTGCACTTTTACACTCTAGTATATCCAAACTTATACTTTGCAAAACGTTTCTGGTGAGACCCAATTGTTCAGATCTAAGTTTGTCATTTATATGTAACGACTGTTTAAGCAATATAAAACCTGCCTGTAACGATGAAACAGTGTCCTTTAGCATGCTTAACTCAATAGCACAGATACATTTCTCTGGCTGTTGCCCTGTATTTTGAATTTTCAATGCCTTTTGGTAAGCGACTGAGCTTTTGCGGCCCTTGCCGGTGCTGATCATGTTTTTCAGTACACTAGGATCACCGCCCTCTGTTACCTCTATAATGTTATAAATGTCCCTTGCTAACCGAATTGGTAACGGTTCTCCACTCCTAGTAAACACCCGCCGCTTCAGTTCAGCAGTTTGGCCGAATGGAAATGTTTCATCACTGTGTTTAAGATGCTCAAAATAATGGCAACGCAGTCTTTCAAGATCACTTTCGCTCGACGCATAATCACGCATGATCTGTTGTACACACATTTCCTTCGGGAGTTCTCTGTAATGCTTAACTAGAGTCCGATATTCTTCAATTACCCGGAAGTCCTCGTCGTCCACGTCACTCAAGTCATCTTCGGTTCCATGGCAACTGTCCTCATCACATGACAAGTCACATGCTATATCACCTGGCCGATCACCTGACAAATCATCTGACCGAGTTCTTTGCGTCACTGATTCTTGATTGTACACGCCGTTGCTAGGCAACATAATGTCTTTTAAGCGTCCTACATCTTGACATTCGGCAACAGGTACTTTAACATCCGTGTTGTCGTTCTCCATGCATGGCTCGTATTCTATACGGTATTTCACACCGCCCTCGGCCATCGTCAGTAGTCACTGGCGGTGCACAATAGGGCCTGTCGTCCACAACTGAGCGAATATCACAGATCGCCGCCGGCACTACACTATATACAAAAATACTATCCAGTAATATCCCAACGCAATGAATGTATTCCTTTCCTAATTGCTGATTTTCTATTGTTCTCCAGAAAACCCTGAATAACTCACTTGTCACTGTATATTCCAACACGAAATATTATCCATCAGATAGAACTCCATAAATCCTTCAACACAATATAAATTTTGTCCATTTACATACATCAACTATAATAAAATTACTTTTTAACAGAGCAAAGAAAAACGTGACCGTTCCCTTTGACTGAAGTAATGGCAAAAAAGTTAAAACGGATAAGTTAAATTTTCTTTTCCTTATTCGGACTTTGGTACGTTTTTAAAGCACTTTCAGCACTAAAAAACACTTGAAAAGACAATGTATGTCTGTTAACGTTTTATGTAGATCGCATCTGCATAGTTATTTTGTCAAAAAAGAATAAAACAGGAAAGTTATTTTTTTACCATTTCAAGAATTCTGTTCCTAACACGTGTAGTTTGATACGTTTTAAAATAATTTGATGTACTGAAATCCTCTTGAATAGACAATGCATTTCAGCAAACTTTTTATATGGACCACTTTTGCTAATTTATTTGGTCAACTATGTATAAGTAAAAAGTTGAAAATCCACTGTTTCTGTTCCTTATTTAAGTTTGAATAAAGAAATACCGGTTCCTTATTCCTTATTCGACTTACATGTATAGTGTGTTACAAACTAGTTGAAGCACTCAATCCCGCTAAAATATACAATGCATTTACGCATTTTTGTTGTTGAAAACAATGTTGCATGGATATTTCGTCAAAATAATGAAAAAATAAGACACTTTAAAATCGATCTTTTTTTACAGAATTCTGTTCCGTATTCGGACTTTGGTGCAATTCTTAGAACTTTAACAACTAAAACCTACTCAAGTCAACAATACATTTCCATAAACGGTTTGTATGCACAACTTCTGCATAGTTATTTCTTTCTTCAAAACAGAAAAAGTGAAAAAAATGAAAAGTCACCATTTCTTATTCGACTTTGAATAAGGAATAAGGAAAATGTTCCTTTTCTCCCTGATTGCATGTTATAGATGGGCGCAGATCATGGAATAATTCTGATGTATTTTCCAGATACGTTTTGTCTTTAACAGATGTAAAGATAAAGGTAATAAGCATATCGCAAGAAAGTTGAATAAGGAATAAGGAACTAACTTATCGTCCATAATATCAACATTGGTGTCAAATAAATTAACAGATGAAGCAATATATACATTCGTCAACTGAGAGGGCAGTGGCTAGTTAGCAACAGAATGCTTCTAGTACTTAGGATGGAAGTTTTGGTGAAATGACTGAGAGGGATATTTTATATGTTGGTGAAACTATGAACCAATGATAATAAATTTCCATTAGCTGACCTGTTTGAAGACGACCCTGTCGGATTTGACATCCTTGTCGAGGGCAGCCGTGGTTACATTGCCATTCTCCATGATCACAGTGACGTCATTTCCTTTCTGGATGTACATTGCCGTATCCAAGAAACGGGCAACGAGATCACATGCAAGCACCTGGTGATATAGTCAAACAAACGTTAAGTGTGGGTATTTTAACTCGGATTTTGAATAATAGTTAACTCGATTTTGATAGCATCTTATAATTTAAAGTTATTGACTTTCCTGGGTTGAAACCAGTGCTGTTGTCCTTTTTGAGAGCTTCTATCATTAATTGCGTGCATCGGTAAATTTCGGGAACGGATTTTGGGTCAAATTGCACCAGAAACTGCAATTAATCGACTCTCTTTATTGTTATAATGCATTAGTATACATTAGCGCAACTGCCGTAAGTGAGATTTCAACGACATGAGAATAAATAAAGGCAAACGTACATTTTGAAAGGTTTTACTCATCAACATTGGACCTCTTCCGGAGCCAGCGCCTATCCAGAGCATGGAACGAGGTTGGAGACCATTATTGCGAGCGAGATCCGCACACAGGTCCGCTACCGCCACCGGAAATGATTTCTTGAACCCAAATTCCTGCTCGAGAAGCCCTTTAAAGATAAAAACTTACTAGTTTTGTGTGTATGTGTGGGTGCGCATGGATGAGCGCGAACGCATAGGTGTTCACATACTTTACAGCTTTGTGCTCTTTTATTCTCCTATCCCTAAGAAGGACTCGCTCAAATATGTCATGTTGGCAACAAATATATTTTTATTTTTTATTTTGTTTAACTAAATTTTATGGAAATGCCACATAGCAAATGACAGATACTCATCCAAACTCCGGTAATAGAACGAAAGCGGGACTCTCCAAGCGGGATAAACTGCCCTTTTTTCATTGAAAATTGAGTAGTAAAAGAATATCTTTGTTTTAAGTCTTCATTTTAAGCAAACTGCTGCCTTCCGACGTAGCATTTATGACGTAATTTATCACGTGATATACACACACTGAATATAGAAACTAAAGCTTTTGAAAGCATTTCCAGTCACATCTCTACATAACTATTTTGATCAGGCCTAAAAAAAATATGTCTGTTTCGGGTAACCCGACCCTACCTATAAAAATGCGCCGACCCTAACTATTTTTTTCCGTTTCTGAGCAAAAAAATATTCGTTAGCGAATAGAGTGTTACGAAGGGCGGATAAATGCAAAGTGGACGGTCAGAATTATTGTTTATATGATAAAACAAAGTCAGGCAATGACAGTAATGTATGAAAGACTGCCATGTGCAAGGAAACACTCTGAACTTACGACAGATTTTGGAAAAAAAATAATATTTTTTTTAACAAAATCCCTACCTACCCTACCTAAAAATTTTGGGAAGGTTACCCTAAACAAACAATTTCATTCTTTTGGCCTCACAATCTCCATTACTGAACTGTTGGGAATGCTTTAACCATTTTACACGCATTATGTTCACATCCCACACTGTTTTTGTTTTTTTTGTTCGATGATTGTCCCAAAAGAATGTGAATGAGTGGAGGGAGGGAGAGGTGTGGGGGGAGAGGGCGTAATTATTTTTCATTACACTGGCTTCATAAGTATACCTTTTAAGGCGAGCGGCGTCTCATATTGATAATGTAGGTTTGTGGACGGTTCTATGTGTGGCTGGAACTTGTCGTGAGGTAGACTCGCAAGGTTCTCTGAAAGGTAAGTTTTAGACTGATGTATAAGAAAACAAGCATTAGCATACAAGACGTATTAAAGGGAATAATGTATGAACGTTCTATGAAGTCGCAACCAAACGGACACATTAAGGTAAGGGCTTTCAATAATGCCACGCATTGTTCTTGGCAAGTGGACCTTGATGTAAGGTTTCAGGTGAAATATGTACATTCACTATTTTGCGAGGGTCATAAGAAGATAATAAAGTTAGCCATCAAAAGCATTAGCTTTTTTAAATTAGTTATAATGCAATTTAAATAAAAATTTGTATAAATCAAAAGCATTGAAAATATGGCTAGAAAAGGTTTAACTGTTATCCAAGTTCGACCCACCTTCCACCCCGTGTCCCAACACAAACACCTGCGTATCCACATGGCGAAAGGGCAGCTTCGTCCACTGTTCCGTCTTCGGCTCCACCGTCCGCGCCAACCGAAAGCCCGCATGCTGCAAGAAGTGGCGACGGAACCAAGCCCGCGAAAATCGAGATGTTTCTTCCCCCGTGCTGATCCAGCTCCCGCCCTTTGCAAAATGCAAACAAGTATATTTAGTTATAAAAATATGAGGGGATCATCATTAAATTGTATAATTTTACTGAATTCTATTGCATGCTTACTTACCCCGACATTACTTCACAGGTCATGGTTCATGTTCACAAAGGTCATGGTTCATGTTCACAAAGGTCATGGTTCATGTTCACAAACTTTTACAACAATCGCCACACAGTTCATGAATTAAATTCATGTTGATATTTAATAATAAAGTTTTGGATGTCAAAACTGCACCGCCAGAGAGGGAATTCATTTCTGCTGAAAGAGATGTTTTATTTCATTCACCACAGAAATGGAATAAATTTTCGTTGAATGCTTCACATTTCTCATCATTTATGGATGGCGTAAGTGCACATATAGTTTTAATAAGATTCTGAAGCATTGTATGTGCTTTTCCTCTTTTTTCATAGTAGAAGAAGTCCGTTTTCGCTGCTACATGAAAAACTAACTGTAGATAAACATCACGTGGTCAAATATCTTAATAAACAAACATTAACACGACACCTTGTGTTTGGACCGAAGGCAAGTGGCAGGATGAAATCAAATCATTAGTGCTGTAGTTGAACCATTATAATTTTGAACGAAGTAACGTACGTTTGATTTTTGATTAGTTCATTTTTGATCGTAAGGAGAAATATATTGTAAATTCTGACATTAGCTTAGTATTCAGCTGCATTCCCTGATCTTATGATCGTTTGACGTACGATCGTTATAAGTTAGCCTAAGTTATACACACGTCAAAAACCTTAACCGAGAGGTGTACATACCAGGAGGACGTTGTGTTTGCCGTCATAGAAAGGCGTGGAAAAGTCGTCGTAAAGCCAGTGCGTCTCGCCACAGAGGCCGTTAAATTGGTCTTCGCACCACTGCCATACGTTACCGAACACGTCGTAGAATCCATAATCGTTCGCATCATGCATGTTCACCGGCTAGAAATTGAAGACAAAAGGGCATGCTCAAAGGCCAGAAAAGTAAAATAGAATATACTTATGTGAATCAAAGCACTGAAAGTGCTGATGGACGGTGACATTGAATGGTCTGCTGCAAGTATAGAACTAAGTCCTTTCTCTTATAAACACAGAAAATCATCGGAACCTAATCTTGAATATAGAAGCATAATTTAAACACTCTTAGGTGAGGACAATTGGACAATGCTTCAAACCAAATATCTAAGCTTGATATTTATTTTCCAAACATAATTATTCATCTTAATGCTGTAGCTTTGAAAAGTTGATGAAAAGGTCACCTGGCAATATCATCGTTAATGTTTGTTTGCAGAACTACTTCATGGTCAAAATTACATTCCAGTTGCATAACAAATACGCCAAAAGGACACAATCAAGATAACTGAAGCATAACATTAACAGTTTTTTTTAAACAGTACACATGGTCCAAAGTTCAATGTTGTACTCAAAATTAAAAACGTAGGCCTTAATTGAAGCAACTGTGCACAAGATGATCAATTTGAAAGAAAAACAATTGTTGAAAACTGACATAAACTTGGTATTAATGTGTACAATACATTGAATCTTACTAACTGAAGTACCACATAGTTTACAATTTATTTTAGCTAATCAGTGATTTTGTATTTTTCCATTAAAAATATTACTGGGTATTACAGTGGATACAACACTGGACTGCTATTTTTTTACATTTTGGTCCTTTCTCTATAATTATGATTCAAAGCTTAACACATTCTATTAAATAATTGTCCTGAGTTGCGTTACAGGAAAACAAATTGGTGCCAATCTGGTGTACTGTCCCTTTAAAGTAACCCGAGAACAACAATGATGAATTGTTTTCCAAACATAGCAACATTTAATTGCAGAGGCCACAAAAATAAAAAAGTAAGTGAAAATGTCACAATCATGGATAGCCAAACACAACATTTATAACTATTCTTAAAGCAGTACATTTTGTCCAATCTGTAAACACATGAAAGAGGGTCAAAAGGTCGCAGTAAAGAAGATCTGAGGACAACATTGATAATTGTTTTGCAAAACTTACTGAACTTTCGTTGCAGTACCTTAGAAAAGAAAAGATGGTCAAACGGTAATTATCAAGGTTATCCAAGTACAATATTGATATTTGTTTTAAAAGTTATACACATGGTCTAAATTTCTTTGCTGTTAGAATAGAAATAGAATGTATGTCAAAAAATCATATTCTATGTCATCAAAGCACAACATTACTTTTTGTTTTGAAAACTGTACTAAAAAAACTTTCATTCAAGTAGCTTAAAAATAGGAAAGTATGTCGAAAAGGACAACGTTATCCAAGCACAATTTTGATTTTTGATTTCGAATAAATGGTCTTAATTTCATGGCTGAAGCTTCAAATTTAAATCTGTGTCAACAGGCCACAATCTAGGTCATCAAAAGACAACATTAAATATTGTTTTCAAAACTGTCTAAAATGCTATAGCTCTAAAAAATAATATGGTCAAAAAGGTCCCAGTCAGGGTCATCCGAGAACGACATATATAAATATATGTTTGTTTTCAAAACAGTACAGATGTCAAGTTTTCATTGATGTAGCTTTAAAAAACATATTCAACAACTTCAGGAAATGTGTAAATAACTTAGCCTTTGTCGATCTTACTAACATATTTGTTTGACGAGTTGTATAATACAGTCTATTATATGATGACGAGTCTTAGTATCTTTTTTATCAAAATATTCTTTAAGTAAAGACAGCAAAAACAACTAACCTGTTTTACTTCTCTAGTAAACAAGGGCTGTCACAGAGACTGCGCGCTCGACTATTACGCCGTTGTTCAGTGTAAGGATTAAAAAGTTTTGGCGAAACATGGATCACTGTAAAATTAAATTAGATTTCAATGCAATACATTATGTATTTGTTGAGATACATGAATGTGGTTACATTGAAAATTTTAAGTCCAATAATAATGGGCCGTTATTTGCAAAATATAGTTATCTAACTTGGTTATTCAAGTAGGTTGGGTGGTTGAGTACCATTGTCTAAAGTCTCAATGCAATACATGAGTAGTTGCTGAGATATTAACCATGTGTGCTAACGTGCAAAACGTTAACCAGTATTTCTAAGTTGCATAATAAAGGGGCAAAAATGATAAAATATAAAAGATATCTTTCTTGATTTATTAAGAAGGTTGAATAGTTGGGAGCCTGTGTATAAAGTTTGAATGCAATACATGATGTATTTGAATTTATATGTCAAATAATAAAGCAAAACCTTAACCAGAATTTTTAAGTAGAATAATAAAGGGTCATTATTTACATTAAGTGCAAACTAGAGTTATCTAACTTGGTCAATTAGGAAGGGTGGATGGTTGAGTACCATTGTATAAAATCTTAATGCAATACATCAAGTAGTTGCCGAGATATTAACCTATGTGTGCTTACATGCAAAACCTTAACCATAATTTCTAAGTCAAATAATAAAGGCCCATTATTTGCATTAAATTCAAAAAATTAGTAGGTTAGATAGTTGGGAATACATATCTAACGTTTCAATGCAATACACGATGTATTTGCTGAGATAATGACTTAAAGGGGCTTACATGCAAAACCGGGGACCTTAACCAAGGTGTGACGCCGACGCCGACGCTTGGGTGAGTAGTATATCTCTCCATATTCTTCGAATAGTCGAGCTAAAAACAGGATACCATTAAAGCGATGCTATTCTCTGCACTACAAGCATGCATTGCAAAAAATTTGTATTAGGAAAAATTTCAAACCAAAGAATCTTGCGATCATTCTCACAATGTTTGTAAGAAGAATACATATAAAGGTGATATCAAGTACAGCAGAAAGGAATAACAACAAAAAACTTAACTCTTTTTAATTGTGACATCATAATGGTCACCGGTAAGATGAAGTCATAGATTACTATGTGTTCATGACGTCATTTCCTATTTAAACCAATATAGTACCCCATTCAGTACCCAACGTGATTGAAAGTTTTTATCAGGAGATAAGATAAATATCACATTTTCCTCTTAAGAATTGGTTGGAAATTTAATTTTACATTTTTTCATCACAATGAATACAAAATGACAAATTGTCATTTGAAAAAAACCATTCTTATCTATGAATTTGTTTAAAAACATGTGGAAGGATACTATAAGTTCCATGGTCAGTAGGTAACCCGCGATATGGGATATTCAATGTAAAGGAAACCATATTGCGGTGGAGTGAAGCTCGAACCTAAATATGGATTGTTGCCCCCCATATTTCCAATAATATGTCACCTACTAACCCTGTAATGTAAGTATAACGTTGACAACCTGTTACCCTGTTTAAATGTTTTATTTATTCATTGAAATATTCATCAAATCCGAATAAAGACGCCATTTTGGTGTAATTTAAATTTGGAAAATGGAAAAATGTGGGGTCACCGCGTGACCTGTTCTTGACCAACAGCGGTGTTTCATAAATATTGGAGTCGTGATTTTTTTTAACAATAGAAATAGACCAATGTTATATTGATATCCCCATGTGTATTTAGGAGAGAAAAAATGTGTGATGGCTGTATTTAACTGGATATAAAGTATACAAGTATATAAAAAAAACACGAAAAAATCTTTATGAAAAAACATTATTCAGAATGGGTGGAGTGATTGATGATAATGAGCCCTTCTTAATCATTAAGCTAGTTACTTTAGGTCATTTAATTGACTTAGAATACAACCTCATTGTCTAATTCATTGTCGACGTAAAATCTTATGCAGGGATTGTGCATCAGGTGAGTGACAGTAGGCTGAGGAAAAACCAAAATTGAAGAATGAAATTGTTAATGATTAAGGATAGCACTTCATTTATGCCTATCTGAAATTTCATTTGCTTAATTGTAGGTTTATTCTATTTTTGTTGTTAAAGCTGCACTCACACAGATTGAAAGTATTGACAACTTCTTTATTTTTTGTCTTGGAACGAGCCATTTTTTTGCGAAAATCCATGGAAAACAGTAATATAAGGCTGCTGACAAAAAAACAGATCATAGATTCTTATACTTAAGTTCAAAAATTGATGTTTTATGCATTTTTTCTTTAACCGTTAGTATCAGTTTAAGCCATTAAGCAACAATTTTTGAACATAAATATGAAAATCTAAGATCTGATATTTTGTCAGATATCTTATTATTGGTTTGCACATATTTATGCAATAATTTGCTCTTTCCAAAACAAAAAATAAAAGAAGCTGTTAAAAAAGTCAATCTGTGGGAGTGCAGCTTTAAGGGCTCATTATTTCTTAGTCTTAACAAGTTGATGTTCAAATTAAGAGTCTTCTTATCCATAAACATCTATTAAAACATGTTTTTAAAAAAGAGGGTGTTTTGAAAATATCAAAATTGAATTAAGGAAAAGAATTTCATATTTGTCAGGTTTGAACTGACATTTCCAAATGCTTTACCCTTTGGAACAGGCCATGCGGTAACTAAGAAATATGTCAAGTCCAAGATATAGACATTAGCACAAAATTAACCAAGCACAATTTTTATCACAATTCACACACTGTGCAAGCATGTCAAAACATGGCCATGTTAAAATTGCAAAATTTCCTTCTGATTGAAAAAAAAATCACAGGCTGTCAGACTAGATTACTGACACTCCTTTTCTATAAAAGTTCATGCTGTCTTCAGAAATAAATTGAAATAACGAATAAGGGTAATGTAACATTCTGACAAAGGGGGAAGTGCATTCATAGTATGTGGATGTCCTGGATTAAATATGCAAATTAACATACCAGGTCTCTGTTTGGAGGGAGAATATATGTATATAAAAGGGTTATGCATGCTTTTCTCTGAAGGGATCTGTTGGCCTTGAACATTTCAGTAATATGGCTTGTTTTTATTGATCTTTTTTCGAAATACATGTTTGATGCATGATAGGCATATCAATGAGAATGATTTGCCCAAAATTGCAACAGAACAATTTCAGGGGCGTAGCGTTACACACTTAGGCACATGCGTAACATCAATTTGAAAAATGAAAAAAATGGCCAAACATGGCACCAAAGTCGAGGGTTACGCTATGTTTTGACATCAGAATAAAACCTTAAAGGGAAGATCAGCTATAGAAAGCATTGTTTCTCTGTGCTAGATAGCTAACACAGCCTTAAAAACACTTGGTAACTACAGTCGTCGGCCTCGAACCTATAAATCCAGACAAATACCATGAACTATGCACATGTACTAAAATTAATGTCATGAATAACAAACACATTGTGTGTGTGTGTTTTTTTCATATTAAATTCAGTTATAAGTATACTATTGATAATAGTACTACAAAAAGAAACAATGCTGGACTACATGTAAATCAAATTTGTTAGTTAACTCAGTACTTCAGGAATTTTATTATTTTTCTTTTGTTTAACTATTGATTTTGTTGCAGCAGATGCACTTCCACGACCAGTTGCCTTATGTATTTCTGCCAACTGATCGTCTAATTTTAATTTTTATGCCGACGCATTTCATGTGGAATCTTGTCCTGCATGTTCTATTTTCGCAAATAACTAAATTATCGACGAATTCTGGCATTTCACATGAACAGAATGTTTTTAATTTGAAATTCATAGGGATCGCGATTTTTTATTTTCTTTATGAAACGGATTTTTTTTTTCTAGACAGCTGACTAGATTTTCCCTCATTTCATTTACAACGAAATTGACATTTGTATTTACATAGCCATTCTTAAAACAAGAATCCACAGCATTAGCAGTTGCAAAGACACCACAGGCATGTACATTTGATTGTTATAGAAGTCGTGGAACTTTTATAAGCTGAGATTTGTTACTTTTTATAAATTAGGAGCATCGTAGTTCCACCGATCATGACGACTTTAAATAAAGATTCTTGTATCTTGTAAGTTATATTTCATTTGCAAAATAGCCTTCCGAATATTTCAGAAGTTTATTTATTATCATTTTACTTTGTCAAGGAACTCTTCATAACAGGTTTATGACAATACACAATAATGTCAAACCATGAAAGGTGTAAATGCGTTATGCAACGCGTGTCAGAGATTAGCGAATGTCCCTCGTTAAGGGCATGATGAACGGATTAGCCAGTTTTTTATTACACAAGCACGGCTACTGTTTGGTTCATACCCTAAAAATATTGTTGTTTATTATAAAGACAATTTTATAGAATAAATGATTGTTATGCAAAGACTCTTATAAGCTTGATTAAAAATAAAACGATGATAACAAATAACCAAATTCAAAAATAAATAAAATAATCAGCATCAGATTTCTTAAACAGCTAGAGTTTTATTGCAAACTTCAAGTTGACAAATAAAATATTTTCGGCTAAAGTTGTGTAATAATGACGAAGGTATTCAAATGTATTCATTTGTTACATATTAAAACAAATAAGATTGTCAAAATCGTGTTATAAACATCAGCAACACAATCCGTTGCCTGGGGCCATAGGTTATTAACCGGGAATTATGAGACCGGATGAGACCGGATTTTACGACGAGAGACCGGGAAATAGTATTGCCCCGAATGCAGTTTTGTAGTAATGTAGTGGAACTATTTCCATGAAGTAGTCAATATTGGCGAAATGATTTATCAATATAAATATTTGATTTGAGTACCAATTGTCAATAAATTATACATGACCCACTTCTCTTACTATTCGCCCAGATATTTTAGAAAAAAAACTATGTAACAACCACTTTAGATCAGCTGTGTATTCAAAACAATGATGCGAACTATTTACTGAGCGCACTGGCGTGCTTTGGCTTGTAGTTTGATCGGCTGATGTGCCTACTTAGGACGGGCCCTGAGGGGCACCGTCCAAAAACTAGAGAAACAAGCTCAGTAGCCAAAAGTTTAAACATAAACCCCGTTTAATTGCACACACAAAAAAAATCACAAACAAGAAACATGGAACAACAACACAAAACTCTACAAACAACTCAGTACATATATACTATTTAAAACAAACTAGGGGTGTTTATCAAGGATTATTAGGTACCGCCTTGGAACGGTCAGTAAAATGTAAATTTACTGGGGGTTTAAACCAGTTCACGTGCACAAACCTAACCCTTATCCCAACAATCCTCAATAAAGAAAAAAAAACGTAAAAGGTAAATCTTATCGATGTATGCATTAACTTGAGGAAACAAATAATAATAAACTAATAGGTAAACCCTAAGTACTCCAATGCTCAGAGATTCCAACTCTTTCCGGAATCGTCAATATTTGCTTGCTGTGTAAACCTAGAGTTGTGCCGAAGAGTGAATTAATTTGAGAGGCACCATCTGTATGTGAATGTGTTTAATATAAATGGTTATCAAATAAAATATTGATTTAACTGGCACGGTCGCCTACCGATGAGGAGCCAAATTTCAAGTTGTGGTTGAAGTTGTTTCTTTTCGTGAACATCGCGCCATTCACAGTCACTGCGTTCGTCGCTTCCTGTAACACAGTATTTACTCATATGCAACACATGTTCTTAATCGTGCAATATATATAAAAGCTTAAGTAAAATAAATACTGATTTAAAAGACCAATAAGTTAATGTTTTTTGGTATTTTTTGGCTGAAACCAAAACGCGAGGATTTTTTTTCACGAATGCGATTATAGTACCTGGTTTCCTCTAATCACGTTGTGCTCTGCCTCGGCCAACAATCGGAAATCAGGTCCCTTCCATGCACAGAACGCACGCGCTTCGTGGAAGTTGACGTCAACAGGCCACACCCATGGCATGTCAATGACATCAAACATGGCACGGTACCTACCATAAGTATTGCGACATTCAGGTAAATAAGATGTATCATGCTTGGGTATATATTTTAGTTCCGGTCAACTATTACTTTTTCGAATTATTAATTTTTCGAAAAATCAATGATATGCCGAAATATGCATTTATTGTAATTATGCAAAGGTATGTCAAAATATATTTTCTGTTTATTTATTTAGACGGGATAATTGTGCTCATCAATTGAATTTGATCATAAATAACGACGTCACTTACTTGTATTTGAGATCTGCGGACTGATTGCCGTAAGGTTCCGGCATGACATAACAATGACTATAGGACGCCAGATCTGACCCGCTATCGCCCTTACAACCTACAAAGGAGACAGTATCTAAATAACACAGGGTCAGTTGAAGAGAATTGCTTCTTTTCCCTCAGTGTTGATAATCTTTTTCAGGGACCGAAAGGTTGCAACACAAGATCGACGAAAAACAATGACGAATCTCTTTTCAGACTTGCATATAGCGATTTTCGCGGCCATTCCCACTCCCTAATCCCCTTAAAGTAGTATTTTACAACATGATCAAGTTGCAAAAATCATCATCCTGTTAATATTACAATCTCACCACTGCCGCAGACCCAGAACATAGGGTGATTTGCTTGCCGGAAGTTTCTCCACCGCCAGCCCTCCTCTGTCCACAGTTCGGACCGATTGTAACCGCCGGCCTCAATAAACTGAAGGAACTGAGCATTTGTCACAAGGAACTCGGAACACTCGAACGCAGGGACCCTTAAATGTGGACAAACTCCCGTTATTGGACGGTGCCCGCTCAGGGCAGCGTTCATAGTAGGGACAATCGGCTGAAAAGTTACAAACCGATTTACCGCCTGTCTCGGTCGAAGAAAGAGTGCGGTTTTTCAATGCTTAAAGCACCAGTAATATTCAATAGCTTACAAGAACATTAATAATTATGCAATAAATCTATAATTCTAAATCATAAAGGATATGTTTAAAATACATTACTTATGAATGCATGATTTATTTATCTTGATTTTTTTCCTGCGCGAGCTGACCGTAACATTTAATGACATTGGACTTTTTCCTTTTTTTGGCACCAACTAAATTACTTGCTAAAAAAACAAATCCGGACTCCAAGCTTTACTAGAATAAGGGCCAGTTTTATTAAACTTCGTACGAAGTCTGTTTTGCGTACGAACTTCGTACGATGTATCTCGGGTTGTTTAGCCGTTTTATTAAGATTTTCGTACGAATAAGCACCTATTTCTTCGTAGATCGACGAAAATTTCTACGAAAGCTCTTAGGGTGGCGTACGAACTTCGTAGACTAAAAAATGGCCGCCACAACAACAGAAATATTCTATATTGGCGATCTTTCATTTATTATGTCGTATTTTAACAAAACCAACTGCCAAATTTCAAGACAGAAGACGACTCTGTGGAATCTGCAACCCGGTGAGTAAATTAACAAATCGTTACGACGCCGTTTTGACTAAATTTTCAGGGGACGCAACCTCGCGCCAACTGTCAAAATGTTTTGAAAAACAAAATGCTCTTATTTCGATGCATTTCAAGAGTTTTGTTGTGATAAAAACACTGGAATATAGACTGAAATACTATCCAACCATTAGACTCATGGTATATGAATATTACGGTGTTTTCAGTAAAACAAACAAGCTAAAAACAGACTGATTTTATGACAGTGTTTTCATCTGTCAGAGTTTTTATCAAATTTTCTATAACTTGCTTTGACTTATATTTACAAGATTATCATGTCTCTAATAGTGTTCAGAAATTCTAAATCAACATTGAAGCTTATAAATTTAATAGTTGCCTGGGGGTGGGGATGCGGGGGGGGGTCAAAAAGTTAGTCCACTTAAATGGCCGTCAACGAGTCTTTTGACGATGTTGTTTTACTATGGCAATTTAATACAATTTTAAAATTATCTCCGTTATAAATTCAAATTTATACGAAAATATTATTGCCTACTTTTAAACACATATTTATTTATGTCACTATGCCAAAAAACATGTTCAGGTATACTGGTTGGAGAGCAGTAGCCGGCGGAAAGCAGTAGCCGGCAATCGCTTTTTATTTGTGTTTTTTTTTAATCTTCTTAAAAAAGGTGAGAATGGTAAATCCAAGCAACACCATTTGCATCGAATCCAACACAAAGCGTACGTTTAAACATTTTATTTACAAAAAGTATTGGAAATGTCAAAAAGTTTGCCAACTTTCTCGTGGGGGATGATCACGTGAATGTTACTGCGCATGCGCAATTGAATAAATTTGCATATCTAATTATAGCACTAGCATTTACCGACAGTCAAGTGTTGGTTATGAACGATTATTCGTCGATGAATCACAGCAAAATGTATTTTTAAAAAAGCCTGTTGAAATGATATTTTCATATTGCCCGTCAGTCGCTTTCAAACAATATTGAGACATATAATATGTATAAAATTAATTGATATATGTATTGAACAAACAATGCAAGACATTTAAACATTGTTGCTTTTGAAGCAGACGGTCATATATAGCCATCTCGGGCCATCGGCAAGGTGGCGCTAAGAAAATCAATAACATGACGTATCACCAAATATTTAATTGGTTTTCGTGAAATGTTCATGATAAAAAAATTGATTTGTAATCAAAAAAATATTTATTTTTTTGCTTTCTGTAGAGTTTTAATACTTACAGTATTTTTCTCCTGTTTACGATGTCAAAAAAATCGGCGAGATCGCCATTTTGTCAGAATAGTTTTCCGAGTTAATTTCTCAACCTCCCATTATAAATTGTTGAAGTTTTCATCAAGGACAGTGATTTAAATGTCATTTGGTTCTTAAATGTCAGCATATTTAAAATTTTTAGCAAAAGACAAGTAAATAACAGCATAGCTGAATGTGACATTCGTACCCTATCCCGAACGTACCAAAATAAGATTCGTCCCCCTACTATATTGACAGTTAATTTATTAGTCATTTTGATTGTTTCAAATCCTTAGCTGTCTTGGATTTTTTTTCATTTTTAGATGCTATTTGGAGATAAACTATGTGACATTGACAAATACACTTTTGCTGAGCCATTAATGATATATTATTTTATGAACATTTTATATAGTTATAGCAATCAATTTGAATGTGAATATAAACTATATAAACTGAGGTGTGTGGTATGGCATAGTTTTTGTATCAGGTGTTACGAAAGTATCACTTCTCCCTAAAGTCTCCCCACTTCTCCCTAAATTGACTGAAGGGAGAAGTCACTTCTCCCAAAATTTTCAGCCTAGTGAGAGCCCTGAAAAACAATTAAAAAACAAGCTTGTGATGTGTGACTTGCTAGTGTAGACCTAGTGATTGGCTTAAATTTGTGTATAAAGAGTGATTGACCTGTGTACATGATTGTATGTAGAATCGAGTTTTCACCTTTTATTTAGATTACCGTTCGTTTATGTATATATTTTTATAATCATTCATAACACTGTTGTTGAAAGAGTTGCGCATTGATATGCCAGATATTAAACTATGAATAAAGCATGATTTGTTACTTCTATTTAAATCACAGTTTGTCACCAATTTTGATATTACTGCACATATAGTCAGGTTATGTTTCAGAAATTAGTATGAAAATAATGAATATACAGAAGTATGACTTAATAACAACATCTTTGGATATCATAACACTTAGTATTGAAAGTAGAGTACCAGTACCAAAATATCAAAATATTGAACTTTGCGAGTGCCCCATTTAGGCTCATTAAATGCGCATTAAAAGTGCCTTTTTGGACCAAGCACCCTGCCCTTTTCAAATCCTGGCTGGAGCACTGCATATTCAAAATTTTATGTATCCATGGTGTGGTTTTAGACGCGTTGTTAAAGCGAGACTACTCCAGCGCTTGGTTACCAGTATTCCTTCCCTGTTCAATAGAGGTGCCCCATGGGGAAATTATACTTAATAAGCCGATAAATATCGGTTTTATAGTCAAGGAGCGGTACTGAAATAAAACTGCCGGGTACTGCTTCTCATAATCTGTAAATTGGCAATAATTGATTACCCCCTTTGTGGCACCAATTAGGCACGCGCTTCGTGACAACACAAATTTTAATATTGTAAAATTAGTAGACCTTGACCCCTAGTTTAATAAAAAGTAAGTATTATTTCCGTTACATTTCGATCTACCGAGAAAATCTTCAAAAACATGCAAAAACTGCCGGCTACTGCTCTCCAACCAGTACATGTGTCGATTTTTTTTATCAAGTGTCCCGATATCTGTATATCTGGGACAAATCTGACAGGTTGTGTACATGTATAACGGTATTCGTGACCAAGAATATATTTATGTGAAAATAACGACTCTAATGACAAATTAAATCCAGTTCAGATCACTGTCGGGTATATATTGAACAACTTTGTCATTATTATTCAACATCGATGCATAATATAACTATTTATTCTTTCGCTCAGTGTATTTATTCTTTCGCTCAGTGTTAAATGGTAGAGAGTTGTAGCGTTACAGGGATACATAAGAAATGTCAAAATAATAAATAAAAGAATCGTTGATTACTCATTATTGTAGCTAGTATTTTTAAAATATCCAGAGCAGCCAGAAGGTAAGCATAAGCTCTATTGGTCACAGTCGGGAGACTTGTTTGTCCCAAACTACATTTTTTTTTCAATTTTCTTGCGGTTCTGAAAACAGTGCAGCTAGTAATGGGACTTGGACTGGGGACTCCCTGTTTGCAAGTTTGTGCTCTATCAACTTAATTATAATATTAAAGATGTGCAGCATATATATGGAATGATCCACATCACTGGATACTGTATATATGTAACATTGCATGTGAAAATGCATAGCAACAAGTGATATAAGACTGCTGAAAAAATCACATTGCAAGTTTTCATATTTATTTTCAAAAACTGATGTTTTATGCATTTTTCAAAAACATAAATTTGCGACAAAAATATGAAAAACTGCGATAAAACCTTTTGTCAGCATTCTTGTATCGCTGGTTTTCAGATGTTTACACAAAATTGGCTCATTCCTGGACAAAAGATAAAATATTATCAAAACTGTTAATCTGTAAGAGTGCAGCCTTAAAGAAAACAAAAGAAATAAAAAGGGTTTTTAAAGATTTCTAGCAGATAAGTCTGTTTTCAAAGTACCAAATTCAAGGTATCATTATAGCCGTCCGTCATGTCAGAGACAATACACTAATGTTATTGTATTATATTTGTATATGATGTATAGGTCCTAATTATTAGGTCTATATAGCTTATACAAGTATATCATTTCAACATAACATCAGATCCGCCACTGTTTTATGTTTGCAACATATTTGCTTTAAACTTCGATTTATATATCATGACTTTTATGAACAAATACCAAACAGCAACTCACAGGTCTATGCTCATTTGGGCAGAATTTTGTAAATCCAAGCATTGTCATTTGATATTCAATGCTTTTTGGCAAATTGGGGCATTTTCTGTCACGTTAAAATCAATATTAACAATAAATCCCCGACTTCAATATTCTCATAATTTTGTGCCCATTCTTTGCCAATTATTTGTTTGTCTATTGGTATACATGTATGTTTATTCATACTGTTTGTCAAAATAACAAATGAATAAAATGTTTGAAATATTTGTTCATAACATATTTAATATGACAAAAAGATGACTGCATTTTGTTTTATTTCACATCATGATCACTCATAGATGACTGAGCTTTTCTTTCAAAAGATTGCAATCAACAACATACAAAGAGGATACTGTAATTGACAATAGGTATACCTATTTGTAGTGACAAATGTCATTTGCATACTGGTTAGTATTTAGAATTGTATATTGAAACATATTTGAGTGTGTAAACTTACATACCTTAAGATACAGTTCAAATAATATTCGCTAACTAAACTCTTTCTTAAATTTGTACTTCCGGGGTTTTCAATCGAATAGAACAAAGAATTAACGAACGTAATAGTACATTTACCTTTTGGGGTGTGATTATTTAACATGTTAACGCCACAACAATTATTATACACAGTACAAGCGATAAGAAATGAATATAGTTGGTATCGAAATGTGTCATAACCTGAAAACATTGCAATGTGACACAGAAACAGCTGTTTAAACGGGTCAAACCTTGCCGTAGCAACCGTAGTCGACAAAAGGTTACCACCCACTATATTTATTAAAATAAATAGTAAATATCTATTTTGATTATTCGAAAAGCGAAGCAGATCAAATCACTATTTGCGATTTTTTTTAGTATACTCACATCTACGGTTTGTTTACATTTTTAGTCCGATTCTTCCCCCTTTTGAAGAGTTATTACGTACGAAAGCGTTAATAAAACGGTCGCAGAAATCATCGTACGCAACTTCGTACGAAGTGATCGCTTGCTTAACATGCATTCATAAAAAATAGTTATGCATGACGAAAGTTGGCTCTTGAAATAACCAAACTGTCAATAGTTGATAACAACGACGATTTTGAAAGCAGGCAGCTCTCCCTGTATATTTTTATGCACATACACCAGAGGCACCGTCCCTCAGCACTTTCAGTGCTTTGATATAAAATATCGATACGGCATTGTTTTGTAGGTAGAAATTAGCATTATATTGTGTTAAATTACGTTTCGAACAAAAAATAATATTTTAACTGAGGATATTGTGGCCACGATCCTGATAATTGAAGGCCTCATGTATAAAGGCTAATATTTTTCATCTGTTTACAAATCACAAGCTTTGTGGGTTTTTTCATTATTTAATTCATATGAGTTAAAGATAATGATGCATTTAAATTAATTTGCTTCTTATGTTCTTATGGTCATTTATATTGTGTCCCTTTAAGAATGCTTTATTTAAGTATAAATAACACTAGCCAATCGATTTGGTTTGGACTTATGTTTGTAATGGCTAGAGAATATATTGCCCTTCCCTTGACCACATTCTACATTGATCCGTAATTAAGTCTGCTAAGAAATTTACAATAAGTTTTATTTTCTTGAATATTGATACTTGTAATGATATTGATTCCATGACTTAAAGTTTCCTTTTAAAGTCATGATAGATATTACAATAACAGCTGTCAACGGAACGCGACAGGTGTCCCCGATTGGCATTGTTGAAATGATTTCCATGAAACAATGTAGGTTAGAACCTCGGTCACAATCTGTTTGCAGCTGCATATTTGTCAGTTCACAATTTTACGATGGTTAATCTAAAATGTGTAATTTCTTTACTTACAATTATCTTTTTCAATGTTCCGGCGTTTTTAATTCATGTCGTTCAAGAGCAACTTTTTTATTTAACACCATCACAATGTTGCATGCTGCCTTAAAGCTGCAGGTTTTAAATGCAATAGCCTTATGATTATTTGACCTTTCTTTGCCATTTTAAAGTGTATGAAATACATCACTTATCTGCATATATTGAAATAGTTCTGTCTTTAACTGGCCCAATATACAACGAATCACTCTAAAAGCTAACCATTTTTCATGTGTTACAGAGGTCAGTCAGAGATTAAGGAGCATAAGTAGATTCACTTTATTAAATCTAGTTTATCATTTACTCAGTTACTGAGGGTTTACAAGTGTTTGCCCTACATTTCAGTTAATCAGGGGCGCTATATGTTCTAAAACGTGTATAATCATATTTGTGAAGAATCGTTACTGATTGCTGAAGACGACTTTTCACGATTAAGAAAAATTGCCTGATCTCTGCCGTGAGGGTCCGAATGGTATGCGCGACACATACTCCCATTCTGTACTACTATTCTGTCAAGTTTGATCGAAATCCGATGTGAATTGACTCAGTTAAATACTTACAGCTGAGACAATGACGGACGGACGTATGGATGAATGGGCAGTGCAACACCTTGGCTAATATCATATAATTAGCCTTACATTTGTGATAGGAAGTTGCATATGTCTATGTATCTACCCATGGAAACACACACTGGATAATTTCCCATCCTCATGAATAACAGAAGTTGTTTGTTGCTACATTATTATCATGTGGCAACAATAATTGAAACATTCATCCGACATTTTTATACGTGTAGTTTCACACTTACGAGCAGGCGAAACTGCCGTACTCATTGTCCCAGCCATACGCCGGATAATCCCGAGGTTTTCCGAAACTCACTTCCTGTGCAGGTACTCGTAGCATCCGGTTTTGTTGGGGAACGATGCCTGCAAAACAGCATTGCAATCATTCTTTGTCAACAAAATTGCTGAAAAATAAACAACGGTTATTGCAAGTGATGTATTTTGGAAAGTCACTGACCGGTTGTTTTTGGAGCGTACGTCCATTCTTTCGGTTTGGTTACCATTGCGACCGGAAGCTGGCGAATAAGAACAGAGGACGTTTCGAGATGGATGCGCTCGTGCTCCATGCCCATCAGAAGCGCCCACTGTAATACAAATATTGCACGATGAAGTTAGTTTTCTAATGTACTTCTTTTGATTGCCGTTTAATCAATAATTCTGATTAACATTGCACGTGCGTTTTCAGCGTCTGAAATGTGCCCAAAACTCTTATGTGATCGTATTTGTATTGGCGTTTTATCTAAAACCATTCTTCTTAGTAAACTTGCAAGTGCTTACCCAGGGGCTGGCCATGGTGATTGGGAGCTTTAATGGCGTATCATCGATAATGCGCAGAACAGCCGCGCGCACCTGACGCCTGTACTCTACCGTGGCGCCAACTTCCGGCCACTTGTATAAGCCTCCCATACGGTTATTCTCCTGGATAATATAGGACAGAACAGTTATGCATAATGAACGTGATATAGATATTTGGACATGCGCAGCAGCAAAAAGCTAACTATGATGTTGTTGAATGGCACAATACTGAACAGCTATAGCAAATCGCACAAGCAACCAGGCCCCGATTCCCGAAACATTGTAAGTGCCTTATAAAGCTCACTTCCCTGCTGGGTCGGCAACTCGCCATGTGAGTAGAAGCCCGTGTGAGACTCGAACCTCGACCTCGCGCTCCGTAGGCGGACGCCTTAACCACTAGGCCACGGAGACATACATCAATGTAATGAGCTCCGTAAGCTTGTTACACATTATAACTTTTGTGAAACTGGGGCCTGACATTTAATTTAACGACATATATCGGAGTAAGCTCCTATGAACTGTCACAGAAAGGAGGAAAGTTAACTGGGATCGAGCTGTGCCATCACCTGAGTTGGGTATGCCATCGCGGGGAGGGGTATGCCACAGTTGCTAGTACCCAAATGTAGGATGGTGTTGCAGTCTACGAAACCTACACGCGTATTATACTGGTCGTTACAAGTCTTGGGTTTTCTGGTCAATGTTATACTCATTTTTTTAAATACACAAATTTACTGCATATTAACCTATGTATTTGCTTTCTTAGTATTTTCAGTATCATAAACAATCTTGGCTGAATGCGGCAGTTAAATAATGACATTATTTCAACGGCCCTCGATTTTCGTAAGTTATATTGCTTACCAATTTCCACTAAGAACTGTATTTAGAAAAAAACTATTTCAAGAGCATTTGTCGAACAAGCCTTTACATTATTGTTGAGAAACATAATTTGGCGTTGATGAGTTTAAAAAAAAAAAAACGCATACCAAACTTAAAATTTTACTTTTTATTTCTCAATTTAACGCTCAAATTCATATTCAAAGTACCTAGACCTCATGCTTAGCTAACCATGTGACCCAATTAAATGTACCCCCGAGAATAATAACTACCCTCAAAAGACGAACTAAGGACATACGACAGGAGAAGCCTTACCGTATCATCCCATGACATCTCGTCCACACCAGTTTCAAACATCTTCTCAAACTCAAAGTTCAAGCGGTCCTGAAAACAGAAAGGTATAAAGTATGAACTTTGTACCACACCGAGTTCAGTTAATGCTAACAGTCGCTCGCGTTATATGACTGTTTTGTGTTTTACTAGTATCTCTTTTGCATCACAGCGCATTCACTGCATACAGGAAACAAAACGTTAACGTTAGCAGCAAACGCCTGGGTTTTGTACAAGCTAACCATAGCTTACATCACATGTATATTATACTGCAGCATGTATTAATAGGATAAGTTATATATATATTTGGGCATTTTGGCAATAGTTTAGTTGTTGGTATTTAATATTTCAATTGAGAGTAGAAAAATGCACAAATTTGATTGAAATACATTTGTAGGTTGTAACTTTTTTTCTTATTCAAATAGCCGAAATGTGTCGACATTCATTTCCAATTGACAAACAGTCTGGCCAAGTTTCATTGCCATCAGTTTGAAACTGTGGTGTTTGTGGTGTAATGGTGTTTTTTAGGACATTTTAAGTAACTACCTTTTATGTACATGACAGACGAGCAACCATTATAACTCATCGTGAACAGGGGCGGGTCAAGGACGTAAGAGGGGGCGTAATTAAAAAGGCTTAGCCTTTGACTTGCGCCCTTCCCTCAGAACCGAAATTATTTGGTTTGGCCATGGTGATGGTGAGGTTCAAGGGTGTATCCTCGATCATGCATTAAGTGTTTGCAGGCGATTTGGCGGTACCCCCCCCCCCCCCTCATTTTTTACAATTTCTAGTTCGAAATTGTGCATTTTGGGCGTATTTTATTACTTTTTTTTCTCTTTTGTTGAAATAAAAAGTAAACTTGGACGAATTTAGGGGGGAGGGGGCTCCGGGTAAGCCCCCACCCCCTGGATCCACTCGAGATGAACACTGTTAGCTTAATGCTAATAAAACAACAACCGACCTTAAGAAGCCCGGCAAGGATGAGTTTGTTGACGTAAACGACGGCCGTGTGTGCGTAGTAGAAGATAAGGGGAAGACGGAGGCGATCCGGACATCGGTAAAACACGCTCTCGTCTGAAATACATGATAGGTGCTTTAATAAGGATAGGCCTTTTGCTTTACATCCGTAAACATGGGGTAGGGTGTCTGGTGATAACGTTTCCACTTACACGTATAACCAAAAATAGGTCCCAAGTTCGAATCACTTCAGGGGCATTTTCTCGGCATGCAGTTCTGGTTTGACTCGGACATTATAACAAAACACTGATGAAGTACATGTACTATTATTTTACATTGTTGCAACCGGAAATACATAACCATTGGAAATACAGTGCAGGCCGTAACAGGTTTATCGTTCCACCACTGAACTACCACTGAATTACATTTGTAAAGTTTAATTGTGAAATAAAGTAGCTACCTTTAAGCGAAGTGAACAGACTTTCGTTAAGGTCATAGCTGTTTTCAAAGTATTTTCTCAGCTCCCTAAAATAGATCAGATTACAACATTATTCGTACATACTGTCAATGTATTACTCATGTTTACAAAAACATTGAATTGTTTAGTAATATTCTGCAGTATGTTCACAATTTTTATCAACACCACCACCAACAACAACAAGAGCAACAACAACAATTACCTTACTGCATAGACGATCAAAATATCGCAACGCTAAAAGATTGCTACAATTCAAATATTCGCGTGAGGCTATCAAGACAAACGTGCACAGATGCAACATAAATAAACTAGTTAACTTCATTTCAATTGGTATTGTAAAATCCCGATGGGAACAGTTAGAATTAATCTTATAAAGGTTAAAATACAATTATTCATAAATTTCAGGTGTTACATTTTACAAATATTGAAAATAAAACAGTACCATAGTTGCGTTATTATCAGGAGTTGTTTCCTAATTGATGTATATTAACAATTTATAATAAAACTTTGGATTATTGCACGGCCTTTTATTTAGGGCATTGTTTTACTATTAGACATGGCTATTTTAATTAAACAAAACAGATATAACATCCTTTGGATTATATATTGGACATTCATGATGATTTATTCATGCAGTAGGTGTCCGTTCTTTTTATCGAATTCGTTTTTTACTATTACACTACAGTCAAACATATAATTTCTGTTATATAGTGTTCCACTTTCGTGCAATTTAAATAATTATTCTTCAATTGACAATGTGCTCCTCTTCCAATAAACATATACGGATATGTTTATAATACGCCTACCTTTTGGTACCGTTGCTGACGTCGGGTTGGGTTGGGCAAGTAAAACTAATATTATAATGGGTTCAAATAAAATGTTTAAGGCAAGTGAAGCTAACCTTTTGAAAAAGTTGTGGAGGTAGAAAGAGCAAACTAAATTTACATTTTAATAAAAGTGCTAAAGTATGTAGACAGAAGTAAAACAAATAGAGCTTATTTTCAAGTAATGTTGCTAAGGAAAATGGGTAACGAATGCCTTTAGATAAACATGCTGAGGTATAGAAAGAAGTCAGGCAAGTGAAGCCTTCTTTATAGTCAAGCTTGTTGAGTAGAACGATGTTAGACAAACCTTTTTGTACAGTTGCTAAGGTCTGGTGGAATAAGGGAGGTGAAGGTGAGCCTTCCTGTAAGCACTTGGAGCAGCATAATGGCAATAACAGTGACAGCCTGTTATTAACGTCCCACTGGAAAAATAATGTCGAAGTCAAATGGTATTGTGTAGTTTTCAACTATGCACGATAAGTGACAATTTTCGAGTTAAGTGATGAGCCTCTTTTAATATGTTCATTTGAAAAACAACGTATTGTATTTAAAAAAGTCCTTTCAATAAACTGACCAGGGGCGGTATTCATAAGACTACTTAAGTCATTTCCTAACTAAAGTCAGATTCCTTATTTAAGTATATCTTAAGTCATATGAAATAAAAAAAAAAAGCATTTCCAAAATATTTGTTATTGACATAATTGAAAAAGGCATTCTTTAATGTTTAAAACACTTATACATTTAAACAGTTTATGGCAACGTATTACAAAAAAATGGTTAACTATATTCTAATAGAAGGTTTTCATATGTTTCAAGTGATACAACTGTATTGTGTTTTGTTGACTGAACTTAAGCTTTCGATTATGATTTTAGAGATAAGCTTTAATGTTTTAGTTATGACGTGAAAAAAATATGTAACATCAATGTATTAAATATATGTATTCGTCTATTAAGTCTGGGGTAAAATATTGCAATCAGTTAAGTGGAATGTATTAATGAGTCTGAGATGTACGACACAAGGAAAGTGTTTATCTCCCTATGTTTTCTGCGTTTTTAAATGATCTAGAATTATCTATGTTTTGATAGCATTGACATAGAATCGTTTAAACTTTGCCTTATTCTTTATGCTGATGACATTTTTTTTAATTCGCTAACAATGTGGTAGAATTGCAAGAGATTTTAAATTTGTTATAAGAACATTGTGAACGCTGGAAACTGATTGGTTATCCTGTAAACGAAAAGGAAAAAAAGTATTGATCTTTAGAAAAGGAGAAAGCCTTCCAGCTTATATATATTGTATACAAAGGAAATGATTGTTAATAAGTTTTGTGAATTATCAGATATTAAAATCTCACACTATTATAAAGTATTGGGTATAGTTGTTACTTACAAACGACATTTAAGTTAAATAAGAAAATGTATCTTACTCCGTTGAATGATTGTGTAAGATACCCAAATTATACAAGTTGATGTTAATTGATACATAACTCATTAGCTGTACTCGGATTTTATGATGTATGGCTTTTCCAAGATGTAAGTAATGGTAAAATAGTTTGTTTTTTTCTAATCACGGTTAAACAGAGATTAAATGACAATTTTATTCCTAACTGGAATGGTGAATTAGCTGAATCTAATAGAACATTGTTGTTGTTGTTTTCAAGAAATAAAAACAAGTTTAAAACTTCAACCTTATTTAATCCTATGTAAAATAATAAAATAATAGCTTCGTTTCAGTTTGTCTAGGTTACGTGTATCTTCCCAAAGTCTTAAAATCGAAAGCGGAAGACGGGTGAAACCAAATGCCAAGTCGTAGAAGACGAATACCATTTTTTTATACTGTTATCTTTAGTTTGATAATTTTATACGATATTATATATCCCATTGTATTATTCAAGGAAAACAAATAAGCAAAAGTTTATACAATAAATTTCATCTGAAAATGATGATATGATAAGAAATCTTAGTTTGAGTATTTTTGTATATATTGCCTTTATATTGAGATAAGTTAACATGAGTTCTACTTATTATGATAGTATGTGTATAGCTAAATATTTTCAATTCACGCTGGTTAAAACCAGATTATGATTGATAATGGGAAATGCGCGTTGAGTTTGTGCGTACCGCGTAACACCTTCTTGAGACCATATATACATATATATAGCTTAAACTACATAGACACACGTATATGTATATAATATTGTCTTCCATGCAAATTTTCTCTTGTGTTTTTATTCAAAAACAAAACGGCTATGAATATATCGGTGAAAGGTTGTCTACAATTATTGTGTAAACCAGCCATACCATGTCCCGGATTTGACACTTATTCTGCCATCAGGTAGAACGTCAATCCGAATCTTAACGGCGGAGTCGCTAAGCCGACCCGTTGTGTCGATTTTGTACGCAGCTACGTAACTTCTGTTTGCAGCCTGTCATTATGAAATAACACTTTAATCATAATTCAAAATTATATTTTAACATCGGCTTTCCTAAAATCGGCATGTTTCTTGGTGAAATTACGCAAGCCATCATTTAAGACCAACCTCTTATATATCAAAAACATACTTAAACAAGTTTTGAATCGACTCTTATCCTGGCCAACCAGTTGCACAACCTTATTCCTGTCTCTAGAGAAAATCTGGTGTTCAACTTGCATGAACCGCACGGCGATACCATTGTTTATTTTTCGCATCCATCTGGTTTGGCAACAGGAGTAAAGGATAAAACTGGCCTAAATGTATGTGTATGTTCCTATGTCAATAAGAATGTGATTTCGTCAACTTAGGAGACCAACAAGGAAACCCTGTTTTCACCCGTTGTTTCTATATATTGCGTTGATAATCGTCGGTTGAACAGCTCTGCGTTGTTTGATGCTATCTTAGTGTCTTATCTTAACTATTAAATAAATATTTTCTTCTCTTATCATAGCGGAACGAGCTAGATACGCATTTTATTACAAGTATATTTTAATGGATTGCTTTTATTACTGTCTAATCAGGTTGTAGGATTCAAACAGGAAATATGTCCTTATTTTAGTTATTTTCGTGAAATGAAACCAGCCACTGGTACATGTATGGTATAGATACATTACATATTTCTGAAAGTCTGTCCACGGCAGAACACACTCCTCCGGCGGCACGGGCAGCCCGGGCAGGTCGTTATCTTTGGGACACGAGGTATGGGCATTGACAACACTGATGAGCAGAATGGCTTGGACGTAATGCATTACAACCATCGTGACCTATATGGAATACAATGTTATGCAGCATAAAGGCTTCAGAACAGTATTTTATGGTGTCCGGTTAAAAGCTAAGTATTTTCATGGATCAAACACAATGAAAAGTTTTTCTTCAGGCCTTCTTCTCGATTTGTCGGAAATATCGTCTGCGACAAAACGGACTATCGGAATGAATTAAGATGAAACGGAAACTACTTGAAAATGTAACGTTCCGCTGTAGGCGGAAGTGCGTATAAAGTACGTTGGTGTACTTGGTTGGTTATATGCAAGTTGGCATATCCATGTCTCCGTGTGGATGGAGAATATAATGTATATAAAGACCAGTCGACCCCTTCAGGGTCGATCATGCTTTTCTCTGAAGGGATATGTTAGCCTTGCTGTGTCTTTGGCTTTGTACGTTAAAAAGCACTTTATATATGCAATCGCCATGTGCTCGCTCCTCTTTCAGTTCATTCAAAGCATTGTAGTCGATGTAAAGCTCTGATTCCCATTGATTCTATATCTTACACTTACTTTCAGTGGTTTACTTTGAGATCTTAATGTCAAAATTGTGAAGAACTAGAGTATCGGCATTCATGGTAAAAGTGAATGATTCATAAACGTAACGATGATGATACATTCAGGATTTCGAAATGATCTTTTATGAATAAAAACATAATTGATATAACAAAGTAATTGTAAACTGTTACATATCTGATATTCTTATAATCGTAGCGTGGAGGAAGCTGTGCATACCGACCTTTTAAATTTACAAGCCCTCACAGATAACTCACAGCAACTTTGCTGTCGATGTTTTGCACCTGCCCACCTGCCTTCTCTCGGCCTCTCCAGATTTCTGTTTTATATGTAAAGTGTCCTAATGACTGTCAAATACGCCTAACTGATTGGTTCTTTAACTTATTAAATATCTTATTTTTGAATTATACAATATATTCTGACTGGGACGCAACATTTCAACATAAATTTTGGCAGGTGCTAAATGCACCAGCCCTTTTCAATCCTATACGCTGTTATTATTTCTTGTCCCATAATTATACAACTATACCTCCAGCAGAGCTTTTGGAAAGGTGCCTTCTTACGGTTGTAAGCGGGCCGTGCACGAGAATTTCGAGTTATCTCACTAGCCGATTTATTGTATTCAGAAAGGCCATGACAATAATCTAATGTTTATTTTTCGGAAAAATATTTCTATTTATCTATTTATAAATCTGTATTTATTAATGCATTTATTTGCTCACAAATATATGTAATACACTTATCGTATAAGTCAGATACAGTTACTCGTTTTATTCTTTAAAGTGTCCTCTTAGAGTCGTAAGAAGCCGATTCGCTAAGACGAACACAAAAAAAAGTTGGTGTTCGTCCTAGCGAAACGGCTGCTTACGTCTCTAAGAGGACACTTTTGAAGAAAAACTCTTACTTGTATCTATTACATAAACTCCGGTTGTGGGCGCTCAAGTATAAAGTAGTTTCGTCTGCCAGCTGAGTAACTTTAATGAGAAAATCATGTAGTTATACCTTGTATCTGTTCGTTTGATTTGATAAAATTTCAAGAACTATAATGAATTGCAGAGCAGATGCAACATTAGTCATAAGTATATAAGATAATTACCTAGTTCCTTTCTTATATCCAGTCGTTTAGCTTTACAGGCTGTATTGAAACAAAACTTGTCTGTTATTTGCAAATATTGAATGATATATTAATATGTATATATATATTCAAATCATATCGTAAAATACGTAGACTCTGTAAAAAGCTATTCCAATAATAATCTTTAATTATTATGCTAATTCGTACTTAAGATATCCGATGTACAAATAAGCTTGCCAAACTCATTTTGTTGAGCCTTCAATTGTAATGATGTTAAATTTGGTTGCCGTGTGATCCCATGTCATGTTGGTATTAACTGCTGATTTCTTAATAGTAAATAATTGACAACTACAAAACACTTATTGCATTTTGTAGTTTTGTGAAATAGAACGATCATTAAAGCGTGTTTGTTATATATTTTTCTAAGCTATTTGTTTTATATATGCTTTCACTTTTCAGATTATGGCAGATTAATATGAAGTCTCCCGGCAACCAAAAATCACATCATTATACATAAAATACCTTAAATACCTACGTAAATACGCATTAAACAGTGGCAAAGGAAAGTATCCATTTATAATCATTGTAAAACGAACGCAAATATTTAGCTCGTTAAGCGTAAGCGAAAGTTGTTTAAAGCTGCTCAAGGCATGTATTGAGGAATTACTTTTTTAAACCTAAAGTATTTTGGAAATATTTTTAAAAAAGGCAGAACAGAATAGTAGTAATGATATTTCGTTGCAAGATTTTGCTAAACATTTTTTCAGAATTAAGTATTGATATATTAAACTGAAAACGGTGAAGCTGAAGATTTTGTCAGAAATAACACTTTCACAAGTACAAGCGACAGTTTCGAATCGTTTAATATTAGATGAAGACATAACAGTCGATGAAATAAAAGGTGCTGTTAGCCGCAACAATTCTTGTTGACCAGATGCCTTGTTAAAAGAATATTTTATTGAATGTATAGACATTTTAGGTTTGCGTTTGTCTGATAAGTTTAATGCATTTTAAAAACAGAGGTATTTCAAGAGAAAGCTGCACTAAAGATATTTGGTATGCATTTACTTAAAAAGGGAGCTAAAATGGTGTAAATAGTTAAAGAGGCATTACCCCAGTTAAACGTATGATAACACTGTTGACGGCGATACTTACCAAAATAATAATATATTTCTGTGATGAAGCAAACGTTGTGTCAGATGCCCAATATTGTTTTAGAAAGGGTAGATCAACAATGATCGGTTTGTTATATAAATAAACGTCTGTATTTGGTATTTGTAGATTTTAAAAAGACTTTTGATTGCATTTACAGAAAGGCTTTATGGTTAAAGATGTATAAAACTGGTATTAAAATTAAGGTTATACGTCTTGTAAGAGATCTGTATGAAAAAGTTAAATCAGCTGTTCAAGTGTTAAACAATTACTCTTTTTATTCGAATATGTCATAGGCTTGAGGCAGGGTGAAACAATGTCTCCTGTTTTGTTGTCTTTATTTTTAGATGGTTTGGCACTATTTTTACAAACATATATGTATGAACAATATCTAGTCTATCTATTTTAACGAAACTTTCTAAGTGGAATTCGAAAATCATAACTAGATAACCAGTTACTGCTAGAAGCCAGAAATACGTTTTTAGATATTAAAGTGGTAACATGAATATTATCTAGTTAACCAGTTATTGTGTTTCTTATGAAGTGGAGTTCGCAAACCATAACTAGATAACATGTTAGAATTGTACAGCATGAAAAGGTAACAGGTGGCAGTGCACGGCACTTTCAAGCCTGTTTTAGTATAATTTTATTTATCTTAACGAAAACCGAAAATTAATTGCTTAACACGAAACAATTCGCGAACTTTATCAGATTATCTTACAGCAGTCATATGCCACCATAATAGGATTATCCATATATATTATTACCAGAATTTTATCTCGTCTGTCTTTTTTACGACTTTTTACGAATATAACATTTTAAATGAATTTTGTTTTATAAATATTTCGGAAATTCGTCACAAATACGATCAATTTTATAAAGATGTGATTTTCTGTCACTTACCAACTACCTCCCCTGATTTGTAAATGGTTGGGGTTTTTTTCAGTTTTTCTTTAACTTAATCAAAAATAATAATATGTATTGATTTTGAATAAGAGTGTCACTTTAAAGCTGTTATGATGTTAAACACAGAATGTAATGAATACGTGTTTGAGGATGCATTAATTCATCAAATGTATTTCTAACAAAGTCAACATTAGAATATAGTGTCTAACATTCATTTTTCCATGCCTCTAAAGGTATAATAATATTATTATAATTGCGTTGCTCATTTTGTCATTCATGTTCGTTGGATATGAGTTTTTTTAATAGTTTTCAGATCTGATTAAAACCCATCGAACAGATGGTATTAATGTATATACGCTGTCACTAATCAATTACGTAGGCAGAAGATGCAAGCATGTGATGTTGGTATCTATTGACGAACATGCTGGGTGTAGTCGGCAATATTTGCAACTTATAGAAGACAATTAGAAAACGGAATTCACAGCAGTTAAATAAAAGCAATAATTTTGAATAATTTCGATCTATATTAGTTATATGTTCAAATGACTATTTCGATATATAACTTAATTGTTACATTGATGACAGGTATATATGATTATATATATAAATTCAACATGTTCCTGTTAGATATGTAATTGTCTTAGTTTGAGTTAAAGAATAAGGAGAAAATAAGTTTCTTAGTTAAATGTAACGAACGCTAGGTAGCGCTGTGTGTCAGCTAAGAGAAATGTAGTATTGGTCAGTGAATTGGTCATTCAGCTTGGACAGTCGGACTGGCAAGACTTGGCTAATTAAAAAGTTGGGCATTTTTATGGACCTTGTGTGGATATTGATCATGTTCGATTGCCTATATGTATAGGATATATATTACAAATTTGAACAAGTTGTATATATATATGTCAAATGTTTATGTATATGGCAATGCTATAATTGGATTATATGAAGTATCTGTTGTGTTATATTTCTGAAATGTATTTACATATTTTACAAATTAATATGTGTAAACTTTTGCAAATAAATGTATATTATGTATTATGATATGCAATCAGTTGACTGTTCAGGTGTTAACTCAAATACAGTAAATGTATTTCTTTGATTGCTGTTCGTTTTTATTTATTAACAAGAGCTGTCACAGTATGTGACGAATGCCCCCGAATGTGACATTGACCTATGAACAAGGTCAGTACATGAAAAGTTGATCTTGCCTTTACGTGTCAAATACATATGGCAAGTTATTTTAAATTGCCTTTGAAAAATACCAACCATACTTGACAACCTACACTGTTATGTCCTTATATTCAGCATTCCATTGTGAATAAACACTAAGAGTATCTTTCACCTTAGAGGTAGGGACATGGGTCTTGTAAGCGACACGTAGTCTTGGTATGTCAAACACATGTGGCAAGTTATTTTAAAATCTGTCTATACAAGGGAAAGTTACAGCCCGGACACGACAACCTATACTCTATGTCCTTATATGCAGCACTCCATTGTGAATAAACACTAAGTGTGACCTTGACCTTAGAGGTAGGGACACGGGTCTTGCACGCGACACGTCGTCTTATGGTATGTGGAACACATGTGGCAAGTTATTTTAAAATCTGTCCTTACAAGGGAAAGTTACAGCCCGGACACGAGTTATTGGACACACGGACGGACGGACGGTGCGATTTTAATATGTCCACCTTCGGGGGCATAAAAACAGTTATCACTTTTATTCAAAGCTAATCATAAGTCTAGAGGCATACACCAGGGTCATGTGGTCAAATTGAAATCAGTGAGAGACGTTATACGTCAGGAATGTAAGATTACAATGTAAAGCCCAACTTAAAAAGAGAACCGCAAATAAGCACCGATGACATGGCATTGACCTTAACATCACCGTGGTCTTTAACTTGTCATGATCAATCTTCTCGAGATATTTGAGGACCCTTCATGGGTCATGGCTCTTTTCATAGAAGAAATATTGATGACTAAAAGTTATGTTCAGTGACCTTGATGTATGACATTTTGACCCAAAATTTATGGGGGTCAATGTGGGTCTAATTGTCATAACTAACATTCTCATGAATTTGAAAGACCCTTGGCTCATTTGACTTTCAGGTTATTATTCCAAAGACATTCAATTTTTAACATCACTGTGTCCTTGACTTTTGATCCCAAAATATATTGGTTTCATCTTCTTGCCATGACCATCTTTTGTGAAAATTGACGAACCTGGACGGTACCCATTTTGTTGCTAAAGGTCAGTGCGACTTTGACCTTTGACCATTGGGGCGACTACTTGTGATCAGCCTTTTTGTTATATCTGAGAACCATTCACACATTATTGATCAACATGAGGGACAGCGCGCTCGACTATACGCCACTTAAAAATGAACACAATAATGATATAATATGTGCCTGTCAAAAGCAATAACAAAAAAATTGAATTAAAATGTAAACAAAAAACGCCACTTTGCGCCGAAACCAGATTTTGTATGATTGACAGAAGAACTTAACCCTCGTTATGAGTTTCAGCTTCATCTTGTTTTTCTATTTTTAGGAACAGTGACCTTGACCTTGATCCTAAGGATCACAAAGGCCATCCCAAGAAAGTCCTCCATAAAGTTTGATCACAATATGTCAACCTTAACTTAAGTTATTCAGTACCAAACGGTTATCGATCTTAAGTAACAGTGACATTGACCTTGACCCTAGGGGCCTGAAACGCAGTCCCGTGAAAAGGTCTCCACAAACACTTTCTATATACCAAGTTTGGTCGCAATATGTCAACCCTAACTGAAGTAATTCTGAACCAACAGCTTTTCTGTTTTTAGTAACAGTGACAATGACCCTAGGGTCTCCAAACAGAATCCCATACGCCTCCATAAACTCTTCCTATATACCAAGTCTGGTCACTATATGTCAACCCTGACTAAAATTATTCGACACCATAGGTTAGTTTGATGCCGCCCTCCAGCCTGACCAATGATGTATGCCATTTTAATAACCAGGCTTCACTTTGAACACCATGAAAAACCTGGTTAAAAATATCAAATATCTGTGCAATGCTGTTTTATTTGGACGTGAAAATGGGAGCCAAGTTTCAAAACAGTGAAAGTTGCCAACAAACTTTAACCAAACTTTTTAGTCAATCAAGGGCAATAATTTATATTTAGGGTAATACAGAGTTATGTAGTCAACTTGTTTGATGTCCACAAACAACTGTTTGAAGTATTAAGTCAATTGAATGAAGGGTACAGAAGTAATGAGAGAAAATACCAACTTGCCCTAAATATTTAACCTGTCAGACACAGTTGCCCTAAAACATTAACCTTAGTCAATCAGGGGCCATACATTTTATTTAGGATAATATGGAGTTATGTAACCTGATTGTGCAGACGCTGAGGCCAGGGCCAGCAGTATAGCCTTCTTATTGTTTGAATATCCAAGCTAACAATAATAATAATAATAACATCTTTATTTTCAGATGGTTACATGTCATAAGTATTATAAAAATACATCTTTAGACATATTCAATACAATACAAATCTTAATAACAATGTGACCATCTTTATACAACAAACAACATAAATAGTCAACCAATGAAGACAATGAATATATACCTGTTATCAGATACATATTAATCTTTTTTAACCTCAAGTTAGTCTATCAATATAATTTTATGAAATATATATCAAAATTGGCTTTGTTTTGATCACTTTTGCAACATTTAATCATGCCGGCAGACATTTTGTTATGTCATAAACTATTTCACTTATAAAAGTTAACAACAATTTCATCAATCTCAGTGTTCACAACAACAAAAATCTTAATTATTACCCCAATATCTTATTATCTTATTCATGTCAGGAAATAACTTTATCTACTTAAATATTTCTTCATAGTTTTAAAAACATATTTTAAAATCATACAATAAATTAACAATAAAAAACAAATGCATGTTTTACAATTAAAACCAAACTGCTAAATCTATATTTCCTATTTTGACAAGAAATAAACAATTTAACAAGAGCTGTCACAGTATGTGACGAATGCCCCCGAATGTGACATTGACCTACGAACAAGGTCAGTACATGAAAAGTTGATCTTGCCTTTATGTGTCAAATACATATGGCAAGTTATTTTAAATTTCCTCTGAACATAAAAAAATACCACCCATACTTGACAACCTACACTGTTATGTCCTTATATTCAGAATTCCCTTGTGAATAAACACTTAGTGTATCTTTCACCTTAGAGGTAGGGACATGGGTCTTGCACTGGACACGTCGTCTTCGTATGTGGAACACATGTAGCAAGTTATTTTAAAATCTGTCCTTACAAGGGAAAGTTACAGCACGGACACGACAACCTATACCCTATGTCCTTGTATGCAGCACTCCATTGTGAATAAACACTATGTGTGACCTTGACCTTTGAGGCAGGGACACGGGTCTTGCACACGACACGTCGTCTTGGTATGTGGAACACATGTGGCAAGTTATTTTAAAATCTGTCCATACAAGAGAAAGTTACAGCCCGGACACGACAACCTATACTCTATGTCCTTATATGCAGCACTCCATTGTGAATAAACACTAAGTGTGACCTTGACCTTTGAGGTAGGGACACGGGTCTTGCACGCGACACGTCGTCTTGGTATGTGGAACACATGTGGCAAGTTATTTTAAAATCTGTCCATACAAGGGAAAGTTACAGCACAGACACGACAACCTATACTCTATGTCCTTATATGCAGCACTCCATTGTGAATAAACACTATGTGTGACCTTGACCTTTGAGGTAGGGACACGGGTCTTGCACGCGACACGTCGTCTTGGTATGTGGAACACATGTGGCAAGTTATTTTAAAATCTGTCCATACAAGAGAAAGTTACAGCCCGGACACGACAACCTATACTCTAAGTCCTTATATGCAGCACTCCATTGTGAATAAACACTATGTGTGACCTTGACCTTTGAGGCAGGGACACGGGTCTTGCACACGACACGTCGTCTTGGTATGTGGAACACATGTGGCAAGTTATTTTAAAATCTGTCCATACAAGAGAAAGTTACAGCCCGGACACGACAACCTATACTCTATGTCCTTATATGCAGCACTCCATTGTGAATAAACACTAAGTGTGACCTTGACCTTTGAGGTAGGGACACGGGTCTTGCACGCGACACGTCATCTTGGTATGTGGAACACATGTGGCAAGTTATTTTAAAATCTGTCCATACAAGAGAAAGTTACAGCCCGGACACGACAACCTATACTCTATGTCCTTATATGCAGCACTCCATTGTGAATAAACACTAAGTGTGACCTTGACCTTTGAGGTAGGGACACGGGTCTTGCACGCGACACGTCGTCTTGGTATGTGGAACACATGTGGCAAGTTATTTTAAAATCTCTCCATACAAGAGAAAGTTACAGCCCGGACACGACAACCTATACTCTAAGTCCTTATATGCAGCACTCCATTGTGAATAAACACTAAGTGTGACCTTGACCTTTGAGGTAGGGACACGGGTTTTGCACGCGACACGTCATCTTGGTATATGGAACACATGTGGCAAGTTATTTTAAAATCTGTCCATACAAGGGAAAGTTACAGCCCGGACACGACAACCTATACTCTATGTCCTTATATGCAGCACTCCATTGTAAATAAACACTAAGTGTGACCTTGACCTTTGAGGTAGGGACACGGGTCTTGCACGCGACACATCTTCTTGGTATGTGGAACACATGTGGCAAGTTATTTTAAAATCTGTCCATACAAGAGAAAGTTACAGCCCGGACACGACAACCTATACTCTATGTCCTTATATGCAGCACTCCATTGTGAATAAACACTATGTGTGACCTTGACCTTTGAGGTAGGGACACGGGTCTTGCACGCGACACGTCGTCTTGGTATGTGGAACACATGTGGCAAGTTATTTTAAAATCTGTCCATACAAGAGAAAGTTACAGCCCGGACACGACAACCTATACTCTAAGTCCTTATATGCAGCACTCCATTGTGAATAAACACTATGTGTGACCTTGACCTTTGAGGCAGGGACACGGGTCTTGCACACGACACGTCGTCTTGGTATGTGGAACACATGTGGCAAGTTATTTTAAAATCTGTCCATACAAGAGAAAGTTACAGCCCGGACACGACAACCTATACTCTATGTCCTTATATGCAGCACTCCATTGTGAATAAACACTAAGTGTGACCTTGACCTTTGAGGTAGGGACACGGGTCTTGCACGCGACACGTCATCTTGGTATGTGGAACACATGTGGCAAGTTATTTTAAAATCTGTCCATACAAGAGAAAGTTACAGCCCGGACACGACAACCTATACTCTATGTCCTTATATGCAGCACTCCATTGTGAATAAACACTAAGTGTGACCTTGACCTTTGAGGTAGGGACACGGGTCTTGCACGCGACACGTCGTCTTGGTATGTGGAACACATGTGGCAAGTTATTTTAAAATCTCTCCATACAAGAGAAAGTTACAGCCCGGACACGACAACCTATACTCTAAGTCCTTATATGCAGCACTCCATTGTGAATAAACACTAAGTGTGACCTTGACCTTTGAGGTAGGGACACGGGTTTTGCACGCGACACGTCATCTTGGTATATGGAACACATGTGGCAAGTTATTTTAAAATCTGTCCATACAAGGGAAAGTTACAGCCCGGACACGACAACCTATACTCTATGTCCTTATATGCAGCACTCCATTGTAAATAAACACTAAGTGTGACCTTGACCTTTGAGGTAGGGACACGGGTCTTGCACGCGACACATCTTCTTGGTATGTGGAACACATGTGGCAAGTTATTTTGAAATCTGTCCATACAAGGGAAAGTTACAGCCCGGACACGACAACCTATACTCTATGTCCTTATATGCAGCACTCCATTGTGAATAAACACTAAGTGTGACCTTGACCTTTGAGGTAGGGACACCGGTCTTGCACGCGACACGTCATCTTGGTATGTGGAACACATGTGGCAAGTTATTTTGAAATCTGTCCATACAAGAGAAAGTAACAGCCCGGACACGACAACCTATACTCTATGTCCTTATATGCAGCACTCCATTGTGAATAAACACTAAGTGTGACCTTGACCTTTGAGGTAGGGACACGGGTCTTGCACGCGACACGTCGTCTTTGTATGTGGTACACATGTGGCAAGTTATTTTAAAATCTGTCCATACAAGGGAAAGTTACAGAGCCAGACGGACGGACGGACGGACGGTGCGATTTTAATATGCCCACCTTCGGGGGCATAAAAATGCAAAAATTTATCACTGAATTAAATATTATAGAAATAGCAATAACAGAGTATAATATAGAACAAGAGCCGTCGTAAGACAGCGGGCTCGACTACGCCGCTTTGACTTAGAATTGAACACAATAACGATGTAATATTTCCAAGTTTGGTCTCTTTATGTCAAACCTAACTAAAATTATTCGATACATAAGGTGACTTTGATGCTGCCCTCCCACCAGCCTGCCCGAAAAATGATGCAAGTCATTCAAATAACTTGATTTCCCATTATGAAAATGTGGTTAAGAATATACAAGTATGCCTTTCAAAAGAAATAAAAAAAAAAATAAAAAAATTTAAGGGCCATAATTTGTATTTAGGGTTAAAATGGAGTTATGTTCCTTGTTGTAAGATGGTCGTAAATAATTTTGAATTTTATTAAGTGCATTGAATGAACGGTATAGAAGTTTTTTTTATTAAAATCCCAACTTGCCCTTAACTTTTACTTGCCTAAAACTTTAACCTAAGTCAATCAGGGGCCATGACTTGTATTAAGGATATGGAGTTATGAAACCTCATTGGGTGATGGTCCTGAACAATTGTGTGAAGTATTATTAAAGTCAATTGAATGAAGGGTATAGAAGTTATTAATAAATATTCCAACCTGCCCTCAAACTTTAACCTAATTTCCATATTCAATCAGGGGCCATAATTTGTATAAAAGATAATATGGAGTTATCTAACCTCATTATGTGATGGCTCTGAACAACTGTGTGAAGTATTAAGTCAATTGAATGAATGGTATTGGAGTTTTAAGTGAAAATCTCAACTTGCCCTAAAACTTTAACCGGACGCCGACGCCAAGCGAGTAGTATAGTCAACCTATTCTTCAAATAGTCGAGCTAATAATGAGCCCCTTGATATATAAGACAATGATTGAGAGCACTTTAAGGTATCTGACCCACAAATAAGCTAGTTTTGTGATAGTTCCGTTAAAAATAAAGCTAAATGTTGATGCCTGTCCATACATAGAGTGTGACAACACCTCCCCCCACCCCCCTTATCATCAAGAGACATTACCGAGCCCGCCAAGGCTCCACCTGCCACTACCATGTATAGGTCTTGTTTTATTATATATCACTAAAAAGGATACACACTAGCTGTTAGTTGTAGATATTCAGCAAACCATGCCATTTTCTGTGACATTGTTAAAATTGAGTCCCAGCCCTGTATGCAATGACGTTTGGTTTGGGCATGTCAGTGGGCCCATGTTTTAAAACAGTGAAAAAAATCGCACTTGACATGATGTTCATATATTTAATGTTTGAAGCAGTGAAAAATCTTTTTTATTTCACTGATAAATCTCTATAAATCACTGCAGCATGTATAAACAATGATATAGCCACTACATCAAGGATCAAGGAACTAGCGTTAATGTTGGAAATGTTGAAATCTCTGAAGATAATATATATATATATATATATATACCAACAGAGTAGTTCATGTAATTAATAACAAATACATATCTCCAGAAATCAGAATATTAATCAAATATCAGTTTCAGAACACCAGGAATTTCAACATCATAACAGTTATCATATGATTCATAATCCTTTTTGACAGAAGTCCTTTCATGATCACATCCATCAATTGAAGCAAAATTTGGGTTTTTAACCGAACAATGTTTATCTTTTGAAAGTGTAAACCTACTTGAGGACAAATGTTCAGTCCTTATTGATGAATCTTTATCAACATCAGAATAGGATGCCGCAAACTCCTGTTGCTGAATTCCTGAAACCAAATGGCCGGCCTGGTCTCCTATTAAATAAATGCTACAAGGCACATTTTCATTTTGAGGTTTGCAATGATCACCAACATCATCTTCATCACAGTGATTATTTTTTTCTTGGGATTTGCTGTTGTCAGCATCACTGCTTTTAGCCGGCTTTTGACAGGATGTAGACTTCCAGCTTCTGTGATTAGCCATAACTTGATGACTTTTAGTATCCCAATGACTCCTGCAGTTAGAATGAACAGTTCCATTCCTATAATGTACAGGTTTTTCTCCATGATTACAATGAGTATCACAAATTTGTTGGGAACATCTTCCTAAGAAGACCCCATTGTCTGAACAACCATCCTCTCCTATGTATCAAGAATTCCCATTAACACCAAACTGTGCCAGCAAACCATCTACATCCTTATTATCACATAACTGGTAGAGCTCAGTCTGTCCCATCAAGGATATGGCCATTCTCAATGTGCTCCAGATATTCTGTGACATCACACTCTGTGGGTCCTTCATTCCGTGGGGGTCCTTCATCCCATGCGATTGTTTTTGCATATTTAAGGCTGTTAAGAAATGTTCAACTGCTTCTCTGAAAGACAAAAATAGTACTTATAATTGGTGTTAAATTGAACAGCTAGATAAAGAACAGCTTTATGTTCTTCAGTTATCTTTACACAAGACAGCATGGAAACCTAATACATAAATGTGTGTGTTGAAAAGTGTGATTCATTGAATAGTAACATTCTGAGGAAGCAAAACATTTAGCTTAATATATGATTGCTTTCCAGATGATTGAATGTTATAATATTTTTTAAAATTACAAGATCATTTTGCAATGGTTTTCTCTTTGAAAAATTAACATGGTCTAACATTTAATTTTTATTAAACCTTTTGCCCTGACAAATTTTACTAGATAAAAGCTTAAGCCTACCTGTGAGCGCCAAGGTTGATGCAGGCGATACCCAGGTTGTACCGAGAGCGTATGAAGCCCGGGGAGAGTTGCAGGGCATTGTGGTAGGCATCTACAGCTTCCTCACTGCGACTACCATTGGCCAGGGTAGCTCCAAGCTTATTCCACAGCAGGGCATCCTGGGTGTAAGAATGTATAAGTAGAATATCGCCTAAGTGTATTTAGGCTTTTCCACACTGCCACAGTTATGATGTCATATATAAATTCACTATAATAGTCACAGCCTATTTTGGACTTTTTTTGAAATTTCTACAGTGCCATTATGATAGTTTCATGTTATGAGAATCAATTATAATAGATAAATCTATGGCACATAGGAACATAAAAAGAGCGTCATGGAGCAAATATCAACACTTGTCTGTTTATTTCAGTCAAAAAAGGGGCATAACTCGACAATTATCGAAGCAAGAACTTAAAAGCCTTGTTCTACATCTGTGATTTGTCTCTCACAACATGTGTGCCAAGTTTTATTTTTATTACTTCCCTAGACCTCTTAAGCTAAAAAAAAATAAGTGTTAACTAAACTCAATACTTGATTACCTTCGGCCTGACTTGTAGTGCAGCAGAGAAGCAGTCAACAGCTTTGTCATACTCTCCGCTGAGGTTAAACAACACTCCCAGACCACTCTGTATATCAGCATCAATCTCGCCAGCTGGGGATCCACGTGCTGCTGCGATATACAGATCCTGTATCTCCTTGTGCTCACCACTGCAGAACACATTCATACAACAGTATAATAGTGGACAATCCTTTAAATAGTGTTGACTTTTCAAGATTCATTATTCTTGCTCTGTACAAAAGTTCACATTTTCATCTATAAATGTTCAAAGTTATTAATGATTCCTTTTAAAAGATTTCAAAGTAATGGGCTAGATAAAGCTGGTTCTTTAAGAAAGTGAACATGAGTGCCCAGATTAAACATTCTTGCAAAGTGCAAAACTACACATCAACATCTATCAAAGTTCAAAGTTTCTGATCCAGACATAACTTGCAGAATAAGAACACTGACAAAAACAGTATGTCTATAAATTTATAATAAAATTAGGAATATTTGTTTAAGTTAACACTTTTAATGCGTTTGGCTTACTGATGGTGACAACATAACGAGGCATTAGGAAAACTAAATCTATAAGGCAGGGGCAGAAGGTTTAACTTGATTACTTACAAACTGACTGTATACCTATCGCTTATTGGTATATTTTGGTGTTTTTTAGGGGAAATAGAAATTACTACTAATTCCTTTAATCAGTAATGGCCAATCACAAACCTTGACACATAAGATGAGACTTTAGGGTGTCTCTCAACTGGTTCTGGAACGAGGTGTGCGTATTTTTCATTGTTTTTGAGCCACAGTCTGAGAGTATGACAGGCATGGGATGCCAGGGACTCATTTGTATAGCTTACAGATAGGCCCATCAGTGCCATCAGATTGCCTGGATTGAGATCTATACATCTGAAAGGTAATATAAGTAGATGAACCATGTAATCAAACAAGATCGTAAGACAGCGCTCTCGACTACGCCGCTTTGACTTAGAATACAATAACGATGTAATAATACCAAGTTTGGTCTCTTTATGTCAAACCTAACTAAAATTATTTGATACATAAGGCCAAAAAAAATTATTTTTTTTGTTTTGGGTAACTTTTTATTTTAGGTAGGGTAGGAAGCGATTTTTTTTTTTTTTTTTTTAAATCTGTCGTAAGTTCAGAGTGTTTCCTTGCACATGGCAGTCTTTCCTACATTGCCTGACTTTGTTTTATCATATAAACAATAATTCTGATCGTCCAATTCGCATTTATCCGCCCTTCATAACTCTCTATTCGCTAACGAATATTTTTTTGCTCAGAAACGGAAAAAAATAGTTAGGGTCGGCGCATTTTTATAGGTAGGGTTGGGTTACCCGAAACAGACATATTTTTTTTTTAGGCCTAAGGTGACTTTGATGCTGCCCTCCCACCAGCCCGCCCAAACAATGACGCAAGTCATTCAAAAACCTTGATTTCCCATTATGAAAATGTGGTTAAGAATATACAAATATGCCCTTCAAAGGAAAAAAATAAAAATTAAAAAGGGCCATAACTTGTATTTAGGCTTAAAACGTAGTTATGTTTCTTGTTGTAAGAAGGTCGTAAATAATTTTGAATTTTATTAAGTATATAATGAACGGTATAGAAGTTTTTTTTTTATTAAAATCCCAACTTGCCCTTAACTTTTACTAGCCTAAAACTTTAACCTAAGTCAATCAGGGGGCATAACTTGTATTAAGGATATGGAGTTATGTAATCTCATTGGGTGATGGTCCTGAACAATTGTGTGAAGTATTAAGTCAATTGAATGAAGGGGATAGAAGTTATTAAACAATATCCCAACCTGCCCTAAAACTTTAACCTAAGTTCCATAGTCAATCAGGGGCCATAATTTGTATAAAAGATAATATGGAGTTATCTAACCTCATTATGTGATGGCTCTGAACATCTGTATGAAGTATTAAGTCAATTGAATGAATAGTATTGGAGTTTTAAGTGAAAATCCCAACTTGCCCTAAAACTTTAACATGCCCTAAAACTTTAACCTAAGTCAATCAGGGGCCATAACTTGTATTAAGGATAATATGGAGTTATGTAACCTCATTGTGGGATGGTCCTGAACAACTGTGTGAAGTATTAAGTCAATTGAACAAAGGATATAGAAGTTATTAGTAAATATTCCAACGTGCCCTAAAACTTTAACCCAAGTTCCATAGTCAATTAGGGGCCATAATCTGTGTAAAGAATAATATGGAGTTATCTAACCTCATCATGTGATGGCCCTGAACAACTGTGTGAATTATTAAGTCAATTGAATGTAGGGTATTGGACTTATAAGTGAAAATCCCAACTTGCCCTAAAACTTGAACCGGACGCCGACGCTGGGGCGAGTAGTATAGTCCACCTATTCTTCGAATAGTCGAGCTCACAAGTAGTATATGGAGCAAACAAGAGAGCCATGGAGCTAACAAGAGAGCCACTTAAGAATCACTTATTGGTAAAGGGGAGAATCACTTACCTGTTGAGGGCAGAATCACTTACTTGTTAAGGGTAGAATCACTTACTTGTTGAGGACAGAATCACTTACCTGTTGAGGGCAGAATCACTTACCTGTTAAGGGTAGAATCACTTACTTGTTGAGGGTAGAATCACTTACTTGTTGAGTGTAGAATCACTTACCTGTTAAGGGTAGAATCACTTACTTGTTGAGGGTAGAATCACTTACTTGTTGAGTGTAGAATCACTTACCTGTTAAGGGTAGAATCACTTACTTGTCGAGGGTAGAATCACTTACCTGTTAAGGGCAGAATCACTTACTTGTTGAGGGCAGAACCACTTACTTGTTAAGGGTAGAATCACTTACTTGTTGAGTGTAGAATCACTTACCTGTTGAGGGCAGAATCACTTACTTGTTGAGGGCAGAATCACTTACTTGTTGAGGGCAGAATCACTTACTTGTTGAGGGTAGAATCACTTACTTGTTGAGGGTAGAATCACTTACTTGTTAAGGGCAGAACCACTTACTTGTCGAGGGCAGAATCACTTACTTGTTGAGGGTAGAATCACTTACTTGTTGAGGGCAGAATCACTTACTTGTTGAGGGCAGAATCACTTACCTGTTGAGGGCAGAATCACTTACCTGTTGAGGGCAGTATCACTTACTTGTTGAGGGTAGAATCACTTACTTGTTGAGGGCAGAATCACTTACTTGTTGAGGGTAGAATCACTTACTTGTTGAGGGTAGAATCACTTACTTGTTGAGGGCAGAATCACTTACTTGTTGAGGGTAGAATCACTTACTTGTTGAGGGCAGAATCACTTACTTGTTGAGGGTAGAATCACTTACTTGTTGAGGGTAGAATCACTTACTTGTTGAGGGTAGAATCACTTACTTGTTGAGGGCAGAATCACTTACTTGTTGAGGGCAGAATCACTTACTTGTTGAGGGCAGTATCACTTACTTGTTGAGGGTAGAATCACTTACTTGTTGAGGGTAGAATCACTTACTTGTTGAGGGCAGTATCACTTACTTGTTAAGGGCAGAATCACTTACTTGTTAAGGGTAGATCACTTACTTGTTGAGGGCAGTATCACTTACTTGTTGAGGGCAGTATCACTTACTTGTTAAGGGCAGAATCACTTACTTGTTAAGGGTAGATCACTTACTTGTTGAGGGCAGTATCACTTACTTGTTGAGGGCAGTATCACTTACTTGTTGAGGGCAGAATCACTTACTTGTTGAGGGCAGTATCACTTACTTGTTGAGGGTAGTATCACTTACTTGTTAAGGGTAGATCACTTACTTGTTGAGGGCAGAATCACTTACTTGTTGAGGGCAGAATCACTTACTTGTTGAGGGTAGAATCACTTACTTGTTGCGGGCAGAATCACTTACTTGTTGAGGGCAGAATCACTTACTTGTTGAGGGTAGAATCACTTACTTGTTGAGGGCAGAATCACTTACTTGTTGAGGGCAGAATCACTTACTTGTTGAGGGCAGAATCACTTACTTGTTGAGGGCAGAATCACTTACCTGTTGAGGGCAGTATCACTTACTTGTTGAGGGTAGAATCACTTACTTGTTGAGGGCAGAATCACTTACTTGTTGAGGGTAGAACCACTTACTTGTTGAGGGCAGAATCACTTACTTGTTGAGGGTAGAATCACTTACTTGTTGAGGGCAGAATCACTTACTTGTTGAGGGCAGAATCACTTACCTGTTGAGGGCAGTATCACTTACTTGTTGAGGGCAGAATCACTTACTTGTTGAGGGCAGAATCACTTACCTGTTGAGGGCAGTATCACTTACTTGTTGAGGGCAGTATCACTAACTTGTTAAGGGCAGAATCACTTACTTGTTGAGGGTAGAATCACTTACTTGTTGAGGGCAGTATCACTTACTTGTTGAGGGCAGTATCACTTACTTGTTGAGGGCAGTATCACTTACTTGTTGAGGGCAGTATCACTAACTTGTTAAGGGCAGAACCACTTACTTGTTGAGGGTAGAATCACTTACTTGTCGAGGGCAGTATCACTTACTTGTTGAGGGCAGTATCACTTACTTGTTGAGGGCAGTATCACTTACTTGTTGAGGGCAGTATCACTTACTTGTTAAGGGCAGAATCACTTACTTGTTGAGGGCAGTATCACTTACTTGTTGAGGGCAGTATCACTTACTTGTTGAGGGTAGAATCACTTACTTGTTGAGGGCAGTATCACTTACTTGTTGAGGGCAGAATCACTTACTTGTTGAGGGCAGAATCACTTACTTGTTGAGGGCAGAATCACTTACTTGTTGAGGGCAGAATCACTTACTTGTTGAGGGTAGAATCACTTACTTGTTAAGGGCAGAATCACTTACTTGTTAAGGGCAGAATCACTTACTTGTTGAGGGCAGAATCACTTACTTGTTGAGGGCAGAATCACTTACTTGTTGAGGGTAGAATCACTTACTTGTTGAGGGTAGAATCACTTACTTGTTGAGGGCAGAATCACTTACTTGTTGAGGGCAGAATCACTTACTTGTTGAGGGCAGAATCACTTACTTGTTGAGGGTAGAATCACTTACTTGTTAAGGGCAGAATCACTTACTTGTTAAGGGCAGAATCACTTACTTGTTGAGGGTAGAATCACTTACTTGTTGAGGGCAGAATCACTTACTTGTTGAGGGCAGAACCACTTACTTGTTGAGGGCAGTATCACTTACTTGTTGAGGGTAGAATCACTTACTTGTTGAGGGCAGAATCACTTACTTGTTGAGGGCAGAATCACTTACTTGTTGAGGGCAGAATCACTTACTTGTTGAGGGCAGTATCACTTACTTGTTGAGGGCAGTATCACTTACTTGTTAAGGGCAGAATCACTTACCTGTTGAGGGCAGAACCATTAACTTGTTAAGGGCAGTATCACTAACTTGTTAAGGGCAGAATCACTTACTTGTTGAGGGCAGAATCACTTACTTGTTGAGGGCAGAATCACTTACTTGTTGAGGGTAGAATCACTTACTTGTTGAGGGCAGTATCACTTACTTGTTGAGGGTAGAATCACTTACTTGTTGAGGGCAGTATCACTTACTTGTTGAGGGCAGTATCACTTACTTGTTAAGGGCAGAATCACTTACTTGTTGAGGGTAGAATCACTTACTTGTTGAGGGCAGTATCACTTACTTGTTGAGGGCAGAATCACTTACTTGTTGAGGGCAGTATCACTTACTTGTTGAGGGCAGTATCACTTACTTGTTAAGGGCAGAATCACTTACTTGTTGAGGGCAGTATCACTAACTTGTTAAGGGCAGAATCACTTACTTGTTGAGGGCAGAATCACTTACTTGTCGAGGGCAGTATCACTTACTTGTTGAGGGCAGAATCACTAACTTGTTGAGGGCAGTATCACTTACTTGTTAAGGGCAGAATCACTTACTTGTTGAGGGTAGAATCACTTACTTGATAAGGGCAGAATCACTTACCTGTTAAGGGCAGAATCACTTACTTGTTAAGGGCAGAATCACTTACCTGTCGAGTGTAGAATCACTTACTTGTTGAGGGTAGAATCACTTACTTGTTGCGGGCAGAATCACTTACTTGTTGAGGGCAGAATCACTTACTTGTTGAGGGTAGAATCACTTACTTGTTGAGGGCAGAATCACTTACTTGTTGAGGGCAGAATCACTTACTTGTTGAGGGCAGAACCACTTACTTGTTGAGGGCAGTATCACTTACTTGTTGAGGGCAGAATCACTTACTTGTTGAGGGCAGAATCACTTTCTTGTTGAGGGCAGAATCACTAACTTGTTAAGGGCAGAACCACTTACTTGTCGAGGGCAGAATCACTTACTTGTTGAGGGTAGAATCACTTACTTGTTGAGGGCAGAATCACTTACTTGTTGAGGGCAGAATCACTTACTTGTTGAGGGCAGAATCACTTACCTGTCGAGTGTAGAATCACTTACTTGTTGAGGGTAGAATCACTTACTTGTTGCGGGCAGAATCACTTACTTGTTGAGGGCAGAATCACTTTCTTGTTGAGGGCAGAATCACTTACTTGTTGAGGGCAGAACCACTTACTTGTTGAGGGCAGAATCACTTACTTGTTGAGGGCAGAATCACTTACTTGTTGAGGGCAGTATCACTTACTTGTTGAGGGCAGAATCACTTACTTGTTGAGGGCAGAATCACTTTCTTGTTGAGGGCAGAATCACTAACTTGTTAAGGGCAGAACCACTTACTTGTCGAGGGCAGAATCACTTACTTGTTGAGGGTAGAATCACTTACTTGTTGAGGGCAGAATCACTTACTTGTTGAGGGCAGAATCACTTACTTGTTGAGGGCAGAATCACTTACTTGTTGAGGGTAGAATCACTTACTTGTTGAGGGCAGAATCACTTACTTGTTGAGGGCAGAATCACTTACTTGTTGAGGGTAGAATCACTTACCTGTTAAGGGCAGAATCACTTACTTGTTGAGGGCAGAATCACTTACTTGTTGAGGGCAGAACCACTAACTTGTTGAGGGCAGAATCACTTACTTGTTGAGGGTAGAATCACTTACTTGTTGAGGGCAGAATCACTTACTTGTTGAGGGCAGAATCACTTACTTGTTGAGGGCAGAACCACTTACTTGTTGAGGGCAGAATCACTTACTTGTTGAGGGCAGAATCACTTACTTGTTGAGGGTAGAATCACTTACTTGTTGAGGGTAGAATCACTAACTTGTTGAGGGCAGAATCACTTACCTGTTGAGGGCAGAATCACTTACTTGTTGAGGGCAGAATCACTTACTTGTTGAGGGCAGAATCACTTACTTGTTGAGGGCAGAATCACTAACTTGTTAAGGGCAGAATCACTTACTTGTTAAGGGTAGATCACTTACTTGTTGAGGGTAGAATCACTTACTTGTTGAGGGTAGAATCACTTACCTGTTGAGGGCAGTATCACTTACTTGTTGAGGGTAGATCACTTACTTGTTGAGGGCAGAATCACTTACCTGTTGAGGGCAGAATCACTTACTTGTTAAGGGTAGATCACTTACTTGTTGAGGGCAGAATCACTTACCTGTTGAGGGCAGTATCACTTACTTGTTGAGGGCAGAATCACTTACCTGTTGAGGGCAGTATCACTTACTTGTTGAGGGCAGAATCACTTACTTGTTGAGGGCAGAATCACTTACCTGTTGAGGGCAGAATCACTTACTTGTTGAGGGTAGAATCACTTACTTGTTAAGGGCAGAATCACTTACTTGTTGAGGGCAGAATCACTTACTTGTTGAGGGCAGAATCACTTACTTGTTGAGGGCAGTATCACTTACTTGTTGAGGGTAGAATCACTTACTTGTTGAGGGCAGAATCACTTACTTGTTAAGGGCAGAATCACTTACTTGTTGAGGGCAGAATCACTTACTTGTTGAGGGCAGAATCACTTACTTGTTGAGGGCAGAATCACTTACTTGTTGAGGGTAGAATCACTTACTTGTTGAGGGCAGAATCACTTACTTGTTGAGGGCAGAATCACTTACTTGTTAAGGGTAGATCACTTACTTGTTGAGGGCAGAATCACTTACTTGTTGAGGGTAGAATCACTTACTTGTTGAGGGCAGAATCACTTACTTGTTGAGGGCAGAATCACTTACTTGTTGAGGGCAGAATCACTTACTTGTTGAGGGCAGAATCACTTACTTGTTGAGGGTAGAATCACTTACTTGTTGAGGGCAGAATCACTTACTTGTTGAGGGCAGAATCACTTACTTGTTGAGGGCAGAATCACTTACTTGTTGAGGGCAGAATCACTTACTTGTTGAGGGTAGAATCACTTACCTGTTAAGGGCAGAATCACTTACTTGTTGAGGGTAGAATCACTTACTTGTTGAGGGCAGAATCACTTACCTGTTAAGGGCAGAATCACTTACTTGTTGAGGGCAGAATCACTTACTTGTTGAGGGCAGAATCACTTACTTGTTGAGGGCAGAATCACTTACTTGTTAAGGGTAGAATCACTTACTTGTTGAGGGCAGAATCACTTACCTGTTAAGGGCAGAATCACTTACTTGTTGAGGGCAGAATCACTTACCTGTTGAGGGCAGAATCACTTACTTGTTGAGGGCAGAATCACTTACCTGTTGAGGGCAGAATCACTTACTTGTTAAGGGCAGAATCACTTACTTGTTGAGGGCAGAATCACTTACCTGTTGAGGGCAGAATCACTTACTTGTTGAGGGCAGAATCACTTACTTGTTAAGGGCAGAATCACTTACTTGTTGAGGGCAGAATCACTTACCTGTTAAGGGCAGAATCACTTACTTGTTGAGGGCAGAATCACTTACCTGTTGAGGGCAGAATCACTTACCTGTTAAGGGCAGAATCACTTACTTGTTGAGGGCAGAATCACTTACCTGTTGAGGGCAGAATCACTTACTTGTTGAGGGCAGAATCACTTACTTGTTAAGGGTAGAATCACTTACTTGTTGAGGGCAGAATCACTTACCTGTTAAGGGCAGAATCACTTACTTGTTGAGGGCAGAATCACTTACCTGTTGAGGGCAGAATCACTTACTTGTTGAGGGCAGTATCACTTACTTGTTGAGGGTAGAATCACTTACTTGTTGAGGGCAGAATCACTTACTTGTTGAGGGCAGAATCACTTACTTGTTAAGGGTAGATCACTTACTTGTTGAGGGCAGAATCACTTACTTGTTAAGGGTAGAATCACTTACTTGTTGAGGGTAGAATCACTTACTTGTTGAGGGCAGAATCACTTACCTGTTAAGGGCAGAATCACTTACTTGTTGAGGGTAGAATCACTTACTTGTTAAGGGTAGATCACTTACTTGTTGAGGGCAGAATCACTTACTTGTTGAGGGTAGAATCACTTACTTGTTGAGGGCAGAATCACTTACTTGTTAAGGGTAGATCACTTACTTGTTGAGGGCAGTATCACTTACTTGTTGAGGGCAGAATCACTTACTTGTTGAGGGTAGAATCACTTACTTGTTGAGGGCAGAATCACTTACTTGTTGAGGGCAGAATCACTTACTTGTTGAGGGTAGAATCACTTACTTGTTGAGGGCAGTATCACTTACTTGTTGAGGGCAGAATCACTTACTTGTTGAGGGTAGAATCACTTACTTGTTAAGGGCAGAATCACTTACTTGTTGAGGGTAGAATCACTTACTTGTTGAGGGCAGTATCACTTACTTGTTGAGGGCAGAATCACTTACCTGTTAAGGGCAGAATCACTTACTTGTTGAGGGCAGAAGCACTTACCTGTTGAGGGCAGAATCACTTACTTGTTGAGGGTAGAATCACTTACTTGATAAGGGCAGAATCACTTACCTGTTAAGGGCAGAATCACTTACTTGTTAAGGGCAGAATCACTTACCTGTCGAGTGTAGAATCACTTACTTGTTGAGGGTAGAATCACTTACTTGTTGCGGGCAGAATCACTTACTTGTTGAGGGCAGAACCACTTACTTGTTGAGGGCAGAATCACTTACTTGTTGAGGGCAGAATCACTAACTTGTTGAGGGCAGTATCACTTACTTGTTGAGGGCAGAATCACTTACTTGTTGAGGGCAGAATCACTAACTTGTTAAGGGCAGTATCACTTACTTGTTGAGGGCAGAATCACTTACTTGTTGAGGGCAGAATCACTTTCTTGTTGAGGGCAGAATCACTAACTTGTTAAGGGCAGAACCACTTACTTGTCGAGGGCAGAATCACTTACTTGTTGAGGGTAGAATCACTTACTTGTTGAGGGCAAAATCACTTACTTGTTGAGGGCAGAATCACTTACTTGTTGAGGGCAGAATCACTTACTTGTTGAGGGTAGAATCACTTACTTGTTGAGGGTAGAATCACTTACTTGTTGAGGGTAGAATCACTTACTTGTTGAGGGTAGAATCACTTACTTGTTGAGGGCAGAATCACTTACTTGTTGAGGGTAGAATCACTTACTTGTTGAGGGTAGAATCACTTACTTGTTGAGGGTAGAATCACTTACTTGTTGAGGGCAGAATCACTTACTTGTTGAGGGTAGAATCACTTACTTGTTGAGGGTAGATCACTTACTTGTTGAGGGTAGAATCACTTACTTGTTGAGGGCAGAATCACTTACTTGTTGAGGGCAGAATCACTTACTTGTTGAGGGTAGAATCACTTACTTGTTGAGGGTAGAATCACTTACTTGTTGAGGGCAGAATCACTTACTTGTTGAGGGTAGAATCACTTACTTGTTGAGGGCAGAATCACTTACTTGTTGAGGGCAGAATCACTTACTTGTTGAGGGTAGAATCACTTACCTGTTAAGGGCAGAATCACTTACTTGTTGAGGGCAGAACCACTAACTTGTTGAGGGCAGAATCACTTACTTGTTGAGGGTAGAATCACTTACTTGTTGAGGGCAGAATCACTTACTTGTTGAGGGCAGTATCACTTACTTGTTGAGGGCAGAATCACTTACTTGTTGAGGGCAGAATCACTTACCTGTTGAGGGCAGTATCACTTACTTGTTGAGGGCAGAATCACTTACTTGTTGAGGGCAGTATCACTTACTTGTTGAGGGCAGTATCACTTACTTGTTGAGGGCAGAATCACTTACTTGTTGAGGGCAGAATCACTTACTTGTTGAGGGTAGAATCACTTACTTGTTGAGGGCAGAATCACTTACTTGTTGAGGGCAGAATCACTTACTTGTTAAGGGTAGATCACTTACTTGTTGAGGGCAGAATCACTTACTTGTTGAGGGCAGAATCACTTACTTGTTGAGGGCAGAATCACTTACTTGTTGAGGGCAGAATCACTTACTTGTTGAGGGTAGAATCACTTACTTGTTGAGGGTAGAATCACTTACTTGTTGAGGGCAGAATCACTTACTTGTTGAGGGCAGAATCACTTACCTGTTGAGGGCAGTATCACTTACTTGTTGAGGGCAGAATCACTTACTTGTTGAGGGCAGTATCACTTACTTGTTAAGGGCAGTATCACTTACTTGTTGAGGGCAGAATCACTTACTTGTTGAGGGCAGTATCACTTACTTGTTGAGGGCAGAATCACTTACTTGTTGAGGGCAGAATCACTTACTTGTTGAGGGTAGAATCACTTACTTGTTGAGGGCAGAATCACTTACTTGTTGATGGCAGAATCACTTACTTGTTAAGGGTAGATCACTTACTTGTTGAGGGCAGAATCACTTACTTGTTGAGGGCAGAATCACTTACTTGTTGAGGGCAGAATCACTTACTTGTTGAGGGCAGAATCACTTACTTGTTAAGGGTAGATCACTTACTTGTTGAGGGCAGAATCACTTACTTGTTGAGGGCAGAATCACTTACTTGTTGAGGGCAGAATCACTTACTTGTTGATGGCAGTATCACTTACTTGTTAAGGGTAGATCACTTACTTGTTGAGGGCAGAATCACTTACTTGTTGAGGGCAGAATCACTTACTTGTTGAGGGTAGAATCACTTACTTGTTGAGGGCAGAATCACTTACTTGTTGAGGGTAGATCACTTACTTGTTAAGGGTAGAATCACTTACTTGTTAAGGGTAGATCACTTACTTGTTGAGGGCAGAATCACTTACTTGTTGAGGGCAGAACCACTTACTTGTTGAGGGTAGAATCACTTACTTGTTGAGGGCAGTATCACTTACTTGTTGAGGGCAGAATCACTTACTTGTTGAGGGCAGTATCACTTACTTGTTGAGGGCAGAATCACTTACTTGTTGAGGGCAGAATCACTTACTTGTTAAGGGTAGATCACTTACTTGTTGAGGGCAGAATCACTTACTTGTTGAGGGCAGAACCACTTACTTGTTGAGGGTAGAATCACTGACTTGTTGAGGGCAGTATCACTTACTTGTTGAGGGCAGAATCACTTACTTGTTGAGGGCAGAATCACTTACTTGTTGAGGGCAGTATCACTTACTTGTTAAGGGCAGAATCACTTACTTGTTGAGGGCAGAACCACTTACTTGTTGAGGGCAGAATCACTTACTTGTTGAGGGCAGAATCACTTACTTGTTGAGGGCAGAATCACTTACTTGTTGAGGGCAGAATCACTTACTTGTTGAGGGCAGAATCACTTACTTGTTAAGGGCAGAATCACTTACTTGTTGAGGGCAGAATCACTTACTTGTTGAGGGCAGAATCACTTACTTGTTGAGGGCAGAATCACTTACTTGTTGAGGGCAGAATCACTTACTTGTTGAGGGCAGAATCACTTACTTGTTGAGGGTAGAATCACTTACTTGTTGAGGGCAGTATCACTTACTTGTTGAGGGTAGAATCACTTACTTGTTGAGGGCAGAATCACTTACTTGTTGAGGGCAGAATCACTTACTTGTTGAGGGCAGAATCACTTACTTGTTGAGGGCAGTATCACTTACTTGTTGAGGGCAGTATCACTTACTTGTTGAGGGCAGAATCACTTACTTGTTAAGGGTAGAATCACTTACTTGTTGAGGGCAGAATCACTTACTTGTTGAGGGCAGAATCACTTACTTGTTGAGGGTAGAATCACTTACTTGTTGAGGGCAGAATCACTTACTTGTTGAGGGCAGAATCACTTACTTGTTGAGGGCAGAATCACTTACTTGTTGAGGGCAGTATCACTTACTTGTTGAGGGTAGTATCACTTACTTGTTGAGGGCAGTATCACTTACTTGTTGAGGGCAGAATCACTTACTTGTTAAGGGTAGATCACTTACTTGTTGAGGGTAGAATCACTTACTTGTTAAGGGTAGATCACTTACTTGTTGAGGGCAGAATCACTTACTTGTTGAGGGCAGAATCACTTACTTGTTAAGGGTAGATCACTTACTTGTTGAGGGCAGAATCACTTACTTGTTAAGGGTAGATCACTTACTTGTTGAGGGCAGAATCACTTACTTGTTGAGGGTAGAATCACTTACTTGTTGAGGGCAGTATCACTTACTTGTTGAGGGCAGAATCACTTACTTGTTGAGGGTAGTATCACTTACTTGTTGAGGGCAGTATCACTTACTTGTTGAGGGCAGAATCACTTACTTGTTGAGGGTAGTATCACTTACTTGTTGAGGGCAGAATCACTTACTTGTTAAGGGTAGATCACTTACTTGTTGAGGGCAGAATCACTTACTTGTTGAGGGCAGAATCACTTACTTGTTGAGGGCAGAATCACTTACTTGTTGAGGGTAGAATCACTTACTTGTTGAGGGCAGAATCACTTACTTGTTGAGGGCAGAATCACTTACTTGTTAAGGGTAGATCACTTACTTGTTGAGGGCAGAATCACTTACTTGTTGAGGGCAGAATCACTTACTTGTTAAGGGTAGATCACTTACTTGTTGAGGGTAGAATCACTTACTTGTTAAGGGTAGATCACTTACTTGTTGAGGGCAGAATCACTTACTTGTTGAGGGCAGAATCACTTACTTGTTAAGGGTAGATCACTTACTTGTTGAGGGCAGAATCACTTACTTGTTAAGGGTAGATCACTTACTTGTTGAGGGCAGAATCACTTACTTGTTGAGGGTAGAATCACTTACTTGTTGAGGGCAGAATCACTTACTTGTTGAGGGTAGAATCACTTACTTGTTAAGGGTAGATCACTTACTTGTTGAGGGCAGAATCACTTACTTGTTGAGGGCAGAATCACTTACTTGTTAAGGGTAGATCACTTACTTGTTGAGGGCAGAATCACTTACTTGTTGAGGGCAGAATCACTTACTTGTTGAGGGTAGAATCACTTACTTGTTAAGGGCAGAATCACTTACTTGTTAAGGGCAGAATCACTTACTTGTTGAGGGCAGAATCACTTACTTGTTGAGGGCAGAATCACTTACTTGTTGAGGGCAGAATCACTTACTTGTTGAGGGTAGAATCACTTACTTGTTGAGGGCAGAATCACTTACTTGTTGAGGGCAGAATCACTTACCTGTTGAGGGCAGTATCACTAACTTGTTGAGGGCAGAATCACTTACTTGTTGAGGGCAGAATCACTTACTTGTTGAGGGCAGAACCACTTACTTGTTGAGGGCAGAATCACTTACTTGTTGAGGGTAGAATCACTTACTTGTTAAGGGCAGAATCACTTACTTGTTGAGGGCAGAATCACTTACCTGTTGAGGGCAGTATCACTTACTTGTTGAGGGCAGTATCACTTACTTGTTGAGGGTAGAATCACTTACTTGTTGAGGGCAGAATCACTTACTTGTTAAGGGCAGAATCACTTACTTGTTGAGGGCAGAACCACTTACTTGTTGAGGGCAGAATCACTTACTTGTTGAGGGTAGAATCACTTACTTGTTGAGGGCAGAATCACTTACTTGTTGAGGGCAGAATCACTTACTTGTTGAGGGCAGAACCACTTACTTGTTGAGGGCAGAACCACTTACTTGTTGAGGGCAGTATCACTTACTTGTTGAGGGTAGAATCACTTACTTGTTGAGGGCAGAATCACTTACTTGTTGAGGGCAGAATCACTTACTTGTTGAGGGCAGAACCACTTACTTGTTGAGGGCAGAATCACTTACTTGTTGAGGGTAGAATCACTTACTTGTTAAGGGCAGAATCACTTACTTGTTGAGGGCAGAATCACTTACCTGTTGAGGGTAGAATCACTTACTTGTTGAGGGCAGAATCACTTACTTGTTGAGGGCAGAATCACTTACTTGTTAAGGGTAGAATCACTTACCTGTTGAGGGCAGTATCACTTACCTGTTGAGGGCAGAATCACTTACTTGTTGAGGGCAGAATCACTTACTTGTTGAGGGCAGAATCACTTACCTGTTGAGGGCAGAATCACTTACTTGTTGAGGGCAGAATCACTTACTTGTTGAGGGCAGAATCACTTACTTGTTGAGGGCAGAATCACTTACTTGTTGAGGGCAGAATCACTTACCTGTTGAGGGTAGAATCACTTACCTGTTGAGGGCAGTATCACTTACTTGTTGAGGGCAGAATCACTTACTTGTTGAGGGTAGAATCACCTACTTGTTAAGGGCAGAATCACTTACTTGTTGAGGGCAGAATCACTTACTTGTTGAGGGCAGAATCACTTACTTGTTAAGGGTAGATCACTTACTTGTTAAGGGCAGTATCACTTACTTGTTAAGGGTAGATCACTTACTTGTTAAGGACAGAATCACTTACTTGTTAAGAGCAGCAATTGCAGCTGGTTCTTGTTCATTCTCTGCCTGTGATGTCCCTAAATATTGCCATGCCTAAACAAAGAAGATAAAACTGTCAATGACTAGAGCTTGAAAGATTCTCACACATTGGTCAAGTGTTTAGCAATTACGAAAAATGGGATACTGTTCAAGGGAGTTTGAAAGTAAATTACTCAATAGAAATGAACTAAAATTTCCAAAATTGAGAAACTTACAGCATATTTGATAACCTGGCTCCTTTGAAAGTTAAATCCAATATGCTACAAGTTTCAAAATTTAATATAATTATTTAAAATATCAAAACCAGGTGACAATGTAAGATTAAAACTCACATTTTTGTAAGTCTCGATTAGTGAATTAAGCATGTTTTAGATGCAAATTCTTTCATATCTTATTAGAATAGTGATACAATAGTGGACATATTTTAGTGTTTGAGAGACTTTGACTTCCACATTTCAGAGATATTATCTATGGAAAAGAAAGCTCATACCTTTGCTATAAATGTGTGTTTAATCAATGCATATATAAATTTTCTTTACTGTTTCAAAGATTTAACAGTTAAATTTATACCTTTTGTATAGACAATAGTTTGACATTTAACATTCAAAATTCAACTACTGGTAATCATATGTCATCTTACTACAACTGCCTATAGAGCTCTTTCAAAGCCAAATATGTACATCAAATAACCAATGCCTCAAATATGGACTAATATCAAAAGTTGACTTTGGCTTATATATTTTTAAAACACTAATGCTTCAAGAACCAATGAAATTGGCTAAAAACAATTGTTGAAATTATTAAATTGAATGTGAGTTATACCTCCGCATGTTCAGGGTCTTTTTTCACAGCAGCTTCAAACAACAGGACAGCATTTGGAATGTCACCCTGTTGGAGTCTCTCAAGTCCAGCTTGGAAAGGATCAGGGTGGTTTATCAGTGGATTGTCTTCTTCAAATCTGTACTCCTGTAATACAGCTAATGATTATATACACCTGTACACGACAAGTCCATCATCGAGCATACAATTTATTATATGCTGACTGGTGGTTCATGGAAATTTATCAGTGAAACATATTGAAAACTATTTATTATTATTAATGACAAACAATTTCATGTCATTTTAATGAGTTTAGAACATACACTAACAAGAACACTGCAGTGTGAACACCATCACTGGTCTGGTCTTGTCGAAAAGTAGAAAAAAATAAGGCATAACTCAACAATCATCAAAGATAGGGTTATGTGCCCTGCTATTAACCAGGATGTGCAAATTGTCTCTGGCAACATGTGTACCAAGTTTGATTTGAATATCTTGAACAGTATTTGAGTAATGGGCAAGTTTTTACTCAGCACCTACTACAGCACCATCAGGGTTATGACAACAATACCTAGACTTGTTGTCTTCAAAACTCAGACAAACTAGACAGAAGAATCGTTCGTTTCAGCGAAATATAAAAAAATACTTCATCTTGTGAGCACTTGCTTATTCTGCTTACAGGTATATTAATATAAGTATAAAACAAGAGCTGTCACAGTATGTGACGAATGCCCCCGAATGTGACATTGACCTACGAACAAGGTCAGTACATGAAAAGTTGATCTTGCCTTTACGTGTCAAATACATAATTATGGCAAGTTATTTTAAATTGCCTCTGAACATAAAAAAATACCACCCATACATGACAACCTACACCGTTATGTCCTTATATTGAGAATTCCCTTGTGAATAAACACTTAGTGTATCTTTCACCTTAGAGGTAGGGACATGGGTGTTGCACACAACACGTCGTCTTGGTATGTGGAACACATGCGGCAAGATATTTTAAAATCTGTCCATACGAGGGAAAGTTACAGCCCGGACACGACAACCTATACCCCATGTCCTTGTATGCAGCACTCCATTGTGAATAAACACTAAGTGTGACCTTGACCTTTGAGGAAGGGACACGGGTCTTGCACGCGACACGTCGTCTTGGTATGTGGAACACATGTGGCAAGTTATTTTAAAATCTGTCCATACAAGGGAAAGTTACAGCCCGGACACGACAACCTATACTCTATGTCCATATATGCAGCACTCCATTGTGAATAAACACTAAGTGTGACCTTGACCTTTGAGGCAGGGACAAGGGTCTTGCACGCGACACGTCGTCTTGGTATGTGGAACACATGTGGCAAGTTATTTTAAAATCTGTCCATACAAGGGAAAGTTACATCCCGGACACGACAACCTATACTATATGTCCTTATATGCAGCACTCCATTGTAAATAAACACTAAGTGTGACCTTGACCTTTGAGGTAGGGACACAAGTCTTACACGCGACACGTCGTCTTGGTATGTGGAACACATGTGGCAAGTTATTTTAAAATCTGTCCATACAAGAGAAAGTTACAGCCCGGACACGACAACCTATACTCTATGTCCTTATATGCAGCACTCCATTGTGAATAAACACTAAGTGTGACCTTGACCTTTGAGGTAGGGACACGGGTTTTGCACGCGACATGTCGTCTTGGTATGTGGTACACATTTGGCAAGTTATTTTAAAATCTGTCCATACAAGGGAAAGTTACAGCCCGGACACGACAACCTATACTCTATGTCCTTATATGCAGCACTCCATTGTGAATAAACACTAAGTGTGACCTTGACCTTTGAGGTAGGGACACGGGTCTTGCAGGCGACACGCCGTCTTGGTATGTGGAACACATGTGGCAAGTTATTTTAAAATCTGTCCATACAAGAGAAAGTAACAGCCCGGACACGACAACCTATACTCTATGTCCTTATATGCAGCACTCCATTGTGAATAAACACTAAGTGTGACCTTGACCTTTGAGGTAGGGACACGGGTCTTGCAAGCGACACGTCGTCTTGGTATGTGGAACACATGTGGCAAGTTATTTTAAAATCTGTCCATACAAGGGAAAGTTACAGCCTGGACACGACAACCTATACTCTATGTCCTTATATGCAGCACTCCATTGTGAATAAACACTAAGTGTGACCTTGACCTTTGAGGTAGGGACACGGGTCTTGCACGCGACACGTCGTCTTGGTATGTGGTACACATGTGGCAAGTTATTTTAAAATCTGTCCATACAAGAGAAAGTTACAGCCCGGACACGACAACCTATACTCTATGTCCTTATATGCAGCACTCCATTGTGAATAAACACTAAGTGTGACCTTGACCTTTGAGGTAGGGACACGAGTCTTGCACGCCACACGTCGTCTTGGTATGTGGAACACATGTGGCAAGTTATTTTAAAATCTGTCCATACAAGGGAAAGTTACAGAGCCGGACGGACGGACGGTGCGATTTTAATATGCCCACCTTCGGGGGCATAAAAATATGATGGTCAAGCATCCACTGTTCTTTATAAGTGTTATTGGATGCCATAGGGTAGAATTGACACATCTAAAATCGAGTGAGTAGTATGGCTCTCCTTATTTTTGAATAGTTGAGTTAAAAATGTATGGTATGTGTCACATTCTCTCAGAAGCTTCATCAAACATAGTGAATGTGTTAATTTTATGAATTGTGCATTTAAACCCTAGCATAATATACCAAAACCAAGAAATGACAAAAAGACAACAACAAATTAAATCAACTTACAGTAGTTCATTACTATATTCAAGTCATAATAACACCTAATAATAATAATAACATAATAATTCACCTTATACTGTGAGCTGTCTTCAAAGTCGGTCAGCCATGCATGATTCTCACTCGTTCTGGGAAACAGAAAAACAACATTATATGAATGCTATACATGCCATTCCTATAAGTTGACTGATATGGTTTGAGTCTCATAAACATGTTTTCACACATATGAGAAAGTAGTTCTTTAATGGCAATTCTGCACGAGGATAAAGATATACGACCACTGATTTAGATTTCACATTCCTGCCAATGACACTCCAGGGAGATGTTGGCAATATCCAGATATAAATAGTTACAAATATAACTTGTCAATTGATTGTTGCCAATTATAACTATCCTTGAACTTTTGATGTTTACGTTGGTGGATTTTTTATCATAATATCATCACAATATACAGCATACAGAATTTCATCCCCTGTATTTATCATACCATAATGACCATTATTTTCTTCCTTGTTAGTTAGCATATTTTATTCTAGCTTGATTGTGAAGACAGATGAATGCTGATATGAATGATCACTCACTCTAAGGTCTGTTTACCAAGTAAAAACCAGTACTGTTTTTTTTTTTGCTGGTATTCAATGAGAAAATAAATCTGGTAGGACTTGAACCTACGCCAATGTGGGTGAGAGGGAGACACCTTTACCACTAGACCACTCTCACTACGGTGGGTTTGAACCAATAACATCTTGTGTGAGCAGTTGATATCCATACTATTAGACCACTCTCACACTGTCGATTTCCAATCCTCATTATCTTGGGTTAGCGGCTGACACCTATATCACTAGACCGCTCTCATCATTGTGGGGATCGAACACACTACCTCCTAGGTGAGAGATGAACACCTATACCATTCTCACCATGGTGGGCTCAAATCCACAACATCTTGGGTGAGCAGCTGACATCTATACCACTAGACCACTCTCATCCTGGTGGGTTTAAAACCAAAATCATCTTGGGTGAGCTGTCGAAACCTATACCACTAGACAACTCTCTCCCTGTTGGGTTCAAATCCACATCCCCTTGGATGAGCGGCCAAAACCTAACCCACAACATCTTCGATGAGTAGCTGACATTTAAACCACTAGACCACTCTCTTCCTGGTAGGTTAGAACCCACAACATTTTTTTTGAACAGCTGATACCTAAACCACTAGAACACTCTCACCCTCGTGGGGCTCAAACCCACAATGTCTTGGGTGAGCAGCCAACACCTATACCACTAGGCCACTCTCACCCTGGTAAGGGTTAAAACCCGCTTTATCTTGGATGAGCGGTCGACACCTATCCTACAACATCTTGGATGAGATGCTGACACCCAGTTTCACTCCCAATTCCTCAAAGTCTTCCATGTGAATACACCCAGATTACTTACTGTGCCACATCCTGCCAATGTTGTTCCAGTTTTTCCCAGAATTCCGCATCATTGACGCTCTTCTCAGCCATGAACTCTTCCTCCCATTTGTCAACAAGGGAGCGGCCATCCTGAAGCAGTCAACAGCTTATATTAACACAATGAAACAGTCAACAGTTTATTACAACACAAGTCAACCATTAGCACAAAACATTTTAAGTTTCTACAGTACTTAATTGTTTAGTTACAGGTAATACAAGAACATTTGTCACTGATCATTATTTCAATAATATCAAACATTCAATGATTCCACATAAATGTTTAATAGCTAAATTGTATAACTGACAATTCATCATTTGAGCTTATACAGACATTGGCATTAAAAATTAACTTTTAGGTCAACAAAAAAGTATTTAAAACAAGAGAACTGCAAGCAGATGCCAATGCTTGCCTATTTAAAAAAATAACCAGCGTTATGAGTGTATGTACATAAGGTTGAAATGTTAAAATGTTTTTTTTTTAAATAAAGATGTTTACCAAGTTTCATGATAATAACTTCAACCGTTTTGAAATATGGACTAAAAATTAAGGTTTGCATAACAATGGCCACAGCAACACTGACAACAACAACAACACCAAAGCTGAGTAATACATGCACAGACCAAGCACGCTTGCAACACTCAAGAAAAATCTGAAAAGGTTTAGGATGTCATAACTTCATAAGTGCCATATTTCCATATGAGATATAACTCCTAACCTATTTTAACATTAAAACTCAAAACCAAATTATGACCATTAGAACAAGTGTTATGATACTAAGCCCAAATTCCTTGAAACTTCTCATGTCGCTTATAACTGAGTTTACTTTAAACCCATGATTTTCTACAATCAGCATTATATTAATATCTTCAAGACTTTTTCGACTTTAAATAGGAATTATATTCATTATTATCACAATAAACCATTTTTTTCATTAATAAAAATTAAATTCAAGTATGTAGCACTAGTGGCTAATGGAAATAAGCTACTTCAGCTTAAATTATTCAAGAAATTGGGCCCAGTACACAGAAACAAAAGTCTTTTCACCAAGTTAATTTATCATCTACAGTTCATTATCTAGGACAATGATAATCTAACTTATTAACTAGGGTTCATAATCTAGGACAAGGATAAACTAGGGTGCACTCAAAGTACCTGTGCTTGATTTCCCTGACTAGATTGTGAGAATTCATTAGCCCATTCCTCTGATTTTACATCGGCGGACTTTTCTAAAACCTCATTATCTTTTATTGTAACATCCCCATCGCCAATCTTTTTTACAAATCTCATAAACTGTGAAATAGAAAAAAAATCTTATTAATTATTTTTGTTTTAAACTGCAAAAACCAGTAGTTCTCTATTTTTGAAAAATTATTTGAAACATTCTGTATGTCTAACATTAAGAATTGCAGCTCAACCCAAATATATAAGAAACCTGCATATGTTATAAAAGCTACTAGAAGAAACCTAAATGAAGTTATCATGGTTTTAAGCCTTAATTCGCCATCGCAAGCATGTCAACAGAGTTGGACCCTATAAGCAGAACATTGAAGTGGATTAAGCAGATAGTGCAAGGATAATGTCTGATTAAATTTGATTTTTTTTATAAATATTGGCTAAATATAAGCCATTGCCATAATAAAACTTACCTCAGAGCTGTTTAATTTTGAATCCTCAACACTGTTCACAAACTCTTGAGCCATTTTCTGGAGATCGTCTTGTGCCTGGAAGTCTTCAATCCATTGGTTGTCGTCTAAAACTCCATGCTCCCCTTCTTGAGTCCTATAAAATATTCATGTTTTTATGGAGAAACCACAGCAACGCTACCCTAACATTTTTACATTCATTTTTCTCCCCATAAATATTTGCATAAATATTGTCTCTTTACATATTTGCATATATTGTGTCCCTTGAAATCATTGCATATATTTCTGTCCCATCAATATTTCTGTCCCATCAATATTTCTGTCCCATCAAATTGTTTCATATATTTTTGTCGCTTGAAAAACATGTTTTTTTTCTCATTTTATTTTTTAAAATCTTCTTGGCTGTTTTAACTTTTGACTTAATTGGCATTCCTTAAGGGTCTGTTAATAATTAAGTTCATTCTAGACAGGCTAGGCGATTGAAATAAAAAAATCAGGCACTTTGTATAATCACAAAACACATTAATTGTTGATTCAAATACTCTATATATCTATCTGCTTTTGTACAGTTCACCACTCCCTTGATACACTGATGATAGAAGTTCCTTTATAATCCATTCAAACACAAATCATAAAGAAGACTAACACAACTGGTACTCAAAGTAATTGATTAAAATATGAAAAGGAGAATTGTTGTATAATGTTATTTCTGAATACCAAGGTCTTTGTTCACTCTGGTCCAAGTACTCTCCAGCCCATTTCATTTCCACAGGAGGCGCCCTCGTTATCTGATTGCCAGGCTGGTTGTTAAGGAAGTCATGTGACCACTCCTCCTGTGGGTGCTCATGTTCCACAGCGAGATATTCGCTGGCCCAACCTCCTTGGTCTCGAGCAGCAAGCTCCGCAATAGCTGGACCTGTGGCCATCAAGAATTATCTTCAGTGCCTTGTTATAATAAAATCTGACCTTGTATGACAAAGATATGGACTGGACACAAACAATCATGAGTATGGCTTTTTTTATAAAAAATAAACCAAGTTTAGAAGGTTTACTATGACCTTGACCTGAAAGGTCTTGTGCCTGACACACGTCCTCATACTGTGGTGGTCAATTCTGCCTAATATGTTAAAATCCGACAATAAATGAGAAACATATGGAAAAACACAAAAACAGTACAGACCAACAGAATCAAGACGGATCGATGGACGTGACAATGAGCGTGATTTATATATACTGGGTAGGTATAATAATATGCATTATACGGCAACACAATTATATGAACAACATGCATAGCAATATAGTCTGAATGTTAAAAAAATATTCTAGTTATGACACATATACAACCTAAAGCTACACCTTAAATTATAGACTCCAGCCTACCCAGTCCCTAACATTGAAACCAGTACTAGTTCCTCCTCAGACATACACATTAAGGCTTAGCCATGATTCATATCAGACTCAAGTTTCCATAAAAGGGTGAGTTTGTTTGGTGGTCACCAAGCAAGATAAGGTTTTCTTGGAGTTCTCAGGTTTACCCCAAAACATTGTGCCAACGAAAGTGACTTTATGATAGATAGTGTAAGTTAATATATCTTTCTTCACAAATGTTGAAAAAATAACGTTTAAACTTAGTTTTCAAATACTTTCTTTGCAATCGAGCCAATTTAAACATCAATCCCTCTACACAACATAGTAAACATGCAACAAGAACCTCTCTGTGGTATGAAGTGTTGTTCAGCCCCCTCTATCTCCCGCATCTCCTGGAGGAGACTGCCCATGTGGAATGTCTGTGGTGCCATGGCAACACGCTGACCACCCAGGAACTCATCCACCAACTGCATGATAAAGAAGGGTTAGAGTCGTCCAGTGGTATACATGTCCACAGGGAAGTCAGGTTATTTCACCATCATTACTTCATAGTTCTACCGAATGCCCATATTTTTCTCACCATTTGGTGAATATAGGCAATGCCCTTCGAATTGTGAAAATTGCAATATAGATTAGTACAATTTTTTTAAATTTAACATGTGGAAAGAGCTAAAAATGGGACTGAACATTGCTCAATGTTCAATTAGAGCAATGTTCAATTATATCTTAAAATACACCTACAGGGGAGAATTTACTATAGTCTAACAACAATCAATCTAAGAAAATGCTGTTATAAATACATATGATTTATTCTGCAAGTATATTTCATTACCTAATCATGTTGATCTTTGGTCAAGTTAAATTTTTGGTTGTACAAGGCCCATTCAAAAGAAATGTAGACTCACTTTACTACATGATTTAGAAGTCTTCTCAAAACAATAATGGAACTACAATTTCTATTGTATTTTTAATAAAATTCTCATTTTTGTAGTTTTATGTTAATAGTGCTATAAAGTTACATACTGGTGCAGAAAAACCACATATACATTAATTTTATGTAAATTTTGAAGATTTTTTACTGTAATATGTATAAAAAGAATTATCACCTCTACTAAATGCTTCGTGTACAGTGTCTACGTACGTTTTGAATGGCACTCCAAGATAATCTTGGACAAGTTTGTTAACTAAAAAGATTGCTTTAGTCACTCAAGAATAATTATTCCCATACACATTCTGACCAAAGTTGGTTATGATTGGAAAAAGGCTTTTAAAGATATTGATTGGACAAGACTGATTTTAGGTAATTTCATTTCCAAAGGTAACTCTCGAGTGACTAGAGAGATACGGTAGGTTATCAAACTTGTCCAAGATTTTATGCCAATAACATTCTGACTGAAACTGCCCGCCAGAACGCTGCAGGTGAAACTTTAAAACGTCCTATTTTATCAGCAGGCATATAAAATTCTTGAATTAATCGCAATATTGCCGTAGATGAAAATTGTCCTTATTTCATAACTATTTTTGAAGAAGAAAAAAATCATTATTGGATGTGAATTTAGCAAAGGAAAATTTTCCACATTAGAACCACTTACCTCATTCGGTGACGCCTCTGCTAAAGGTCTTTCAATCTGCAAGCAATTTAAAATACTAAGTCAGTAGAATGTCAGAAATATGTTCTGGATTGAAAATGATTGAGAGGTCTGGTTCTTGTAAGTATAAAGTCTGATTAAGAAGACATGTGGAATTAGCAGGTCCCATCTCGAAAATCATACTCAAAACTTGTTGAATGTCTAAGTGTGAACTTGACCATTGAGGTAGGGACATGGGTCTTGCACATGAAATATTGTATTTATGTACATAACACATGAACTATATTATTTTAAAATCCATCTGCATATGTCAAAGTAATGTCCTGGAATCAACCATCAGCTTATAAATGTACAGAAAGCCTTTGTCAATTTCTTTTAAAAATCCCTCTCTGCATGACAAACTTATAGCCCTGACAGGACCAACTATATTTTATCTGCATATATGCAGCAATCCATAATGGAAAACCTGTAAATGTGACCTTGACCTCTAATGAAACAAACACATGTACCAATTGTTTCAAAAACCCTCCATGACAAAGATACAGCTCAGACACAATCACTATACCCTATGTACATATATGCAGCATTCCCTGATCAAATCAATTGTGAACTTGAACTTCGAGGTAGAATCACCGATCTTACATGCATCAAAGCACCTTCATGTACCAAACATATGTGCCAATTTATTATTATATCCCTCAGGCATAACTTAACTTCAACCAGACTTAGGCCAACTATATTGTATATACATATATGAAGCATTCCATAATGATAAACCTGTTAAGTAAGACTTTGACCTTTGAGGTAGGGTTGTTGGCACTGCACTGGACACATCCTCTCTATGTACCAAAGACATGTGCCGAGTGAGTCCCTACCTTGATGACAATGTAACAGCCCAGACACAGAAAACCAGACTGATGGACGGTGACATTTTAAAATGCTGATATTTGGGGGCATAAAAACAAAGCACACAGGCTTGGATGTTAACTACTGGGAAGATTTTTAAAGGTACACTTACTGGATGCTGTATTCTTGACCCGGGTCTTCCTGGCAGGAATCCCTCCTGGAAATCATCATGTTTTACAATATTTCAAAACACTAAAACGTTAGTGATAAGGGACCATTTCTCATAACACAATTCAGATTTGCATGTTTTAATTTTAATGTACAAACAATAGTATTCCATTTTATGGACAATTTAATTTTGAATATGTTATCATCAACCCAATATTGTTCCAATGCTCTCAAGGGAGAGCAATGCAAACATTGCAACTTTCACAAAAAGTTAATTCCCCATGCAATTATTAAATAATTTCAATTCATCATCATGAATTAATAAAAACTGTTTAAATTAAAACGGTTATTTTTTATTGATTACATTTTAATAAGACACATCAAATATTGGCTGATGTTGGGCAGATGAAAGGTTCCATGTCGGCCAGGGTTAGACACTAACATTTTTCACAAGGTAGTCCCTCGGACTACTGGATCTAAATTCCAGGTAGTCCAGCAAAAATTCTGATAGTCCAAAAAAAATGCAAGCCTGCAACGGTTTCCTTCAGTGTTTTGTTAGACTTCTCCTTAAAAACATTGTCAGTATAACCCTTTGATTGATCATGTTTCTTGTCTGTCTCAATCTTAAAATTTCCACATTTTTCAAAACAATGTTTGGCCTTCAATTTTAAAACCTTAAAAAGTCTAAAAACCATGCTAAAATACCCCAGAATAAAAATCTAAAAACCATGCTAAAATACCCCATAATCTGTCACTTTCAGGAAAATGGTGCAATAAATCAATTGACACCTCGACCGAGATCGTTGCTAAGTTATGGCACAAATGACAGACATCCTACTGGTCAGCACTATTTGATAATTGATATTGGCATCCTACTATTCAGTAGTCTTTGTTAATCTATTAAAACGACATACAATAATGCTTTAAAAATATAATGAAATTAATTCCCAAAATGTTATTAATTAATTGGGAGTTAGATAAGAATTGTTATTGGCCCTCAATTCAATGTATAAAATGTTACGACATTTTGGCGCGAAAATTAACGCACACAATTTCTGCCGTCGTCTGCACTTACACTGAATTAGACATTTATGAGCAGTATGATTATTTTTTAAGCTGCTCTTCTAAAAGCCAGTTAAAATATTTCACAAGCCATACATAATGTTCCTTCTGTCTGCTTTATCAAAACACCGATATTTGACAATACTCTAAACGATAAATAAATAACCATGACATATTTTCAGAAAATCTAAAAATAGTAACAACCATCAAGTTTTTGCTAACATCGTATCTATCATTGTTTCTGACTGAAAATGCAAGGGATCTAGAAATTCTACCTCATTTTAAACCTCAATCTACCTCGCTGACACTGGCAGACTTTCATGTGTCTGACGATTAAAACACACCATACAGTGCAAAATGGTTTTTCCCTTTCTAAATAAAGACATTCTACAGACTGGTTTAAATATTGATCGAAAGGCTATATGAATTGCGCCCGAAACTCGCTTAACAGTCCAGGTTGTCCGGAACTGCTCGGCCATCTTCGGCAATCTTTAGAATGAGTATTTACCAGTGATACTCGGCTTTTTTAAAATTTTAACAACACGTTTTACACAAGTTTAAACGTAATAAATATTTTATGCTCAATTATCTGATGTCATATTTACTTTTTCTAGTAGTCCGACGGACTATTGACTTAAAATTTCTTATAGTCCGATCACAAAACTGGTAGTCTCGGACTACCGGACTACCGTTAGTGTCGAACCCTGTCGGCCCATCATCGGGCCAACGTAAAATGTTTGCTTGGTTAATGACATGCCTGTATGACACCAACAAAACAAAAAATCACTGATTCACTGACAGGGCCCTATAAATGCCTTGCAAAGTTGATAAATAAATTTATACAAAATTACTCCTTCACAAAAATCCCATCAATCGATGGGGTAAAACTCCCCCTTTGAATTCAAAATTTGATTTAGTAACACTTGGGGATATGACAGGGGCAAGCCATAATGCAGCCATTACAGGGCGCAAGGAAACCTTTATAAACTCAACAACATTAATAAATCTATAGACCTGTCTGAGAGCCCTGTCATTTGTCATGTGAGAGGTGAGCTTCATCAACGAGTTCGCTCCACCACACTCCCCCTCAACCAGATTTCTCATCGCCATGGTGAAGCACTAACAGCTGAAATGTTTGAGAAGTTTTAGATAAACATTCAAACATGATATTAATATTGTCATTGATCATTCGACTTATTGTCAAAATCTTGGAGGCTTATCATGATTCTTAAAGCTATAGATATATCACCTTGAAATATTCAGTATATAATTTAAACGATTCAAAATTGTCTTTTAAACCATAATCTAGCGACAAAATAAAACAATATCAGTTACAGCTGAAATAATTCGATTGTTTACCTTGAAATGTTACTAATTGGTACGTCCGATTTTTGACCTAAGGACATATCTGCCGGAAATGCATACACCTGACCTCTAAAAACAAAGTAGTTACGCATGCAAGAATATTATCTTTTCTACATTCAAATGTGATTTGAAATTACGTGCCACCTTTATTCAAAATAAATTTTGCACGATTCGTATGTTTTGTTTGCAAAGGTGTTGAGTATTTTGGTTTCAAGAACAAATAGTTCTCGCGTATGTATAGATATAGAGTTAGACACTATCAATATTAATATTACATAAAAAGATAATGAGTCTCATACGCAGCTACCTCCCTTCAAAGAATCTTCCCATGAATGTTAAATAAGATCTTGTTGTGTTTTTTTCGTAAAGTAAAAATGACAATTTAGAAAGTATATTACATTGTCTCCGTGATACCTATATTTTGTATTAAATTATAAGATCATTTTCTAAACAACGCCATTTATGAAAAACGATTTCATATTCCTGCCAAATTACTATGATGTTAACAATCATAGCAATTATTAATAACATAATTTATATTAAGGATTACTGACATCCTAACTATATAAGTATTATAAAATTGGTATCGTCGAAAACTTAAATAGTTACCCAGTTTAAGAGCAGGTCTTGATTGAGAACGTTAAAATAGCACTGTATTAAGATCGATTGTAATTTTACTTTAGGCTTACATTTTCAATCTACTACACATACATTCAAATAAGTATGGGCCATCTAATGACCAATTACAGCACACCAGTAACGTTTCATTGTCCTAGGTAAGGTCACGGACCTATATTGGTTTATAGGTCCGAGATAAGGTGTTTCAAGGGCGCGTTCAAAGTTGTCCGAACAAGAGAGATGATGCTATGTCACGGACCTTTAAACCATGTTCGGTACGGTGGCTATGTATATGTACGCTCTAGTAAAATCATCCCGACTCATTTTTTAAACAGCGAAACTTACAGCCAATCTAAGAGTTCTTTGATTTATGACCCCTAAGCAAGTAAAGCGCGACAGGGTCGGAGCTTATAGTGCTAAATAAGTGACAAAACAGCGCCGTTGCAATAAACTATGCTTCTACTCGATGAGCTCAATATATGACATGCTCAATGTAAAGTGAGTTTTGATTCGTCGACGATGATATCAGGAAAAAGATTTATCCATAGTTTTGCACTCGATTTTACAGCGTTTGAATCAGAGGGAGGTTAGATTCATTATAATCAAACCTCTGATTAATGAGAATACATTGGCTCTGGCTATGAGCTTTGCAAAATAAATATATAAATAACAAAATAATAATAAATGGTGATCTTCTTGTCTAGGGAAACATACTATTGAAGGGTGATGGTCCTACGTCAAAACGTTCTCAAATAATCGTGCAGACATAATGTTCATTAATCAGTCGATAGTGACCTTGACCTTCAAACTGCATGCTGATCACAAAGTCAACAACTGAGGCCACCTACTCGTCATAAGCAACCGGTTACTAACGTTTTATAGCCTGCCGGTTTTTTTTCTAGTTGCTGTAGAAACAAACTGTCCTTATATGGTTGAACATGACCTTGGTACACTAACCCCCAAAAGGGTCACCCACTTGTCAGGAACAACCTACAATTAAAGTGGTCGTTGTTTTGTTTTCCTTGTTGCAGTGTGCGCGTTCAATGTTCACTTATGTGATTTAATAAATAAGAAACACAAGTGTGCTCTAACTATTTATTATGAACTACACTACGCAATGTACACCAACAGACTGACGAGGAATACCCAGCATGCAAAGAGATAAAGATATAAAGTATAGTCTGTTTCTAGAATCTGCAACATCTCTCTTGTTTTGTTAAAAAGAAAAAGTAAATATTATAGTTAATAATATTCCAAACATGTAAATAAAAGGCATCATTGTTACACATTAATTATTAAATGAATCGATGTATTTGTCCTTTTAAATCTTGCACAATCTATGTAATATCATAGAAAATATTATTGACAGTATATTCATGCATTAATTAATTTATAATGATAACAGTTCATTTAACCCAATCGTCGTGATTGTATCTTTGACTTGGTTGCACTATTCTACCAGATCGTGTCTGATAAGGGGCAGGGGAGTTTTGGGGAATCTCTGCAGGGTAATTAGACTGCTGAGAGTTTGCACAGCTGGGTACCTGTGGGTTGATTTCATTATCAGTACTTGACTGATCTCTGGCCAATACTTTGGGTGTGAAATCATTCATCTCTGTTAATCGCTCATTACTCTTCAACAGGAATCGGCGATTTCTCCTGTAACTACTTCCATCAGGGGTTAGGATTACATAAGAGTGGTCATTGTGTATCCTAATTACTTTAGCGGGTTTCCAAATCTTTCCAACTTGAAATCGTACTAAGTCATTAACTTGCAACCTTGAAAGTGGTTTTGCGTTTTTGTCGTATAATATGTTTTGCTTTCTTTTGGATGTTTGGATGTTTGGATGGCTGACCTTACCATTTTAGCGTTTACAGTTTTAGGTAGCAGTTGAGATATTGTTGTAGGTAAAACAGATCTTGTTCTTCTGCTCATAAGCAATTGCACAGGTGATTGCTTACAATCTGACATCGGTGTATTCCTGTATTCTAGCAATGCTAGATATGGGTCATGACCACTGTCTTTGGCAGTCGTTGTACAGTCTGTACAAGTCCGTTAGAACTTGGATGTCGTGGACTTGATGTTCAATGTGCCACGCATCGACAAATGTCTTAAAAGTCTCAGATGTGTACTGAGGTCCATTGTCACTGAAAATAGGCATTGGTATTCCGTGTGTACTGAAACGTGATTTGAGTTTTCTGACAATAGTCGATGATTTTGTGTCAGGCAGCTTGTCTATTTCAAAATATCTGCTATAATAATCAACGACAAGTAAGTACTCATTTCCATCAAAATGGAACAAATCAGTGGCAACTTCTTGCCATGGTCCTTTTGGGATGTCGTGGGTTGTCATGGGCTCTTTTTGATTTGAGTTTCTGCGTGACAAACAAATTTTACAGTTCAGAACGAAGTCATTTATTTGTTTACTCATGCCTGGCCAAAACATCACGTCCTTGGCTCTCTGTAGGCTTTTGTCAGTGCCCATATGACCTAAATGTACTTGCTCAATCATGTGCTGTCTGAGTGACTTGGGAATGATCAAGGTTTGACCTCTGAAAATTAGGTCATCGGCAACTGATAATTCGTCCCTGTGATTGAAAAATCATGCACCAGTTCTGGGCAATCAGATCTAGAATCTGGCCATCCTTGAACTATAGTCCGTTTCAATGCCTGCATTTGTAGGTCGGTCTTTGTTTCCTTTCTCACATTTTCAATACTGCGGTCAGTATATGTCATGCTTGAAAGCACGGTATGAACATGAAGGTCAAGACCTTCTATTTCGGAACTATCTGACATAGGTTTCCGTGACAAGAGATCACTGATGGGAACGTTTTTCCCGCTCACATGTCTTACGTCAAGGTCATACTTTTGCAAACTTAGCATCATTCTCTGCAAACGCGGTGGTGCTGCATGCAAACGTTTTTTCATGATTGCAGACAAGGGCTCATGGTCAGAGTGTACAATTACATGTCTACCATATATGTATTGGTGAAAACGCTGACATGCAAACACAATGGCTAGCATTTCACGCTCAATGTTTGCATAATTGCATTCCGTTTGCGTCAATGTCTTAAATGCATAAGCTATGGGTCGACCATCTTGCATAATGGCTGCACCCACTCCATTCCTAGAAGCGTCGCATTCAAGACAAACTGGCTTCTTTGGATCAAAATAAGCTAGAACTGGGCTTTTTGTGATAACCTGCTTGACCTTTGTGAATGCATCAATTTGAGGTTGGTCCCAGACGAACTCTATGTCCTTTTTAAGTAAATCTCTCATTGGGCTTGTAATTTCGGAGAGATTTGGGGCAAACTTCTGTAGATATGTCACCATACCAAGAAATGTCTCTAGCTCTGCACGATTTTGGGAGTTTCGATTTTCCCAATTGCCTCTATTTTGGCTGTGTCTGCTTTCAGCCCTGATGATGTAACCATATGACCAAAATAAGGTATCTCTGACAGTCCTACGCGGCATTTGTCTACGTTGAATCGTATGCCCTTGTCGCGGGCACGGTCTAGTACTGCTTTCAGATTTTTGTCGTGCTCTGCTTTTGTCCGACCATATATCAATATGTCGTCAACAATTGCCTTGACACCTGTCATGTCTCCAAAGATTTCGTCTACTTTTTGACAAAATACATCTTGACTACAGCAGAGACCATAAGGAAGACGGGTGAATCTGTATCTACCAAAAGGGGTGCTAAACGTTGTCAAATATGACGACTCTTCGTCCAGTCTAATGCTACAGTAAGCATGAGTTATGTCTAAAAGACTAAAGTATTGACAACCAGCTAACTGTACTGTCACGTCGTCAAGTGTCGGCATAGGGTTGTGCGGTCTACGTATTGCCTCATTCAATGCTTTTGGGTCTAGACATATTCTCAATTGTCCAGTTTTTGGTTTTTCTACTACAACAAGGGAGTTAACCCAATCAGTCGGGGTGTTAACCTTGGAGATTATGCCATCGCTCTCCATTCGATTCAGTTCTTCCTGAAGTCGGTTACGTAATGCTTCAGGTACCATCCTTGCAGGATTCACAACGGGGATAGCATCCATTCGGAACTCCTCGGCCATTTTTTCAAAAACAACCTCGGATGTATGCCGGTACATCTATTGAAGTAGTCCGTATTTTTTTGAATAAAAGCATTAATTAAATGTAGTGTTTAAGAGTTGTATTCATTGCTCTCAGTTTAAATTGATTGCCTGTGAAGTGTACTATTGCAAACATAATTACGATTCCCAATAGTTAAGTCATAAATTTTAACTACTAAATACGATTACTACGCGATCTATTTGCAGCGGACTTAAACGTACCACTTTTTAAGTATGTAAACCGTCCATATACACCCGAGGTTGTTTTTGAAAAAAATGGCCGAGGAGGTCCGAATGGGATAGCATCCTGCTTCAAATGAAGCTTGCAAGACCCTGGAATTACACCAATTCTCGTGAAAATGTCTTTATAATCAGATAACACCTGTTGTTTGTTTAACACTTGACCAGTACTTTCACAGGTCTGCTTATCAATGGTACATGTCAGTTCGATTAAACCTAGATCTATGGAAGATTTCAGGCTCAAGAGAGGCACAGCAGTGGTATCTACCATGAAACCATGTGTTGATTGACCTTTCTTTGTATCTACAATACAACTGAACTTTTCCTAGAACTGGAATACGATTACCTGTATAGGATGTCAATCGTTCATAGGGGGGCTCTAACAGGGAATTAAAACCTAGCGCTTGAAAATCTTTGCGGGGAAGAATATTTGCTGCGCTTCCTGTATCAATTTTGAAATTTACAAGACATTGTTTTGGGCCAAGGGACAGACAGACTAGTGCACGATCGGTAGAACAAGTTGTGCTTACCGTGTCAATGTTGTATTCTTGAATACCACAGATTATCTCCTCATAATTATCGTCAACACTATTCACATTGTTTTTTTCATGCCGGCAACACTTCGCGAAATGATTGTATTTGTTACAGTTATGACACTGTTTCCCTTTTGCCGGGCACGCTCCGAATGTATGTGAAATTGCACAGATCATGCACGAGCGTCCTTGTCTCGGTGGTCCTTGTCCCGGTCTTGAAGATGAAGTCAATGGTCGGCGTTGTTGCTGACGGCGCTGTGTAATCGGCTTGTGTCCAAACGGTTTTGATCGACACACGTCCACGTCCTTATTCATTGAGCGTAGCTGTTCTTGCGAATACTCGAGGTTTTGGGCAGTTTGTATTGCTCTGTCCAGTGTTAAATCAGATCCGATGTTGATGAGTTTTTCACGCAACTTTGCTGAATTGGTTCCAAACACTATTCTGTCTCTAATCATCTCGTCTGTATTTGTAAAATTACAATCCCTTGCGCACATCCTCAAGCGAGTGATGAATGCGTCAATTGTGTCATTCTCTTGCGTTTGATTAAAGAACTTATAACGTGCAAAAATAGGATTTAGTTTTGGTTGTACATATGCTCTGTATCTTTCATAGTATGTACTGAGCTATTTCGCATCTGCCTCCGAAGTGTCTTTCCACGTACAGTGAATATCTCTTCCTCTGTCGCCTATCCACAACAGGAAATACGACACTTGCTCTTCTTCTGTTTTCGCCTTCAATGGTCCAGAGAACATCAGCTTCGCGTGACGCTCAAACTTTTCGAATGCTTCTGGCAGATTTGTCGAGTCCCATTCCATGCGTGGTGCTTGAATTCCACTTAATTCCATATTGACTAATGTAAAACTGCTCAAATCAAAATTTAGTTGATCCACAAATAACTTCTGACACCATGTTTTGTTTTCCTTGTTGTAGTGTATGTGTTCAATGTTCACTTATGTGATTTAATAAATAAGAAACACAAGTGTGCTCTAACTAGTTATTATGAACTACGCTAAGGAATGTACACCAACAGACTGACGAGGAATACTCAGCATGCAAAGAGATAAAGATATAAAGTATATAATCTGTTTCTAGAATCTGCAACAGTCGATTCAAGACGGACGTATCATTATTTTTTTTCTAAATAAATAGAAAAAATGAAAAAAGAAGACATCTTTAAAGATGTTGCCTTTGTATACACATGGAAGAAGGATTATTGGTTCCAGTTTATACGTATCAAGTATGTAATCCTCAGAGCAGGGATGTACTGACTAGCACCTGTCTATCTGGTTATGCCTAATCTTTGATTTTGATTTTGATTTCATTGGTCTTTCTGTATAAATATTTAGCCAAAGGCTTAATAGAATGACTGTTATCAATTTTACCATTGAATAGCTTTGGTTAGATTTATAGTATAAAACTTAGGACCGATAGCGGCCCGTGAAGTCACTGCGCTGCATGTACCAACTGAAGCTTCAAGGTCAAAGTTCAGTCAAATCGTTTTCGAGTTATAGTGCCAGTATTACCAGTGCACAGGAACCAATAACTTGTTCCTTAATTTCATGGTGTATGAAAGGTAAAAACTATTGATGAAAGACAGGACAGATAACTGCTCACTGCTTATGGATTTTTTTTTAAATAGAATCTAACCCATACGACCGGAAGTCGGCCATATTGGATTGTTGACAGTAGGAACCTGTTGGAAACAAAAACATTTTAGTCAAGAAATTATTGAATATAAAGCTTCAAATATGCCAGCAAGGGCGGAGGATATTATGAAGGGCTTTAAGCTGTATCTTTTTTAATCATTTTTCTCATTTGCAGGTGGTAATACCATAATTATCAGATTATTCCTGATGTCACTTTCCCAAAATTTGCTGAAAGGCAATTTTAATAAGGCCAAATAAAAAAATAGGTCTGTTTCAGGTTACCCGACCAACCTTATTTTTTCCCGCCGACGCTAACCTATTTTTCCCTGAAAAAAATGTGATTTGGGTACGAAAAGCATGTGTTACGAAATGTATATACGTAGAGTTGACAATATTAGAGTTGGATTTCTGAATGTATTTACCGTACTTCATCTTAGAGTTCGGACACCTTGAAATAATTAATTTTTAATTTAACCATTTTTACATTTTATCTACATGTATGGTAAACCTGCCTTTTTTCTTCATGTCTGCATGTTACCATTTAATAATTTATCCGTAGTTATCAATGGTTATTACGCCTATAAGTGTAACTCCTTCATCAAGTTAATTAAAATCCCATTCAACACCATTTTATACATGCATTGAAATGAATAAACACCTTTTATCGGCTTCAGATCAAACAGTCACATTGTGTGACGTCACATAACTCTCAGTTATACCCACGAGGATCTCATGGAGAGCATGGATATATTGCTATATGCAGGATTAATGTTTCTGAGTGGTGTTTTCGATTGTAACTTAAGTATTGCATTTCTAACTTTAATTCATCACATTAAATAGTTACCTGTATCATTGAATGTGTTGATTTTTATTGTTCTATATTACAATGAGTATTACTGTACGATTATTGCTTCATAAAGTCTATATTAAAAGTGTGGTACAAGTTTCAAAGTTTATTGGCGGATCGTTTTACAAACATGTCATGTCTGTGTTTTCTTAATCTCTTGATCTCTTGCCCTTGTTGTTTCATTAATCCTCCAATAAATATATCACACATCCTTTTCAACAGGCAATAAATCATTTAGGATGGGTAGTAACTAACTAACTAACTTATCACAGTGATGTATACAGTTAGGTAATCTAGCCAGTCATTGTAACGATAAAGATCAATAATATTTGTCTGTGAGACTTAGTAACTGTAAAAGTTACCATCGATGTCCTTTGGGTGTCCGAAAATTAGGTACCTAAAATAAATTATTTTTGAAAATAATAATGGATGTCCGAATTTTTAGATTGGTATATTTCAATTCTTGAACTATATTTTCTTGTCAGATACAAATGTGTCAGATACTGACTTTCGGATTGATATGTCAGACTTAAGTGTGCAATTTTGGCATTAAAACCTGCATTTTACTTGTTCTTCAAACCTGAACCCCCAGGTCCTCTTGACAGCATTGAGGTTTCCTTGGCTGATGGCTTATATGGTAAAGTGTAATTATGTTGCAGGGAGGTTAGAATTCTACAGAGGGTGATTGAAAGCAAAAGGGTGCATAAAGAAAAGTAAAACCGTTCCTGGAAAGTCTTAAATAATAGCAGAGTGGTGTACCATAACTTAGTTGAAATCCAACCATCATTGTCCAAGTATTTAACCAGACAAATAAAGAATGTTTCCTTTGAAGCATGGAACATGTTTAAAAACTACTGATAAACCTGAAAATTGATGACTTTTATTTTTGTTACTTTCTGAGTCAACAGTACTGAAATCAATATATATCAAAAAAAAATAATAAATAAATAAAAAAATATTCTGACCTACCTACCCTATTTTTATGCCCCCACAAAGTGGCGGCATATAGGGTTGCCCTTGTCCGTACGTACGTCTGTCTGTCTGTACGTGGAAATCGCTTTAGTCATTTAGGAGTTACGGCCCTTTTTTGCCAAAAATACTTCAAAAATATATGTTTCCAATCTAATTCTTGAAAAGTATGTGTCCAATCCTCACCAAACTTTACATACATGATTGTGACCATAATATCTTGATCAAGTTCGATAGCCATGGAAATCGCTTTTGTCATTTAGGAGTTACGGCCCTTTATTTGCAAAAAAAGACTTGAAAAATACGTCCTGAAGATTGTTTCCGATCTAATTCTTGAAAACTGTTTGTCCAATCCTCACCAAACTTTTAACACATGTTTGTGACCATAATATCTTGATCAAGTTCGATAGCCATGGAAATCGCTTTAATCATTTAGGAGTTAGGGCCCTCAGATTATCCTGAATAATCATTATGGCTTATTTTCTGTGACAAAAAATCGAAGTGGGGGCATCCGTGTCCTATGGACACATTTCTAGTTTTGGCAGCGTTACCTGAAACGCACCTATTTTTTTATTTGGCCTAAGTAGAAACCCATTATTATACCAGATATTATTATTTAATTTTTAAAAATGAATGGTATTTTTGTTATGAGGAATTTTAGTGAATCGCGAAAATGGCAAAGGTCATTAATTGTAGAGCACATGACCTAAAATAAAAAAAAATATTAAAATATTTAACAATAGCACAAGAGCTATAAAGCATTTTATTAGTTTAATGCAATACTGTATTACATAATCAATAAACATCAAACTTTCATCCTGATGTTATGTAGTTTAATGGGACAAACAACACTGTTATCGCAACAGTTTGTACTTATTGGTACCAGTACTTAAGTACATTGACCACAAGGCAGTGAGTCTTTTTCATACCTTTACACGTTGACAGAGCACAGTGATGTCACCTTACATTATGCATGTCTATTTTTTTAATATAGAGCCATTCAATGCAAAATCTAACATACATTTTTCGAAACTTGAAATATTTAACTACGTTTATTTGTTCTTGTCTGATGATGCTAAATGTACTGGACTCTCCACTGCTGCTACGGTGAACTAAATCCACCATTCGATGTGAGTGACATCCCTTTGAAGTGAAATGTTAACAAAAAACTTCTTCCATTTATTTCTCTATATTAAAGCAATTGAATGGGGAACAGGTTATATGAGGATGCAAATTATTCTAAAAGTATGTTTATTTCTACAAGCATTAACACAGGGGTTTCTCTCAAACATTTTTACCCTATAAACAATATCTATAGCTAACTGTGAACATTTTGGTTTTGAAAAAAATCAAAAGCAAAATTTAATTTTGAAGTACAAATGTACTTGTATTAGGAATTTCCAACTTCTATTCTGACTGTCATTAGCTTTCGGTAAACATGTATTATTTATAGTATGAGCTTAAAAAAGATTCCTGTCCCATATTGCTTTGCAAATTTCAGTCTAAGCTTAAACACTCAATGAAAAAACTACAACTAAGTGACTTTATATCTTTACATATTTAGAAACCCCTGACAACTTCATTTCACTTTAGATCATATTTGTTTAAATTCATTTCTCTCTCTTTTAATAATTAACTCTAATATTTAGTCTTGTAAAGTATGTAAATTCTTAGTAACATGAATGTGTATGAATGTGTATATATTTCTTCATCCTTAACTACTGTGTAGAAATTGGATGAATCTCCGTGATGCTGACAGTGGAAAAGTTCTGTGGCAATCTAGTGATGATTTGTAAGTATGTCAACCTCATTAATCCAATATTTCATTCATAAAACAATGCATTTAATTAAATACATTGTTAATATGAATCAGTAAAGTATTGACGATAGCATATTAATGGTGAATCTCCTTCAGGGATATAAGCATTGATTAAAATTACTCATTTGAATTTTAATTAACAATCTTATTTGCTTAAGGGCATAAAATATACCAAAACAGTTTTTCCATTTCATTCTATTTTGAATTTGATGAATTGATTTATTGAAAGCAAATAACGTGGTCACATTGGTTTCATAAAATGTGTATAATATTTTGGCAGCATTAATAAAACAAAAACCAACGTGAACTGTCATGGACGCTGTAAAAACAATAGAAATATTATATTTTCAGGTCATCGCCTGGAGTTGAGCACGAAGGTATGATCTCTCCAAATCAATTGATAGTAACGTGATAGGTCTGTCATGTGAAGGAAATTATCTTGATTAAAATGTTGATTTTTAGCTGAACTATTCAAAGACTTTTTTTGCATGTAAGCACACATGAATTAATATCTCAGCAACTACTTTATGTATTGCATTGAGACTCTATACAATTGTACTCAACCATCCAACGTACTTGAATAACCAAGTTTGATTAGTGTTTTGCATAAAATACAATTATGGCCCTTTCTTATTTAACTTGGTCGGAATGTTCCCCTTGATCATATCTCACCACTTGTAAAAGTGGGTCACATGGGTACAAAAACTAGGTCACTAGGTCAAATCTTAGAAAAATCTTTGGAACAAACTTGAGGCATTATACATGGTCAAATACTCATGAAACTTAATCAAAATGTTTTCCTTGATGAACCCTTGGACGTATATAAAACTGGGTCACTGTGACACATATGATCGAAAATTAGGTCACTAGGTCAATTCTGAAAAAAACTTGTCAGGAACCATATCATGGTAATGATTGGTTAGATTGTGTTTAAACTTGGTAAGGATGTACCCCTTGATGAAATATGGACCTCTTGTAAAAATGGGTCACATGGGGTCAAAAACTACGTCACTAGCTTAAATCTTAGAAAAATCTTTGGAACACATCAGAGGCATAATGTATGGTCTAATATTCATGAAACGTGATCAGAATGTTTTCCTTTATGAACTCTTTGAAGTGTTTAAAACTGGGTCACATGTCATAAAAAAATTAGGTCACTAGGTCAAATCTTCCAAAAATCTCTATATATACAAAACTTTTATTTCAAATAATCCCAAACAA